>NC_052135.2:71016389-71335077 GCF_016086655.4 Lepeophtheirus salmonis | reverse complement strand
ATCCATAGCTATTCTCAAAAAATTTAATTTATTGGAAAAAAAATTCTAGAATTTAAAGCTCTTCACACACAATTAAGTTCAAAAATTTAGAGTTGTGCAAAAGAAAAAAGGATTTTTTTTCTAAAATATAATATCGAATATAACATTTCTTGGAAAAAAAATTCAATTATTAGATTTTTCAGAAAAAAAATTCAAAAAGCCATAGATAGCTATTCTTAAAAAATTAAATTTTTGAAAAAGACTTTCAAAAATCCAGTTATTCACAAACAATTTCAAAAGCCCATATCTATTCTCATAAAATTAAATTTTTGGAAAAAAAATTTCTAAAATTAAATTTCAAATATAAAATTTTTTGGAAATAAATTTCAAATATAAAATTTTTTGGAAATAAATTTCAATTATTACATTTTCTTGAAAAATTCGTAGCTATTCACACACAAGTAAATTTTTTGTGAAATTTTTTGATAAATTTAATTAAATATCAAATATTAAACTTTCTAACTTTCTTAATTTGGGGTGGCTACAGCCCCCTTAGCCCTCCCCGTGCGGACGCTCCTGTTACATAGGGTGGGACAACAAAACTTCCTTTATCAAAAAGACAATCAAACAAGTTAGATTAGGATTTGAAGGGATATAACAGAAGGTATTAGAAGTATTAGAGACCTGGAATAATAAACGCATAGCACATTATAAAATATCAGATTTTTTAACATAATATCCTGAATCAAAAAAGTCAATCAATTGGTTGAAGATTCTTTTAATAAATAAACAGTGAATTTCTGTAAAAGAATAATTAATTAATCAATATTCTCCACAATCACATTATTGTGAAGGTATTCTTATCAAATAATAATATATTAACCATGTTTAATAGCAATCAATCAGCGTTAAGTAAGTAGCTCCAAATAATTAAATAAGCACTTTTATGGGGTGGTAATTATAAGAACATTTGAATTTTACAATCAAATCCTTTCAAAAAGGGGTTTTATCCTTGAAATTTTTTGACAGCCTTATCTCAATTTCCAATTATGTATATCTACTACTAGCAGAATTACCCATCATTGCTCGTTGTAATTAGGCGTTGACAACTTATAGACAGCCAAATCTCGGTTGATATTCTCTTTGTATGGGCGTATTGCGAGTGAAGTGTCGTATCTACATCTTTGACTTTCCACTGTACAATTCTTTCGAGACCTTTTAGGATGTAGTTTGAGACGGGGATTAGCCTAAAAGATTTTGCCTAGCTGTAATCACCTTTACTCGGTTTTGGCAAATATGTCACTTTCATCTCTCGC
Organism: Lepeophtheirus salmonis; assembly: GCF_016086655.4. NCBI lineage: Eukaryota > Metazoa > Arthropoda > Copepoda > Siphonostomatoida > Caligidae > Lepeophtheirus > Lepeophtheirus salmonis. Next base: position 71,333,782 of record NC_052135.2, on the reverse strand, counting down.
CAGCTCAATTTGTACGACTGTTTTCAGTCCATCTGTTACGGAACTCTTGTGTGGTCCAAATCAGTTCAAGGATTATCTTACCCTACTTACATCCACAAAGTAAATATCGGAGTTTGTTTCTTGCGGCGGTCTATCAGAATTAGTATTGATTCTCCTGTCTGGGAAGTGAGTTTCAATTAACCTTTTGTAAAGATTCAGTAGGTGATAGCAAGTATTACCTGTCTGTTTTGAAGAGACCAATTGAGTCAGCAATTGAAATCTGAACTCTAATTACTTTGACAAAATCTTCAATAATTACAGCTTCGCTGTCGAAATGTTTCTATAATTATTTTTTCTTTTCTGAGTACCGTACAATACGCATTTCTTAGTAGTTAGGTACTCTTCTCTGTGTGAGTTGTGGCTACGCTTTGGTTCCAGTTTGCTAAGTTTGTATCTCAAACTGGCGAGATATTTTGTCCACCATGGCACTGATTTTGTTTTTGTCGTTTTTCTCAGTAGTCAGGCAATATCGATCGCCCTTCTGATGACTTCAGTGAATAGTGATTCAGAACATTGGTCTATCACATTTGCGTTGGGAAGTATTTCAGGTAGTGATTCGTTTATTGTATGGCATCTGAAAGAGTCCTAAAGAGTTTTCCTCAAATTTCTTGATTTTTCAGCTATTGTATGGTATTTTATAAAGTTAAAAACTATGTATCGATAATCCAACGTTGATAGTCGAAGACTTACATTCCTTCCATCCTGTAATCTCAAACTTTTATAATTGTAATATCAATGGTAGAACTAGCTGGCTGTGTAACGAATGACGGCTCATTCCCTCATTTATTACTTTAAGATTGTGTTCATCAATGATGCTCTAAAGAATTTATCCTCTTGTATCAATGTATGTGCTACACCAAAGATGATTATGGACATTAGAGTTCATGGACAAGAATAGTGGCTTTTACACATGGTTCTCAATGTTTGGTAAGACTTATCAGAGTCTCATTCTAAACAGATTGAAATTGATCAAAATAGGCTGCACAAATATATCTTATAGATTAATCCATTTGTAGACATATTCTGGACAAATAATTCTGGAACAAACCATGCATGCAATTGATTAACAGTTTGAATGCAGGACCTAGGTTTTGATCTTAATTTACTGTGAATTATGTATCCACTTAGATTATAGTTATTAAAGCTATATGATATGTTCTAAGTTTCCTGCTTTGCAATGTTGAGTGTTGATCTATAAGCAGTTGATAATTATAATTTCTTTGTTTGGTGTGTTAGGGAAGTTTTTTTGTATAACTACCTACTTTTTTCCTTCTTTCTCTTCGTTTCCTCAAACTCAGGACTCCTTAAAAGTCTTGTATGCAGACCATCAATCTTCTTTGGTTTTTTGAAAGCGTTAGATTCGTTTCTTATCACTATTTTCCAGATTTCTCTCAATTCCCTTCCTTGTTCTAACGCCTTAACGGTGTTGTCTTCTTCTAACCTCCCAAGATTATCATTTAGCAAACTCCCCTCCATTTCTTGAGGTGATTCAGAAATTTTCTTTGAAGCAAATGATTCCCAATTAGTTTGAGTTTCAAAACTCAGTGATGAAACAACTTCTTCCTCTAATAAAACTGCATCTACAACTAAATTAGTCTCATCCCGCTCGTCATTTTGATTGACTTCATTTTCCTGAACATCTCCCTCGGTTTCTTCAGCTACTTCTTCAGAAAAGTTTGATGTTGATAACTGACCATCCTCTAGTTTTGAGTGCCAATTTTCTTCCTTGGTTTTGTACATCAATTGCAGATATTTACTTGGGGAAGTCCTGGGAAATCAATTTTTCCTCACTATATATCCATAAATTAATGACCGATTTATGAGCAATGAGAACATTGTTTTTCAATAAAACTACAATATTTCTCCAATCGGAATGAATTAAGGGACATTTGAAATTGAATAAGAAATTGGGATGTCTATAGAAGTCTTCACTTTTACGACAATATTCAAAGACCTAACTGGCTATTGTAATATTATTATTTTTTTTACGAATTCTCCTTCAAAATCTTCGATCTCGGTGTTTGGTAGTATGCCTCGACTTCTCCAACAAAAAACTCCATCACCAACTTTACTTCCTCCAGGTTCGTGATCCCGGCTTCATTTGGAATTATAAAAGTTATTTTTTTCAATCCTGTTGTAGCCTTGATGAGCTCATAATCTTTTACTCCGGCGACCCCCTCCCCTTTCATTCTTTTCCATGTCCAAAAGTTTGATGTTGTGCCAATTTGCTTTCTTATCATTTATTATTCAATAAAAGTCGTTTGGTTATACCGAAGAACGCAAGATCCAAAAGTATGCAAAGTGTCCACAGCAGTCATCAAGGAATGACAAGAACGGTGGAGAGGATTTGATCTCTTTTCAATGGGCCAGGATTCTAAAATGAGATCAAGCAAGTAGTCTAAACATGTGAACAATGTCAAAAGTACTGTGCAAGTCAACCCTAGTAACCAATAATGAAGACAGATGAGTGGCATTGTCCATATGAATAACTTCTGCATATCTCTTGAATATGTTGGCAATTTCTTTGATGTACCGAGGGGTCCATTAACACTTTAAATTTTATACTTCAACAAGATACAACTTATTAATTAACAATACAATTTCCACAAAATTAATACCTAAATGGATGTGTGTCTGAGCTCTCTTAATCATTAATGTAGCCGCCCTTAGCGGCAATGATGGCTTCCAGGCGGCTCAGGAAGGTCTGAAACCTTCTGCGTATGTAGTCATCTGTCATGGCGTTTCAGTGCTGGCTTACAGTGGCTTTGAGGGCCTCAGAGTTTGGATGAAGGATACTGGATGCAGGTCTTCCTCTCGATATGCACCCGAAGGTGAAGACGAGGGAGTTGGCATCAGGGCTCAGAGCTGTAGGGAGCTCATAGTTGCAAAAAAAAGTTCAAAAGAGTCTTGCAAGGGAGAAGATGGGTTTCCTTCATTGCTGGTGTTAAAAGTGGTCTCTCCATCCTCACAAGGGACTTTCCACCCATTATTTATAGCTTTCTGGACAGCCTGGTGTGAAACCCCAAAGTATCTTGCATGGGCCTCATGGACTTGAAGGGATTGGCATGGACTGTTTTTTTTTTTTTTTTCTCCTTCGTGTCCAATTCAGTCTTTTTGACAGAGCCCTTCCTCTTCTCCAACGTTTCGGACTTCCTGACAAAATAGACGGTGGAGACCCCCAACGGCTTGGAGTGCGTAAAAAGAAATTCGTCGATCACGTTCAAGTATAATTTTCGCCTGTAAGTAAGCCAGACAGCTGGGTTTTTTTTGTAACTAATGTTTTATGCTTAATATATTGAAATATGAATTAAATTCAATCATTCAAACTGAATTAATTATTGAATTAGTGAGTGTTCATATTTCAATGAACCACCCAGTATATGTTGATAAATGCAATTGTTGGCCATCACTTACACAATATAGAAGATTTTTGTTATACCTAATAGAATTAGGACAGACGGTGGACCACAGTATAAGTCTGTGGTGTTTAATGAATTTTGTGAAAATGTTAATATTATCCATGATGCATAATCCCCAGAGCAATGGACACGCAGAAGCTGCAGTTAAACCTATGGAAAGACTGGTGAATTTTTTCGCAAAAAGGGAAAGTTGAAGATGGACAACATCCAGAGTGATGGATTCTCATCAGGAGAGTGGTTGTTCGGAAGGAAAATGATAACATTAATTCATTAATCACAATCGTATACAGATTTTAATTTAAGACATCAGCAAACCCAAGACAAGTATTCAATGAGAAACATAAAGGCAACAGAGATGAAAGATCAATACTCCTTCAATTAGAAACGAGTGAATGCGTTGTAATTCAAAATCCAATTGACAAGAGAATGGGATACAACTGGGCATCATCGAGTCCTAGAGGGAAAATGATAGATCCTACATCATCCAGGGAATGAATGGAGGAACAAGCTTGAGCAACCGAAGATTCTTAAAGAAACGTATTCAAAATCTAAAAAATAAATCAGATGAAGCGTCGGATCGTGAAGCTCATGAACCGAGGAGAGTCAGTGTAATGCTCAGAAGTCTCCCTCATCTTAAGGCTTAAATACTTCAAAGGGGGGGTTGTAGTATTTGTGCACAATTAACATTTCATCACTAATGTTTGTGTATTTAGTGAGATATTTATTCAAATAAATCAGTGATACTTTGAGAGTCTTACTCACATGTTTTCTCAGTCTTGATTATTTAATAGTATAGAACAGTTGGACTCAGAGTAAATTGAGGATCGATATCAGAGTAATTCTTGCTAATGTCCTTCTTGATTCCCTTCTCCCCCTCGTCACAGCTGTTTGTAGCTGATCTAATGAATCGTCATGACAGTTAAGCTCCTCTCCTTCAAAACATTTTTCAAATTGTTAGCGTTACCATGTTTATTTTGGTTTATTTTATCTTAATATGAACGAAATTCTAACGATGTTCCTCTCTATGTATAAGCAGTGATGTAAATCGTGAGTATTTTTTAGCTGCACTGGTTTTTTTTCTTTTTCTTAAGAGTTGTAGTTATTATTTAATTCCTCATTAGTCAACTTCCTTTCCTAAATTTGAACATTCGTGTGTACTCATGAAAGACTGAGAGTAACCTTGATGATTTGTTGCGGAGTTATAATTTTAAGTCGTTGGACTCAGAGTAGAATTGACAATCGACAACGAAATAATTCTTCCTAATGTCCTTGTTTATTTCCATGCTTTCGATTCCTGGCATAAGCGTGAGTCAATTTAGCTTTCCAGGGGTACTAAACTTTCTCCATTAGAATTATCTGCTGTCTTTTCAAAATCCCCAACATTTATAGACTTTGGAGTGAAACATTGGATTCAACATTGCTCGGTAGACGGAATTGAACATACTTGGGATTTGCAGATATCAATTCTACCTCGTCCACCAGATAATCATATTTACTAAGTCTTAAGTGATGTTTCAGTAATACTCGTTCAGGATTCATTACAAAGTGGGTAATTCTTCTTGCCTCTTCATAAGTAGTACAGTCCGAAAAATATTCATAGTCAGTTGGACTTGCATAGTGGTTAAGTAATAGTAGTTTGTCTCTTGAATAAGATTCTTCAGTAACTGAAGAAATATCCCAGATTGCGTGACTGTAAATTAGAAACGTTGCGTTAGGTAACATGGTTTATTTGTAATTATGAATAGATAATAGTTTTATTTCTTCTAGACATTATGGACTTTTTAATATTTGTAAGTGTATCTGTTTTAGTTAGTTTAATTATAGTTATATTTATTTCTTTAAAAAATACATCTTAATCATATATCTCAAGAAGATTTTTATTCAGCTACGACTTTCGAGAGAAAATTTGCAAATGAGTTACACCAACGGATCCACTTTTTAGTATCGGAAGGTCCTCTTGGGTCAGCTCAGGGTTTAAATATTTTTCAATTATAATTTCCATGGGTAAAATAACTAGAAGTTTACTGACCAAATGTTGCGTTTACTTTATTCAATTGAGTCCAGTATGTAATTGAAAATAATTAACAAAAATACATTGAGCTAGTAGTATACTTTACAGCGTGGTAACACTATCTAATCGTTATTTATCATGGAATACATACGTTGAGTATTTATGGCCGCACATCCTGGCCGCCAATAGCTAATTTAGCACCCTAATTCCACTTCGAAAATTATTATTGTAGACGAAAGCTTCTTAACATCTCCCTATTATGCTTATGTCACGGGACTGCCTTGCTGGGCTTTTATTTAAAGACTTTCGAGTTTCAATAGTTTGTAGATTGCTAATAAAAATGAGCCAGAGTTCTTACATTGCTTTAATTAGTAAGCCCTCAATTTTTAGCTCTCTAAATAAATACGAGTTTGTATATTGTATATTAGGTAGTTGAAAATAATGTACTCGTTGATTATAACGAAAGAATTGATACCCTACAAGTGGACTGTATGAATCAGAGTCCTTATTTATTTAATCAATGCTATAAAAGTATGTTTTTTTCTTTTAACTCTCTGAAAGCAGCTGGGAAAGGGATTGGAGGGAGAGGGAATTTTTCAGATGATTGACTGCGAAAGGTACTTGCAGACATGCTCCAGTTCTTTGTAACATTCATGTAATGACAAATAAAACAATTTTATACATAATATTATGCTATGACTTCCCCGTTTTCAGGTTAATCTCCCCGGCCACTACACAAAGTGGTAAAAAATATTCCCCCAAAAACGGGACAGTTTAAGATATCTACATAATATTCATGCTTAGTTAATTAAACCTTCCGATGCAGTCAGATTTATCAAAGTATGATTAAATAATTATAAGATTCGAATGAACCAAAATCATAATAATTACACACCTACATAATTAATTAATCAACATTATTTTGTACATATTTTAATACTTTTATTCATATTATGAAATAAAATTTTATCAAAGTGATATGAAATAGGTACGCAATAAATATCAACTACATGTTGTTGGTTGTTTTTTTTTTAAATAAAAGCAGTTGGTTGCTAATTAGTAATAATAAATATGTGTAATAAGAATGAATTCTATAATGTAATTATAATTAATAGTAGGTAACACGTATGCACGTAACTTTTCTAAAGATGAAATAAAAGAGAAAAAAATCGATACATCTACAAACAAAAACTATGTAATCTACTAAAAGCTAAATTCTTAAAATTTTAAAAGGGAAAAGTAGGGAAGATGAAATCGCAACTAAATGTTAAAGAGGTCAAAAATTGTAATAGTATTGTTTATTCGCTTCTATGTAATAGAAATATTTGATAGTAATGTGGTCATTTTTCAAATTATATGACAAGGATTGCTCGTTGATATTATTGTAATAGTTATTAGTCAAGAAGTCAATTCGAATATAAGCCCGGGAAAATGTGTTCTTTATATAATGTAATAAATGCATGTACTATGTACATATAGTCCTCCAATCCTCACAACCTCCACAGGTCCGTTTAATCAGAAAGATTTTGAGATCATCGTCTATCCATTATTAGACGTTATTAATGGCTATCATAATTTAGAATCACATCCATTGATAGGAAAAATTAACGTCGAGGATTGCATAAAGTTCAATAGGGGAAATGAGTCGATTATGCTGACTGTTTTTTCGTTTTTATTAACCTTCGAAGATGGATCTGAAAAGAAAATCATAGAAAAATTATGAGTTAGAAAACAAATTCCACATGTACGAGAATTAATACAATATACATATGTACAAAAAATTATTTCACTATATTCTATAATATGCATTATCTGTCCAAATCAATGTCTTTATTTTGTTTATTTAAGGAGGCAAAAACTACATTAGAAGTAATTACTATAAAATTGTTAAAATTAACATTCAAGAAGCTGAAATAGGTAGTAGGTACAATCAATTAAAGGCATTATACAAATAGAATATATTATTGATACATATATTACACATAATAATTAATTAAACACATCTTAAATCACTTTTTTCATGCACAAATTAAAAAAGCGGTTCTATCTACGTAACGTATGTATGTAATTGTGTATATGTACAGGTTGGTACTTTGTATGTACAAGTTGCGATTAGTTATACCTAGTGTTGGATCGCCCTCAAAGACTGCAGTTCTATAAGTCCGATCCTGATTAATATTAAGGGTCCTAAGATTAGTCCTTATCGGATCTATTATGGTAACTCAAACAGTTTAAACTACGTAGTTCTTAACTACGTCATTTCAGCTGTTGAAATTTTATCCCAAACCCTTTCTAAGAGACGAAATACTTGAAGTTTTAAGTAGATGATGTGTGGCTAGAACGTATAATACTAAAATATGAAGGACCGACTTATCGGTCCTTATGACTGATGAATGGTGAAAAAGAAGGGGTCGATTAGAAAAAAGACTGAAAGGGGAGAAAAAAGACTGATTATGGAAGCATTCCTATGACCAATCCAACAATGGTCCTACTCTTTGGCCCAGCCTCACGACGTTACTTCACTAACACTGGTCTTTGTTATTAGCTGTCGATTTTTCTTCTTATTTTCCTCATATTATTTGTCGGACGAAACTACGACATTATTATATTACATTTGAAATAAGTAACACACGATTAAAATGCTATATTTAATACTTAAGTACTTTAGTTAGACGTATGCATAAAATGTATGCATTGGAAATCGTCTAAAAACAACATCTCATTTCAATTGGAATATTCCTAAAATAATACTCGAATCTAAATAACAAGAGCATGTTATTGCATATTTATTGGGGTCATAACATCTACGATGTTTATGTCTTTTAATTAACACGCATGTATATAGTTGTAATGTTATATAGGATTACTAAATATATTCAGATTGAATATGAACTCCAAATAGACAAGTGCCTTATTTCTCAGATCCTACATTATCAGTGTTCTGAACGTTGATTGGTTGAATTCGAATTAACTCTAGTTAAGGTGCAGTGAACAATTCTCCACAATAACACCATAATTGGGAAGAATTACCAACTGATTTTGGGACTTTTTTCTGTTTCTTTTTGGAAGATGTACAAAAAATGTAACTACATGACCAGGAATGGGTGAAATCAGAGGCATTCATATTGATTTGTCTCTAGGGCAAATACGTACTTGAAATGCAAATAACCCTGATATTGAATTTAAATTGAGTAAAAAAATTGGAGAAATATTAGCAAATATTTTAAAATTTGTATTTGATCATTTAAAAGGCAATATATACAAGTATTTAACCCCAGCCTTGGAGTTTTCCTCTCAAATTCTCTTAAGTCAATTTAATTAGCAGCTATTAATAAAAAACTAAGAGTATCATTTCATTTTGACTATTTAATATTACTTATTTATTACATAGTATGTAATAAATAGTATTTACAAATGTTGAAATGTGAGACCTTTGAATTTTTTTAAGTGTATTAAAATACATAAAAATTGAAGGCACAAGTCAAGAAACGTTATATTTTTCGAAAAAATTTTAAGTTTAAGAGTACTTTACGTTCTGATCCATAATTTTTAATAAATTTTTTTCGTATCAAATATGATTTTAGACTCTCTATAGATTGTAGCAAACCTTTGAGTAAGAAAAAAAATCATGAAAATTAACTTATTATCTTCAATTTTTAATACTGATTTAAGAAATGTGTTTATACTTCATTGGTTAGAATCAATTCTAAAACAAATACAATGTAACCACAATTGTATCAGTAATGTTAGAGGTTGCACGATTAACTATTATTGTTTTTCGGTATTATGGGGGTACCGGGTTACTGATTTTAAACGGTAGTATACCAAATTGGTATTGAAATCGGTATTTGCAGCGGATTGAGTAATTAAAATAAATGATAAATTGTTGAGTGTAAATTGTCTTTTATATAGACACTTCACCAAACTTTGGATCCACTAAAATTCCTACAAACACCCTTGTACACTTTTTCAACATTAGTTGAAAAAATATCAGAATATTGATCCCAATTTCGATGCTGTGACAACGTTATTCAGAATTCCAACATTCTAATACAATTTTTAACAGAATATTACATCAATTCATCAATTGAAGCTCATGACCGTTGTTGTAATCATTGTACAACCTATTTGACAAGCTTAATATATACAAATCCTAACTTGTACATAATACAAACTTGATGTGTAGTAAATGGTTCTTTTCGACATAGAAATCAAATAAGTAAAAACAATTACCATTTTTGAAATTAACTCATGTTTTCTTGGTAAATAAACATCTAAAAAAATAGAAAATTGAAGAAATAATATGTAAAAAGCTTTATATTTAATATATCGTTATCAAAAAAAAAAAAAAACTCAACTCAACTTAAACAAACAATATCGTGCATCTAAAAATATATATTTATTTATTTTAAATAGAAGGACAAGAAACATGCAGTAAGACACAAATGAAAAAACTTACTATAATACAGTTGAAGCTCCTTTATGGAAGAGTCGATAGTATACTTGGCCAACAAGAAATCTAAGGCTGAATGAATGCCTACAAGCAATACCACTTAATTTCTTTATAGTTTAAGGCCGAAAGAATTAAATAAATAATATTTTCACATTCCATTCAATTAACTTGCCCTAACAGGGGCGTATGCAGAGGGAGGGCTGGAGGGTCTGTAGACCCCCTCCAAATTAAAGAATTTTTTTACTTACTAGAAAATGTAATGTTAAAAAAGTTTCAAAATTTTGATATTTGAAATTTAATTATATTTTTCAATTTTTTTTAAAAAGAAATTTAATTTTTTGTAAATATCTATAGATTTTAGAAATTTTTCTACGAAAAATGTATTATTTGAAATTTTATAAAAAAAATTGAAATTTAATACTTGAAATTTTTTTTCTAATTAATGATAAATATTTGATACTTAATTTTAGAAATGTTTTTCCAAAAAAAAAAAATTAATTTTTGAAATATTTTGATTTTTAAAATTTATATAAAAAAACTTGAAATAAAAAAACTTGCTTTTTAAAATTTATATAAAAAAACTTGATTTTTAAAATTTATATAAAAAAATTGGTTTTTTGTGAATAGCTGTAGATTTTTGAAATTTTTTTCTAAAAATTTACTTTGTCAATTTTTTTTTCTTAAAATTTAATTTTTTCCTAAAAAAGTTTGATTGTTTTTTTCAAAAAAATTTGAAAAACCAAGCCCCTCAAAAAAAATAACCCTGCGGACGCCCCTCCCTAAACATATCACAACTTTATTTTCTACCTTAGTGATTTATTAATTAGTATCTAATGTGAATTTCTCATTTAATTTGTAATCAAACTGTGCAATATGTGTACATCACAATATTATAAAGAGTGCAAAAGATCTGATTTACTTATAAATTTGAATAAGAATAATTATTAGTGTTGAGATTTGGTCCAAGGCTTTATTTTTTAATTTTTTTTTGGTTTGACCTAAATTGATTTTTTATATACTAATTTCAACCAATATTTCTGCAAACCAAAATTTAATTGCTTTCAAATTGTTGACCATTTTTCGGTCACAATGTATGTACCGATTATTCCTCGTATCCATAGTTATGACTTGTACAAATATTGACGTTATTCTATCAATGTTTAACATTTTGAAACACGCTTCATGTCATTAACAATTCATCTACAGAATCGGTCAAGATCGAATTTTAAATGAGACCGATCTTTTTTGAAGGACCGAATTAGTTCGGTCCACTAAAAAATAAAACAATTTCTCAGACCGGTCTAAGATTTTCAAACGGAAACCCAACGCTAATAATTATCCATTTGGCTAATATGCTTAACATAAGCAATATGATTATGAATAGAATCAAAATTATTTTTGATTAATTTACTCTAAAATAATGTGTATAAAACAACATAAAACTGACCTGTAAAAAAGGAGAAAAATTGATTTATATTAATTTTAATTCTACAAAGTAATTTTAACAGATTTTGATCTAAAATATCAAAAATAATTTCAATTACCCCTCGGTAAAGCATTTTCATATCAATCAATCGCATATTTGATTTTAACATATTTATTGTATTTATGTGATTCGTCAACAGTAAAGCAAACTAGAGTGATTTTTTTTACAAAGTTAAGTCTAGTTTACTTTGCTTTGTTCAACTAATTATTGTTGTAAATGTAAATTATACCTAATATACTAAATATTCATCAATAAAAAAGTTGAAATTGATAGATTTTATTTGATAGGCTATGTCGGGCCCAAATTAACCCTCATAAATCAAATTAAGGCTATAAACTATAGTTAACATTCTTGGGTAACTCAAATTACCGCAGAAATTTGAATGTCTATAAAATATTGGACTGTATGTGTATATAAGGTAAAAAATACATTAAGTATTTCTCCTTTTTCGTGTTAACTCAACAAATTTTTGTTGTGTATATATAATTTGATTTAGCCTTAAAAATCAATGGTAAATTTTGTCGTTTTTTCTTACTGTCAAACTAATCATTTTTAATTGAAAATCTCAATTTTAAAAAGCATACCTTCACAGGTCAGTTTTATGTTTTAGCACCACATATTTGTATATATATCAAGAGGAATATTATTATGTAATCCTCTTAAATTAAGAGATCTAGATTGTGTAGCAACAATAAAACTGTGACAATTAATTAAACATATAGGTAAATTATATATTGATATATACACAAAGGAACACTTATATATACCTTGATTATTTTCCAGAGGATCAGTCAAACAACTATCTTTCCAATCAAATTCGACAGGGAGCACAGTTTGATCCTAAAAAATAGTAGCACCAAGGAGATAATATAATTATTTATTGTATGAAAATAAATAAATTGGTCGAACCTCTTCTGAAGAAGTTTTATTATTGGTTGAAGCATTCGCTTCTACTTTGGTAGGTTCTAAGAGCTGAGTTGATGTGTCCATAAAGCTAGGCAAAGTTCTTGACTTCCATTTACCATCATACAACTATTGAAAAAAATTACATTTTAAAAAACGTCTAATTTTAATCAACAAATTTACAATATTTCTAGCATCGATGCGCAACGAAGACATCAGACTTGTATTTGCTTTGGAATTATTCCATGTAAAATTGAGAGAAGGGGACTCGTTAGTGGATTGTAAATGCGTCCAAATGGGGTCGTCAAAGCACGTTGAAACACTTTCTAACTCTTTATTGACTCCCAAATCGTCAGGGAGTTGTTCGAAAATGGAGGTTATCACAGATATAACTTTGGGTTCAATCTACATCATATATAAAAAAGGAATATTAAATACGATATGCGTCAATATAAAATTAATCTTGAAGAAAAGTCAACAATAAATGAAAAGTTCTTAATTAATTTTTTTACTTGATAATGATGTATAAACATCCCATTGTTTCAATCATGTTTAACTTAAATTTGGGTTTTATATTTGAATTTCCAGGATGGGTTAAAATATGCAGGAATCTTAGCTATCATTTTCCCTTAATTTATGACACGAAAAAGAATTTAATCAATTCAATTTATAATTTTATATTCAAATATATTTAATTGTGATCAGAATAAATATAATTAGAATTAGGAGATAATGAGTTGAATCACACTATTACATATAATTGAAACTACTATTTCATGATTGAAATCCTCTTAGTTTGCTTTTGTATGGACAAATGAGGACATTGCATATTTGATATTTCCCAACGTACGGAATGTATAATATCTTGGACGGATAGTGTGGTATTAGATGAGGATGTGGGAAGTGGAGCAGAAGTCGTAGGAGGCGGTGCACAATCCCAATTATCCTTCACTTCTTCAAAGTCACCAAAATCCCCAAAATCGTCATCATCCTCATTGTTAGACCATTGTTCTTCCTGAGATATGGTCTCATTACAATGATGATCCATGGACTTGGAGGAGGATCCTTCTCTTTCTTCCACTTCCATAATAAATACTAATAGTCAAGGGATAGTTGTTGCTTTAATAAACTCAATTTAATTCCCTAATTAATTGACAACACATAGCCATCTGTTATAGCTACAGTGAATGATAGATAGCAGGGAAAAAACTGACGTAGAGCTGTTTTAAGGCGTGTTATTATCGACAATCATTCAGTCTGCTCCCTGTTACTGCTGCAGCTCTACCTTAATCTTGGCGCGACAACTCATGACCTCATATTTCTAGTTTTTTTCTCTCTTCGATGACGTCAGACTTCAAAGAGCCCTTCTTATATATGTATATAAATATTGTTATTATTACCTCACTTTATTTAAAAACAAGATTCCCGAGTAGTAGGCAAGACCGAAGCAGGTTACAACCAAAATACTTAAGTATCTTGGTTACAACAACACAAATAATAAATAACAACCTATCCGACTATCCCCAACTATTCCTTCCTCTTAATTCAAGTATTTAGCAGGTCTTCGCAGGAGGGGGGCTATAGGTGCCCCCCCCCAAAAAAAAAGATGGAAAAATACACTGAAATAAAAATTTCCTAGTCTGAATAATTTAAAAATTAATATTAAAAAAATAAATATATATTTGTCTTTCCAAAATAAGTTTATTCGTATTTAGTATCTTCCAAATAAATCTAACTAAAAAAAAATTCCCAAAAAGTTTTTCATCAAACGTTAAAAAATCCTGTGAACGCCCATATTTTGCCCAGTATTACTTAAAGATTTTTATTTCAAACTAATAACTAATTTCAAATACTCACACATCACAAGTCACAATTAAAAATATATATTGGCAATTTTGACAAACGATATATCCACGGTCAGAGATCAATAGTGATGAAAATAAGAAGATATGCATAAAAAGAAACCGAAAATCAACTTGGTTAACTAAAAAAATATATATAAAGATCTTCATAAAATCCTATATATTTATTCTTTGGGTTAACTTAACAAGATGAAGAATGTTGGTGAGGATATCTAGCAAAGAATAATGATATATTTGCAGAAAGTACTCCAATGTCAAACCTCAACTCTACTCCGAGTCCAACAAGGACGTTAATTTATGAGTTATGAATCCGCAACAAATCTCAGGGTTATTCTTCGTATTTCAGACACTACTAATTACTCAAAACGTATTGTTCTCTCTTCAAGAATAAAAGAATAACGATAACAGCTTTGGAAAATAAAAAATCATCTTTAATTATAAAATGAGTGCGTTTTCTACACAAATAATAAAAAAAATTCAAAAGACGGTCCTGGTGAACACTTTCAAAATACAAGGGTATTGCTATAGTTACATAAATTACTCAGAGTAAAAAATATTCCATTAGAAGTCTGTAAATATTTTCCTGAACGTTTTCAAGTAATATCATAAAATAGACTAACCGTATGATAATAATGGAGAAATCGTCAATTTTCAGAGAGGAATCGCCGACTATTTTCACCTCTCTATTAATTTTTAACATAGATGACGTCGTTGTAGTTTTAGTAAATAAATATTATTAATTGTACCTTCGCTTGATAGATAAATAATTGTATTAGAGAGATATTACATTAGTTTTAAAATATAAGATGTAATGAAACTTTAAAAAATGATAGGAAAGTAGGTTATTGCTAATGGAGTATGAGCTTTATTTACTAATATTAGTTTGTAAGCAATAGGGCTGCAGAGTAAGGACTCTGAAAATTTGTACCTACTCCAACACCTGCTACAAAAATATTTTATAATTTATGTAAATAAACTTGTGAATAGTCAATTTCATCAGAGGAAAGTGTAACATTGCAATGGCATGTTTTGTGTATTGTCGTTCCTCGGTTACGAATACATAAACTATCTTCCAAAATTTATTATTAGCAATAGATAGATTTTGATCCATTTCATTTCTGTTATGTATTGTCTTTTATATACTTTTAGCTCATGACGTAGGGATTTGTTTTAAATAGATAGTAAAGTACCTTTTGTTTTACGAGTTGATATATTTTAATAGTTATATGTATGTACATCCTTTTAAGTTTAATCCCTTATAGTATATATGTTTTAGTGTATGATTGTACCCCCAATCCAAAGGTATTCTCATTGGCTTTACTCCGGTCCATTACTTCCGTTCGTTGGTGGTGTTCGTAGAACATTACAATTTCTTGTTCATCTATTTAGTTAAATATCTTATATTACAAATATTTTCTTTATACAAAGCACAATTATTTACTACATATAACGAACTACCTATAGCTACAAATTAAATCTATGTTTGAAATATGTAGACTCAAATAGTACTTATATTGGCTATAAAACATTATTTAAAAATAAGAATGTGTGTTGTAGTCGGAGTCGGTGATATTCAAAATACTGGAATCGGAGTCGGGCATTTTATATACCTACTCCGCAACCCTAGTAAACAAAGTGGCAGAGAGTAATGCCTCTTGCGGCAAAATAATACAACTCCCTGAATGATAATATTCTTTAATATAAAATATCGGTATATTACGCACATAGAGAGCGCTGTAGAAAATTTATGGTACGTCCCCAAGTTACAGACTATCACACTAACTTGCAGATATGAGATAGTATATTCTTTATAGTTCCCTCATACCCTATTGAAAATATAATTCATTTTAACGTGTATTGCTCCAATCTGCATTAATGAGCGCTTTATTAACTCCGATGATTTTCAATACTAATGTTTGAATCAAATTAAATTTCAAATTTTGATTACAATTTTTTATAAATATAGAGCATTAAAAAATATTGAAAGAAAGAAGTAATACCAACAAAATTTGATTTTTTAAATTTTTTGACGTTATCCTTTATTAAATAAAGTTCTTTCCTCGATATAATACTGAGAATACGTGATTTTTATATGCATTTAGCCTAATATTCTGTTATTTCATAATAAAATCAGATTCAAATTGAAATTGGCATTCAATTAGGTATTAGGTCCTTTATTATCGATTTTTTTTTTTTAATATATCTTGTTTTTTTAGTAAATATATTTTGGATTTTGTTGTTTGAAAAAGGTATTTTGGACCTTTAGTTTTGGATTGGTTCTTTAAAAAAATATTTTTTAAATTATTTTTTTCTATATTAATAAAATATTTATTAATATCTTATCATAGGCCAATATTTGATTCCAATTTAAAATGGAGGCTAGTCAGTGGCGTAGGGGAGACGAACAAAAAGTAAAATTCCCTCTACGCATAAGGAGTCTCCAACTATAATAATGTATCGTTCCTACATTGTCAAAGATAAAAATCGAGAATTTTTGTATGGTGGCCACTAGTTAATCTTAGATTCTCCAAAAATAGATAATTGCGTCTTAATCATGAATATACTAGTGATGTAAACAAGAAGAGTTGAAAAAAAAATCTAAAAATTTACATTTTTTGGAAAAAAAATCAAAAATTAAATTTTTCAGAAAAAAAAATTTGAAAAAGTAAATTTTTTAGAAAAAAAATTCAAATATTGAAAGAAAGGTAAATTTTTAGGAAAAAAAATTTAAAAATCCATAGCTATACACATAAAATTAAGTTTTTTGGAACAAAATTTCCAATATTAAATTTTTTGGAACAAAATTTCCAATATTAAATTTTTTGGAACAAAATTTCCAATATTAAATTTTTTGGGACAAAATTTCCAATATTAAATTTTTTGGAGAAAAATTTCAAAAATTCTTAGATATTAACAGAAAATTAAATTAAATTAGATAAATTATTATTATTTTATTTTTTTTCAAATATTAAATTTTCTAGTAAAAAAAAAGAAAATTCTTAATTGGGGGGGGGGCTATTTAAGTTTTGATGCAACTCAATGTAATGGCAATTATAATAACATTCTTCTTTTAGAAAATCATCATCGCGACCCCCACTTTGGGAAACACTGTCCTCAGATACTACTATTTTCCTCCTTTTGGTCACATCGGAACCAAGATAATTAGAGCGGAAATAGCTATTTAGTATTAATAAACACTATTAAAAAGAATTGTTTAATGTATGACGTCATTATTAACATAAAGAACTGATCAATGATCTGTTTTGGATCACTGATCAATAATAAGGCTGGCTATGCCCTTGAAAGTGGGATTATTTCCAAAACCTCCAAAAACGAGGATATCTGGTCACCCTACTATTAAATACTTTTATTCAAATTAAATTTCAAAATCCAGTCTATATTTTCAAGTCACAAGTTTTTTAACTTATTACAAGCCAAGCCTAGGTATAACTTGTTTACTACTCCATTATATATGAAGATATTTATTGATAGAACATATATACAATGTGTATATTATTTCACAAACAACGATGTATGGACGAAAAAAATTGAAATACACATATTATTATCGATTTAAAAAATAACAATAGCTAAAAGAAGGTATTTTAAAGATCCCTTTCGTTCAATATTTAATTCAAAGTGTTTAATCCCTACCAGTTAGTACATAATTATAATTTAGGTTAAATTAAATTTATTAGTTATTGAATCTAAACAGCTACGTATATTATGCCAAATTTGTGGACCTTTGAATCTACGCAAATCTATTTGAAAAAGTGCTATAATAGAATGATGATGTTGAAGAAAGCTAAATATTCAGGGCATATTAAGGAAACCCTGGAATGACGTTGGAATCATAGGAGCAAAAAGGGGAAATTTTGAGAAAGCAGCTTTATCGTTCGGGCTATAACACTTTACAATAACTCGTGATATATTCTTAATACATTTAGAGATAGTTCCAAAGGGAAAGAATATATTTAACAAGAACGAGAATGACCTCCCCAAAAGAAGATGAAGAATCAAAATCACTTGAAAAAAGTATACCACTGAAGCAAGAAGAAATGGCCCCACTTGCTGCACCAGAGATTGCTTCCATGGACTCTCTTGGGGATAAACTTCAGGACAGTCCTCAGAGAGAACCAAATAAATGTTGTCTACCTCTGAGCAAGGATGAAGTTATGAAATTTGCAAAGGATCCTTATTGGATTCGACTCAGATGGATTTTATTTGCATTATTTTGGATTACATGGGTTGCAATACTCGTTATTTCTATAATTATTATCGTTGTAACTCCAAAGTGTCCTACACCTAAACCTAAGGAATGGTGGCAAAGAGCTCCGATTTATCAAATTTATGTTAAATCTTTCAAAGATTCGGATGGAGACGGAATTGGCGATCTTAAAGGTTTATATCAAAATTATATCATATTTCTCCTAATGAATTATAATACACGTTAAAAAGTACACTTAATACGTAAATTTTGTTGAAATGAAGGATAATACTAAATAATACTTTTTTTTAAGGAATCACGACTAAAATACAATACTTGAAAGATTTGGGGGGTTGAGTCAATCAATTTAAGTCCAATATTTGAATCTCCTTTTGAAAACGATGGTAATGATGTTGAAAACTTTGAATCAATCAACTCAATTTATGGATCTATGCAAGACTTTAAGGATATGGTAACAGGGCTTCAAGACCATGGCTTGAAATTAATTTTGGATTTTACACCCAATCATTCTTCTGATAAACATCCATGGTTTACAAAATCTATACAAAAACAAGGACATTACTCCGATTATTATGTGTGGAAAAATGGGGATGCACCACCGAATAATTGGGTACTTTTTATGACAGCTTAATTATGTATATTTCAAATGAATTGCTTGTATTTTATATATATATATTTAGTTGATGATTAATGGAGATCCTGCATGGAGCTATAATGAGGAGAGAGGAGAATGGTATTTTCACCAAATTGGAACAACACAGCCCGATTTTAATCTCCGTAACCCCAGAGTCGTTAAGGAAATAAAAGATATTTTGAGGTTTTGGTTAGATTTAGGAGTTGACGGATTTCGTTTTAAATATGTCGACTATTTGTTTGAGTGTAAGTAGGATCTTTTAAAATTAAACTTAAATATTATTTATTTTGATAAGACAAATATTAATAGTATATTAACTTTGAGAAATAATACTTAATTACTATTCAATAAAGGTTTTTTTTTTTTTTTTAATTTTATATGTAAATATAGCTGTGTCGCTAGAAGATGAACCTGAAATTACATCAGAATTGGATTATTCGTCATTAAATCATACAAAAACCCATATATTGGAAGATAATCTTCAATTTTTGCTAGATATTAGAAAACTATTGGATGAAAAAACTGAAGAGGATGAATCCAAACCAAGGTAACTACTAATTTTAAATAAGCAAGGATATGTATGTTTATAATATTTTTTCCTAAATAAGCTGCAATCGTCATAATGGTGAAGAAATTATTAGAAGGTTTGCGGGTTTTTTTTTTAAATTTAATGTGCATGTATTCAAATATTACCGATCATATTTTCCTTAAATTGTATGTATGTAAGAATACTTTTACCATACCTCTGATGCAAGTTTTCCACCATCTGTTAATAATCCGACTTAACTAGTAAAATTTTCTCAAGTCAGACATTTTTTCAATACCACTGATCAAAATTTCACGTGAAAATATGTCTACCATGCACAATTTGACGACAATGTGTTGGATAGGTTAAAAATCTTCCGGTTTTGTTCTCTCTATAATTTTTTTAATATAGTAAAACCCCTAGTGTGATGATATTTAGTTTATTCATAAGTCTTAATATGCATAAAAAGATTCGCCTAGAAAATAAAATAAGTTATATGAATCAGTGCCTGTTTCAGAAGATGTGGACACCGGAGACCGGCCAACATAGGTGTTGGCACAGGCAAACCTAGCAATATATGGCCTTTTATATGTAAAAATAGATCATATAGAAATTATTGGGAAAAAAACATAGTCTCAAATATTTGGGCAAAATTAGTTGACCCCCTAAAAATTATAATCGTCTACACCTATGTCAGTCAAGTAAAGGTATGATGGACCTTATTATTCTTGCAATTTATGATATGTTATCTTTTAAGTACGGGATCCAAGCACATGTCTGCAATGGTCCATTCCTCCCTAAAACCATCCCTAATATAATTGCTTGAAGTAGAAATTATTTGATTGAAACACAATTTTTGTAATTATAGTTAAGAGTTATTGTTAATAGAAAATCAAAATATGTAGGTTTATGCTTCTATAATGTATAATTAAATTATATTACTAAGTAATCTTTTATAGGATTATGATGACGGACATCGAATCAAAGAATGCCATAAAATATTATGGTATGAATGGCTCAATTGCTCATATTCCACTGAATTATATTTCATTGGATAATCCGCTTAATGCAACCAATATTTATAACACAATAAATAAGTATCTAAAAGAGGTGAAAGGAGTTCCCACTGCTTGGCCCAACTTTATCTTCGACAATCATAAACACTCACGTTCTGGGACTTGGTTTGTTCTTAAACTTTTGTACTTTTAATTTCATTTTAATATAATTGAACTACTTTAGGTTTGGATCCGAATTCATCAATTCTTTGAATATGATATTCATGCTTTTACCAGCCACTCCCATTACATATTATGGGGAGGAACTTGGAATGTTAGATATTGAAACGATTGGTTCTTCAAATATCGTAGGAAAGTCTCCGATGATCTGGTCAAAAGAAGAAGGAGCTGGATTTACGTATAACTCTTCTGTAACGCCTTGGATGCGAATTATGGATGGCTATGAAGATTTGAATGTTGAGTGCCAAGTGAAGGACCCAGATTCTTATTACTCATTTTATAAAGCATTGGCAAAGTTGAGATTAAGTGATGCGATACTTCAAGGAGAGTTTAACTCTAAAGTTATTGATGGAGAAGTTTTCACGTATTCTGTGGTCAAAAAAGGAAATCCAGGAATACTAGTGATTGTTAACTTCGGAGAGGCCGAGTCAGACTCTGATATATCTAAGTTTAAATTTATGCCAGACTCGGGATCTGTGCTCTTGGGGACAAATACCTCGTCAACAGATCATGTTGGAGTAACTAAAGTTAACTTTGACTCAATAAAATTAAGACCAAAAGAAGGAATGGTAATTTCATTTGTTGCTAACTTTGAATGAGTTTATGTCTAGCACTGTTTGATATTAGCCTTTAAGCTTATCGACCAGAGTTCAGTATTATCTTATTTATTTGCATTTGTTGATAATATACTGTATTATTTTAATTAATTAGACGTCATTCCTACGTACTAATAAAATTAGCTATTATGATTGATTCATTATCACAACTTTAGTAATTTTTTCGTTCTTTGAATAAAATATATTCTTTTAACTCATTCATAGCCTACTAAAATCAGTGGCATCAAAATCGAGGGGGTCAAATGAGTTTACATGTCTCTTTTTGAAAAAAAAAAAAATAATAAGTAAAAAATTTTGTCTGAATATGTGTAGTCATATTTATAAAACTTATTATTTGATTCCAACCCCCCTTCCCAAAATGACCATACAAAAAGGCCAACAATGAGCTTAATAAAATGATATTTTTAAAATAAATTTATTAAGTCCAAGTAGAATGCGAAAATGCGTTTGAATATGTTAACATAGAATATTATAACTAAGCCTGGAGTTGGATTATTTTTTACGATCTTTGCGTTTTGTATTCTTAAATTTCTTCTTCATAGTAACCTTGCGTTGTTTCAAAATTTGTTCTGGGCGCTGTATCTCATTTCTAGGACCTTTACGATGCTTCGGTACGGCATTACGAGCCTTTTTCATAGCAGGATGAGATTGAGGCAATCCACTTCCTCCTTTACCTAGAGATAAAAATATAAAGAAACTATACTCTCAACCAACATAAAATGATGAAGTGTGTTAAACTTACGCTTAAGAGACTGACTCTGATCCCCATCTTCTTCATCCTCATTTTCATTAAAAATATTGGTCTTACTCCGCTGTTTCCAGTTTTTGTAGCGATCTGATTTGTACGATGCTGGAATCCATACGCCACTCTCTGTCTTAATTTTTTTAATATTGCCATTATCTTGATCCTTGACATATTTTTTGGCTTTCTTATCCCATTTCATAAGTGTTTTCTTTTTCCGAAGAGTGCCATCATCATCGCCAGTTAGATCCAATACTGCACTAGAGGCCTGAGCCTCAAATCCACTCATTAAGGAATATCCAGCCTCTGTTTGATGGTCTTTAGGCTGATATCCGATGTAATTTTCTTGATCTTTTTTAATATGTTCTTGAATCCTGAATTTTTTCTTCTTTCTCAGATTCTGCAATTTGATTTCTTTGACTTTCTTAGACTCAATTATATTATCAAATGACGAGGCAATATCCTCCTGAGAGCATTCCTCCAATTTATTTTTCGAAACCTCTCTTCTAGATCCAAGTGAATAATCGCTTTCCCTTTTTAACTTAAACTTGTTGATTGTTTCTTCATCTTTAAGTCTCTTCATGGCAATGACGGATTTAGCTTCCACATTTTTGTTAGTATTACCAATCTCAAAAATTGTAGACTTTGGTCGAAAATTTTTCACCTTTTCAAGAAAATCTGAGACATGTTCACTCTCCGTATACTCCAAAGAGTTTTTTAGAAGTGGATGAGCTATAAATGTTTTCCCCTTCATTTCCTTAACTCTTTTCACACTTTCAACACTTGCTCCAGTTCGTGATTTGAGATACTTCATGTATCCATTTTCAGATACTTTTTTAGCGTTTGTTAAATCAAGTGAAAGGTCATGCCATCGCCAAATTTGATCTGAATAATCATCTTGAATGGATTGAGGTGAAGAGCCTAGGGCATTGTGCCACTCTGTGTCATCTTTGCCCAGAGGTTTGAACGAATTTCCGAAAAAGAGCTGCAAGTCTATCATGTAAGCTAATTCATCGCCAGCCACGAAGGATATGGCTAAACCACTTCTTCCTGCTCTAGCAACTCGACCAACTCGATGAATGAATAGCTTTGATTTTGCCGGAAAATGATAATTGATCACATTATCAAGAAGAGGTATATCAATACCTCTGGCGGCAAGATCAGTAACGAGAAGTACTGAGCACTGGTTGGATGTGAACTTTGCAGTGTTAATTTTTCTAGCAGAGGGATCTAATTGGGAGTAAATGTAGGTATTTGAAATTTCAGCAGAGTCCAGTAGAAGATGAATATATTCCACGTGATGTCTAGTCGCTAAAAATACAATTGTTTGCTCCTCCTTAGCAATTAATTTCTGCAAAATATGGACTAGCAATGCAGGCTTTCCTTCATCTCGACAGGATATGAAGGCGAGACTTAGAGTTTCAGGAATTTTAGTATCTACGTCTAAACGAACCAACGTTGGATCGTTAAGGCCGGCTTTAGCGAACTCAACTAAGAGCTTGGGCAAAGTAGCTGAGAAAAGAAGGGTTTGACGATCATCAGAAAGACGTCCCAAGATTTCCTTTAACTGTTCTCCAAATCCAAGTTCAAACAAGCGATCCGCTTCATCGAACACCACATATTGAATAGCATCTAGTCTTAAATTCATTTCTACACAGAGATGAACAAATCTTCCAGGAGTGGCAATGAGAACATCCGGGTTGTTGTGCATCCCCGCAAACTGCTTTTCCATGGACTCTCCTCCAAGAATGGACATGGCTTTTAGTCCTGAGAATTTGGCCAACTCCTTAAAGAATCGCAGAGTTTGAAGTGAGAGTTCTCGGGTAGGCGAAAGGATCATGGCTCTGGGTTTCCCTCTATTACCAGAGCAAAGTTTTTCCAACAACGGAATCAAAAAAGCTCCCGTCTTTCCAGAGCCAGTACGAGCCATTCCTACCACATCCCGACCCTCAAGTATCAAAGGAATCGTTTTTCTTTGAATCGGGGTTGGAACTTTGTAGCCCTTCTTTTGTATACCTCGAAACACTTCACGGCTCAATCCCATGGACTGAAACCCACCAGACTTTTTCTGTTTACGGTTGTGCTTTTTGACAAGATCCCGTGTATCCAACTCTGCCTCAGATTCATAGCCACCCTCTTCCACAACCATCCTTCTATACCAACTCAAACTTATTTTAACTTTTTCCTTATTAGTTATTACTTATAATATTTACTAGTAGTAATACGTAAAATAAATATAGTTTTAGTTTCAATCCACGTGCTCTCTATTTGAAAGCTGAATTAAAAATAAACAATGTTTTGTTTACAAAAAAATGAACGTTCATCTTCCAACAACCAAATAATAACAAACTCCCACTTTACCTGAACAGAGAAAAGGTGGACTCAAATACAGCACTGAATCCATTGATCTAATGGATCGATACTCTTTTCTTAAATATTTAGTATTTACTATTGAGAATGAGTAATTAATAATCATTTATGGAATATGAAGAGGATCTATAATGAAGATGCTAAATAACTATTGAGAATAATGAATATAGGTAGATACCAAGGTTGTGCCCGGTTCTATCTGTCTCGATTCTTTCATTTCAACGGTTTCGGTTCAGCTTTATCGGTCTCTGTTCTTTTTTATATGGGCTCAGTTCGGTAACAGGGGATTAAAACAATTTGCGTCGCTAGCTAATTTGAGTCCAAAAAAGGATATTTAAAATAAAAAAAAGGGATGGAGCTACCTTATACGTAGAGTGCGCAGCGCCCTAAGTTCCAGCAGGGACCCCGAAAACTATGGATGCTCCAGACAATGGTCTTCAAAATGGGGAGCATAGGGGGACGCCGGAGATAGAGAATCGATGATTGCTTTTAGTCTTTATATATAGTACACATGTTCCGTATAAAGGGGGCCTCAGCCAAAAATGAATTAGTGTAGGGGTTTTTAGCATAGTAAAGTTAGAGAAACCCTGGCTTAAGAAATATTATAGTTATCATATGATAGGGTTCATACAAGCTGAGTTGTGGACCTGGATCCATATTTTACCCCACCCCTTCGCTCTTTTATTTACACTGTCTATTGCCTAAAACCACTTTTACAGAGCCATAAGAAACCCTTAGCTTTTCGAAAACGCTGCAATTTCACAAAAAAAAACCCTCAGATTAAATACTAATTGATTTAAGCTAATTTATTTATATATTCTATATAGGAACAAAAGCACAAGAACCGACTTTTTTGGTTGCAGTTCAAGAACCAGAACCAATAGACCGATAAAAGCACAACCTTGGTATATGCTATATTATATCTTAATATTTGTTTCTTATATTGGTTCTATTATGTAGATTTTATTGATGATTTATGGACGAAAATTTGTAGCGACCTCATTCATTTAAGTTGAGCGTACAAATTTCCCTATAACAGAGTTTTTATTTGCTATGAATGGGTAACGTTATCGTTGCTGATTTATTGATTGCATTACTGTTTTCATCCATACAATTGAGACTAAATTGAAGTGCTCTGCGTAGTAATCAATCGTTTTCGATCATCAGAATTAAGAAACAAAAATTTTACACCAGAGTTATGAGTCTTGGTATTTTCAAAGAAATTAGGATAGAGCTTTGCTATTCTGTTCAGACCATGTGTGAGACATAGATCATAATTAAAAAATGCTGCTTAAGATTTTTGACTGCTTTTATACAATAAGCTGCACCATCGATAATGAAAACATTTAGTCTCTCACTACAGTAATTGGAGCCCAAACAGTATAAAGTTCCATTAATTTTACAAGATTTGGGTTCAATATGGATTCAAAAAGTGTATATTGTACATACTATATGAGTTTTATTATAAAAATTGGGTTAAATTGAAATATATATGACAGAATTACAAATGTATCACTACGTTTTTAATAAAATATGACATTGATACAGTAAACTCAGTTCATGTCTACGTGTTAGAAATGGTAACTGTTGATTTGTTAAACTTCCCCAAATAATAAATTAAATAAAATTTTGAAATGAGTTATGCATGACCTGTTACAATTTCGTAATAACTTTGAGAAAATTCTTTTACACTTCAGTCAATATAAGCGTATGCCAAATAAAGATATCGTTCCAAGAAAATTTCCATGTTCTTTACTAGCTAGCTGCCTAACTAGTTACTTACTAGCCAGAAAAATGGCTAAAAGGATAATTGTAGCTGCTTAACTAGGTGATAAGCGTGCGCGTGGGTTTCTTGTTTCTAAACACGTTTTTTGGTAAGAGATATATAAACAATTTGTTCAAGAACTGAAGTAGTCCATATTTCTCCTCTGTCCGAAAAGGGGTCGTACATTTCATATGGTATATCGAAAGATAGGAGTCGCAGGTAATATTGAATAACTAAACAAACTATTGGAACCATTTACCAATAGTTCTCCCTCGGTTGTCATTGGATATGTGGAGAGATGACATGGATTTAGACTGATTCCGTTCGTTCACTAACCAATTGTATTTCTATAGGTTTTTCACCTAGAGGCCGTGGTGCTCCTCGTGGAGTTGGCGGCCGAGGAGATGCTTGTGGTGTAAAAACACGTAGTGGTTGAAGCCCATCAGCATGAAGGAGTCTTCATTGCACGTGGGTAGGAAGATGCACTGGTACTCACAATTTAGTACCTAGAGAAGCCGTCTATGGCGAAATGTATCGTATTTAGATCTAAGAGGTGATGCAGGAAAGATCGAGTTGTCGACAAAATTGACATAACTCCTGGATCTGTATTATATCTTGGAGCTGCATCTGAAACATATATTTCTCACGTATCAGATGTTGTTGGACTTGTAAGTATATATGATGAACCCTGTCTCTTATTCTAAGTGCAGCGTTTAATCGACGGGCGGACTTCATTCCTACCCGGCTTTGCAGCGGTGCTAGATTAAAAGGGATGCTAACCAGCTCAGTTTTCATGTGTATGATCATTGGTCTTGATAGCAACCTACAAATTTAATTTGAATTTTATTTAGCTATCACTTGAGTACAACGTACATTAACTAATTCTGGTTATTATTTATCATGATAGGAAGCTATGGTCTATGCAATGCAATTTTCTCATCGGTCATAAATATGACTAAAAAAAGAAAAACGTGGTTCCCTTTATCGAAGATGCTAGGTATCGTCACAAATACCTTATGTTGGTACTCATGGTTGATACGATTTTTGCTGATGTCGCCCAGCCACATCAGGGTCGTATCGTAGCTCACAATGCTCTTTCAAAATTGGATATTAATATGGTCATTTTTGCGGTTCAAACTGCAGACATACTATTTTTAAGTATCTTATTTGTAGATGTATGAAAATGTATATTTAGCTATTAAAATTATGGAACAAACTTTATTTGCATATATGTGGGTGGGATAATTATTTAAAAAGCGTTTTGAAGCGTCAGTACCATAGTGGAATACAACCACCCTGCAGGTATCTAATTATGACTGTGTACTTACGTGATAATATGAGATTAGAACTTTTTAAATCTGAACACTAAATCTCTGTACTTTTTATAATGTTATTATTAATTTGAGAATTTAAAACATATAGTTAACATAATAAAATTAAACTTTTTCGATGAGTAACTGGTTAACATACGTCAGCTTGGTTGAACTTACAACCAGCTCTAGAATATATTATTAGCTGTAAGATCAGCTATCATTAACTTATTGTCTTAAATACTAGATAGTACAGTAGATAATTTAAATAGAAATACGTTGGGGAGGAATTTGGCAACATTTTGAAGAAAAACAAATATGAAAAATCTTGCGAGATGGAAGATGGGTTTTTTCTTTATAATATGGGACTTTTTATGTTAAAAATTTCCCAGGTAAAAAATAATTGAAATTATTTTTTTTCCACATATATATTTTCTATCCTTAGGTTAAGATAGACGAAAACTGTAGGTATGTTACAAAATGCCGATATACGGTACGTAAAAACTTGCGGAAGTGTTTAGGGATCCCCATAAAAATGCTGGATTTTGATCGTTTGAATGGCGAAAATCAATTTGATGTTATTATATATAATGTAGATAAATTTTTAATCTTTCACCAACTTTAATTTTTTTCTTCAATAAGTTTCTTCGTTAATTCGCACCATTCGCCGGAAAAAAAAGATAGCCTTCATAATCACAGATTTGGTGCAATGGATCGAATAAAAGTTATAAGGGATTTTAAAACATTATTGATCTAGTGTATGTATAGTATCCAACCAATTTGTCGATGCGAAGTATACAAATTTTAAACTGACATTAGCACCTTCAATCTTAGTATGAAAGTACTTTCTCTTATTATTACATTTTTTTTTTTCAATTGCAGATAAGTCGTAGGTCAGACTTAAAAGACTGCAGTCCGAATCGATCTTCTGTGGAAAATCCAAAATTTTATAGTTACTACGTCAATTGAGTCGCTGAAGTTAGATAATAGTTAATTACCTCTTTTAAAGAGACAATATACCTGTAGGAGATGTGTTACTAGAACGTGAAATTATACGTTCTAGCTATCATTTATTATTTACCTAGTTCTTATATTCTTTAATCGTAGCTATGGGTTACGAAAATAAAAATATAGCTAGAACTGAAGGATTAATGCATCAGTCTTTAGGGCCGCTGAATGGTTAAAAAGATATGACTTATAAAAAACAAAACCACTGAAAGTAACGTGGAAAAAAGATTGATCAGACGATCCGTCCTAGGATTATGTATTGACAAAGGTGTTAATCCGGTGTGGAATGGACATGTTAAAAAAAAAAGAAATCGAAAATCAACATGGTAATCCTAACAATTTGAATAATGTTTTGGAGGAGAGTATGAATCATATTCATGACGTTGCATTAGATCAGCTGTGACGAGAGAGGAAGGAAAAAAGAATATAAAATAGGACATTTGCTAGAATTACTCCGATTTTAATCTCCAATTCTACTCTAAGTCCAACAAAGACACACAATAATAATTTCGTAACAAATCCTTAGCGTTACACTCCGTCTTTTATGAGCACACTCGAACGTTCAATCAGGCTTTTAATATATTTAGAAAAAGATGTTCACCACTCAGGAATTAAATAATAATGATAGCTGTTAAGAAAAATTAAATTCGTTCTTTATACTACCAATTACAAATTAACGGGCCAGGTAAAAAACACACCGGATTTACATGTATGTCGGACTAGGAGACACTCCATGGGATCCTCTGCTGATGTTATAATGCGGGAAAGAGGGAATAATCGTTAATCAGACATTGGAGGAGTCCATGGAATTAACAGCATCTCACTGTTCCTATCGTACATTTTGTCAAAATATGATTAATAATTCGTTTGCCCGACGTGGAATGTGTACATATGTCTAAAAGTTATAAAAAGTATTAAAGTTATAATTGTAAGACAGAGTAGAATTGGGGATGACCATCGGAGTAATTATATTAAATACCCTTGTTTATATCCTTTTCTCCTTCCTCTCTGGTCACAGCTGATCTAATGAAACGTCATCCGCATTATTCTTTCTCTCCTCCAAAATATTCTTCAAATTGTCAGGGTTACCATGTTGATTTTCGGGTTCTTCTTATTTAACATGCCCATTCTACACTGGATTTTCATCATTGGGTCTTCAGTCTGGTGAAGTGAATGCAGAATGGATCAGTCTCTTCTATATTTTTCTGTTCCCTGTTTTATTCAAATTGATATGATTATATGAAATTATGTATTTAAATATGTCAAGCATTACGTAAAGGATCAAATCAGTAGTCATAGTGGAGTAATGATAAATCGTTGATTTAATATCATTTTTACAATATTTCCACTCAAAATAATGGTTAGTAAGGAGTACGAGAGCGCTCGTACGAACCCAAGTGTCAAAATAAATTATTTATTAAGCGAGATTGTAAATAAACTGTGGCTAGGGGTCGTGTATGCAAGCGAAAACGATATCAAGTTAGTTGAGCTGCTTGATCGCGTAAGCTGAACAATAAAACGGAGAAAGGGAAAGAAAAGAGTACAAAATGTAGGTATATAATATTATATATAATGTATTTTAAATGCAGTATATATATATATACATTAATATAATATATTTTATGTAAGTAATAATAATAATAAATACATACACAGACTACGGTATATGACTTGACAGAGAACGAAAGAAGGAAGGAAAAAGGGAGAGAGAGAGTGCTCAAGTAGGGAACAGTGAAATGAAATGAATATGGAGCTTCTTTTGGCGTGCGCTTATTTTGACTCAAGTACAAAATATTTTTCTCATATTAATAAAGTAAATACTTTAAACTAAAGCATTAAAACCTCATATCTTCACTATTTTAACTATAATTTTTTATTTTTTATTTAAAAAGTTTAGGGATGAAAGAATTATCATTTCAATGGCATAAATTCAATTTGTTATTCAACCCAATTTCATAATGAAATACATGTATTACTATGCATTTTTAACACTGCAGATAAAAATTATAATAAATAATTAACAACTAATCAAACTTTTGTAAAAAAAAATGGCAGTTCAATAAATTTTTGAAGCACTTTTCCTGTTTTTATTTGCATGAAGTTGGTTGTTCACTTCAGAAACAAAAAAATCAGCTTAGACATTGAAGAAAACAAGTGATGACTAGGTAATAATTACTAATTGACGATTTCAGCAAGCATGTTAATTGAATAAGAAATTAATTTGCTCTCACTCCTTTGGAGAAATTCACTGGAATAGATATTGTGTAATGACATAGCGTATATTGCAAATAATATATGTGCTTCACTTGTGTTAAATTAAAGATATATAATACATATTCTACATCATGGAAATGATGATTGTTTAATGGTTGAAATTTAATTAAAAAAATAATTATAATACAAATTGCGTAAGTTATGAGATGTTAAAGTGTCAATTGACTGCATTTACTCTGTTAATATGAGACAATTATTTTGCACTCCCGTCAAGCACAAAAAAGAAGGCTTCTACATACATTTCATCACTCACTGAGTGTTCCCTGGCTCAGGGGGGAGAGAGGGAGAGAGAGAGAGAAGACAGAAAGAGAGGGAGAGAGAGAGAGAAGGAAAGAAAGAAAAGAAAGAAAGAAAGAAAGAGTTTAAACAAAAAAAATCCAATCTGAATCTCATTTGATGTCTCGATGGAATGGATGGATGCCCTGTATTTCTGATATTGATTTAATTAAAGGGAGAGGATACACAAGAGCAGGGAGGAAGGAAGTAATCGGGAGTAGTGTGGAGAGATCTTTGGTGGATTGGGACACTCTCTTTGGTATAATTCCGTGATGTTGGGAGGTGTGGGAGGCGATGAAGAAGGGACGGCGGAAGAAGGAGGCGACTCCTGGTGTGAAGTCTGTGGAGAATTGCGTCACTTGCTGCGAAACCAAGAGGAAGAATCTCAGGATGAGGATGCCGTCCAATTTGTGCTTAAAGAAGGGCCGGATCTCATTTCCAAAGCGGAAATCGGTGCTCTGTATCGTTATTTGAATGCTTGGGTCTCGAATCGTCAATGTCATTGCCTTTTCAAGGAGGGAGGATTAACACACAAGTTTGCTTCTTCTCTGGAGTCCTTGATTGGAGTTGCACTCTATCTCATTAAGAATCTTGGAGCTCCTCCCTCATCTCTGTCATGGGCCACGCAAGAGATTGAAAGACTCCTTCAGTTTCTCTCCAAAGTCTTTATGCTTCAATTTCCACTCTATTCCGGGTTTAAACATTCCGGTCTACGTCCTCCGGATGTGTCTCAAGGAAAAGATCACAGATTTAATCAAATGAGAGAATTTTTCCCCTTTTTAAGGGGACAGCAATACTCTGTTTAGTCCGGATTTCTTTATATGTAGTACGGGGTTTCAGCATTTAAATACACCCGAAAATAATGAAGTGTTTATTCGTAGTAATGACAGGCTAATCCGGGTATTGCTCCCCTCCCTCCCTCCTCCTTGTTTATTTGTCATATTCATCTCTGTTACTTTTGTAACACGTTTGTCATGACAATGAGGATATATATTGAAAATTTTCTCATTTTATTAAATTGCCTCTTTCTTATTTATATAGTTGAAGCAACTCAATTAGCAGTCTACTGTGATCACCATGATGCTTCCTCGGATTTTCCTCTCAGTTTATTGCGGAATGTGTCCCTCTTCTGCAAAAGTGGGGGTCTTCAAGGTATGGCCAACGCTTTTAAACTTTCCCCGTCAGTCTTGACACTTCCTCTGGCGCATGCACTCATCTCTATTCTTTGCAATGTCAAACTTTGGCTCAATTACAGAGCCTTACTTCAACTTTTCACTCCTGTCAGAACGAATGCACTCCATTATATGTGTCAACTTGAGGATTCTGATCTTAGACAGAACTCAGCTAGGCATATGTCAGACTTTCTATGGTCCTGTGTTAAAGAAAATTTAGACTCTCCCATTTCTTTCGATAAAGATGGGTTAGAGCTAGCCTTAAAGTATTTTACTTCATCAACATTAACCATGCGCCTCGCTGGTATTGCACAAATTAATTCACACGTCAATTTATTCAACGAAATGTGTAATACGGAAAGTGTGGTTGAAGTAGAAAATGTGGGACTACAATTAGCGGCTTGGGTACTTCAAAACGGCATAGTTGAACATATTTTTGGTCCTAATCTTCACGTAGAAATTATAAAACAGTCTCATATATTGTTAAATTTTCTGGCTGTGGAAGGGAAAATAACCAATCAACATATTGGAGTTGTCTGGCAAGCTGCTCAATTAAAGCACTGCTCTAAACAAGTTCACGATCTCCTACTACCTTTAATTAAGAATTTAGAAGCTGGGCCCGTTTTGCATTTATATGAACTCTTGAAAAATTTGCCCATTAAGGATCATACAGAACAAACCATTCACTTGGCTCAGGTTTTACAAAAGTTCATTTGGACTTCAGGAGGAACTTTTAACCATTTGATTCAAGAGGCAGCCTCTACTTCCATTGGGAAAAAAACTCCCCTGACGCCGCAAAAAAGGGATATTCGAGTTTCTTCTTCCTCTGATGAAGATGAATCGGATAAAAGTAAGAATATTGAAAAGGAAGTCGAGCCTATCATGGTGGAAGTAGTTGTGAAACCCGTTATTTCTTCCGAATCCGTTGATAAAAAGTCCATAAATAGTTCTGAGTGTGATTTTGGAATTGATGATCTTGACGAGGATGATCTGAATGAGTATTCTGACGAAGAAGATGATGAAGAGGAGGAGGAAGAAGAAGAGGAGGAAGAAGACGAAGAGGACGATACTGAAAATGAGGATTTTCAAAAGAAGCAAAAAGTGTCAAAGAAAAAGCCTCTAGCTCCTTCTACACTAACTTCTGACAAGGATGACGAAATTGAAGCAAAAAAGAAAAATTCGAACGATCAATCCAATGAGGAAACTGATAGGAAACTTGAAGAGAATGCTGGTACTCCTGCTCCAGAAGATGTAAAAGATATTCCTAAGCTTGTACCGATGAAGGAAGAAGAAGATCCAAATAATGTATCATCGTCATTTATAGAAACAGAAAAGTAAGGAAACAAATTTTATATCTAATTAATTATGCACTATATATATATTATTTTTTTGATGGTTTGAAGACCTATAAAACAATTTTTATCAAATAGCTATAGAATTGAGAATAAAATATAAAAGTGGCCAATTACAATAACATAAATGTGCATTCGGGATCTGAAATTTTGCAGAAAGTGTTTTCTTGATGCTCTCCAGTAAAAAAAAAACATAGTTTAGTTAAAAAATGTTACTCAGGGCAACTCGCTTGTACTTGCAAGGACGATCGCAGGATTCTGGTTTGGGATGGGGGGAGGGAGTTAGCTCAGAAATTTGATGACGTTATAAAATATATTTTTCATTCTTGCTTTGTCTTATCAATTACAAATGTATACCTACGCTTTTGATAAAATATGACATTAATACAATAGACTTAGTTAATGTCTATTATTTATAGCTTATAAATTTGGGGGTTAGGTTGTCAGCGGGACAATTTTTTATGAGGTAATAGCACTGCAAGTACTAGTTTCAATATTAGTACCACTTTAAGTGCGTTAGTACCACTGTATTAATGGTATACCGAACCATACTTGTTGCAATTTACTTAGATATTATTTTTTGACTTACGCTTTAAAATCGTTTTATTATTCATCTCTAAAAAGGCTATTATTACATTTTAATATTATTATTATTTTTTTCTTCCTTAGACCAATTATCAAAGATGTACTTTCAATATCAAAGGGAGTGAAAAGAGCATTGCATGAACACTCGTCCAGTGATTCAGAGGTTGGAGAAGACTCTAAAAGCGAATCTCCACAATTAGACGTGAAGAAAAAGCTTCGCATGTCAGATGAACAAAAATCTTCTCTTAGTTTAGTCAAATCAGGAATAGCTCCTTGGTGGCATAATGCATCTGCAAATAATCCAATTAGGTGGCCTACTGGCTCAGCAATGACGGAATTAGCGAATCTCGTGAATGCTCACCCTGCCGGTCCCCCCGCTTTTGGCATTCGTTCTCCAGAAATGCATGAAATGAGACCGTTTTTAAGAAATATGGGGGCCAATCAGCGTGAGGTATTTACTCTGGAGGAAGGATTTTCAGGGGATAATGATTCTGTTTCTTCTCGTCTCTCTAACAAGTCTGACAAAAATCTTGCTGATTTTGAAGATGAAACCTCAGTTGAGGAGGAAATGTTACAAGTTGCTCAGCCTCAGGATATAAATGCAGTTCTTCATCACCACCAACAGCAACAACTTGCGTCTTTATATCATCAGCATCATAGACTAGCATCTGCTGCAGTCGCTACATCCTCCAGTGCAAGGCGGCAAAAAGAAGAAACAGAAAGGGTTACTTCTCATTACAAACTTGAATCAGCATGTGAGCCTGGTAATACACTCCTTTGGGATCTATTACAGGATGGCAATATTGAAAACTTAGCGGAAGGACTTGCAACTGAGGCGGAGAAAGCATTGACAAGCCTTTTGTGTTTTAATATGGAACGGTTTATTCGCATGAAGTTCGTGGAAGGGTGCCTCAACAACGTGGCTAAAAATAAATCTGTTGTCATATCTTTACGCTTATTACCAAAATTATTCCAGTCGTTTCAACATTTCCGTGGTATGGATACCCACGAGGTTTCAATGTATGCTGAAAGGAAATTCGGTATGACTAATTTGTTCTTCAATAACCTTCATGACTACTTTAAGTCTAGAAAGAGTAATGAAGTTGAAGAACCATTTTTCAATCATTTAGCTCAAGTTCAAGTTCGCCTTCAGTTTCTTGGTGTTTTGTTTTCTATTCAAGTTTCACCCATTGATTTTAGGCTTTCAAATGATCAGATTCATATTCTCTGGGAATGTTTAGCATCTGATCCAATCACATCGGATGATCTTTTCCAATGGCTTCTCATCCAAGCGCATTCAAAAGAACAACATGCAATAGGCTTAGATGGATTTAAGTTGATATATAACGAAAAAATACCTCTTGTTAAGCCAGAAACTATTTCCATGTTAGGCTTAAATTTATTTTCTCAACTTTGCCAGCTTTCACGTATTACAAAGCAGAATAGTTTAGATGATGATAGTGTTAAAATGGATCAGCTATGGAAGATTGCATTATGTGCTCAAAACACGGATGTATCTATGAAAGCCATACAAATTTTAAATACAGCTTATTTCGGCCAAGGAGAAGAGTTTCTAATTACATGTATGAAAAGTCTAAAAAATGCGTCAAATGATCTTGAGAACGGAAAAGATGAAACATTAATTCGTATTCAAAGAGCATTACTATTATTAAAAACATACTTGGAAACTTTTCGAAGAAAGTATGCCTATAACTTTCGACGATTATCCATCGATGGCCTTGGTGTTTCAACTCATGCTGAATTAGTGGAACTGCGTTCCATTGGATCTATTCGAGTTGTAGTCCAAGCAGCCGGATTTCAAGATAAAGTTACTTTTGAAATGCAACCTATGGATCTTGTAGCTGATCTGAGAGCTGAAATTTCTGCATGGTGGGAGGGTAAAACATCGAGAGAAAAGAAAACATCAAGTCCTCTATTAGGATCTATGCTGAATGAAGGACCACTAAGAATTATCACCCAAGGACAAGAAATTACCTCGGATACGGATGAGAAATCTTTAGTAGAAATGGGCTTCAAAGATTTGCAAATGGTATTTGTGTCTCAGGGTGCAAATGGTTCTAGTAGGACCCCTACGATGGGAAATAGAAGTGGTAACATTGATTTGCCTCCTTTTCCTGGGAAAGATAAAATGCCCATGAATTTGTTACTTAATCCAGAGCATTTTGAACAGCTTTTTTCGCTTATGAATAATTTGAGTACTCTTCGTCTGAAAAATGAAAAGAGTGAAGCAATTCCACACACGAAAGCTCAAATATTATCACGCCGTGTTTGGGATATTTTAATGCTCCTACCTACTAATCCTGAAATCAAAGAAAAACTGTTAACCATTGAAGACAGAGCTGAAGAGGAGATAAAGGACCTATTGAGCCCTTCATCACCTCAAAAGTTGATGTATACATTTTATATAGTAGATTGGTTAGGCAGGCCTGCTCGACTTCGAAGGCAGTCTGGTGTTATGGAAAATATGACAGTTGAAGAGTTCAGTCCAACTACAGGAAATATTTGGATTAATAAATTCATCCTATCGGGAGGTTTAAGACATTTATTTGATATATTTACTTCTGGAGTATTGCAGTACAATGAAGAAACAAGAATGTGGTGTGAATGGAAGCAAGATTGTTTAAGCGCTCTTATTAAACTATTAGTTCAATTTGGTGTTGATTCTGAAGATTATGATGCTCTAGCTGATCAAATCATTGAAGATTCCCCGCCAAAGAAAAAATTAAGAGGGAAAAGGAAATTTAGTGGTCCTGATCGTCTTCTTGTACCAAGACTATCTCAAACGATGTTAGATCTCATGAATGTTGATGTGGTAATGCCTCAAATTACTTCAGTTCTTTTAGAAGTTTCACGAGTGAAGGATCCAAATCAGTATCGAACTGGTGTGTTTGGCCGTGCACAAGTCGTTCATTTTTGTTTAAGCTTACTCGTGGCTTGGATTTACTCTATGAATGATATTGAGGATGCCCTCCTCTCCTCTAATGGACTACCTGCTTGGCTGAGGCATCTTGTTTTAGAAGATTATGACCCAGCTGTACGTAGAGAAATGTGCACGGGTCTCTATAAACTGTGTATGGGATCTACGACGTCTGGAAAAACTGGAGTGTCTGTCACAGGTCCAATGCTTAGTATTCTATTGGAGTTTTTAGATGATGCCTTGCTCATGAAACCTGTCAAACGAGAAAACCATGTTGTTGAAGAAGGTAAAGAGCCATATGGTCCTGCATGCCGTGACTATTTCTGGATATTGTGTCGTTTAACAGATATTATACGAAATGACAATGATACTTCTGGTCTTGTTGATTTAGACCAACTTTCCAGACAATTAGCCTGTGGTCTTGTGTCCAGAAAATTTTATGAGAAAAGACATGGCGATCCAAGCCCTGATGACGCTCTTGTGGGAACTCTTAATTTACTCTGCGCAGTTATGAAACATCAGCCATCCTTTAAAATTTCTTCGGAAGGGCAAGAATTTATTCTTCATCTTTGGGAGTGTCTCTTTGCCCTACCTTCCCCCAGAGAAAAAAATCTTCCCAAATGCAAATCCAACGCTTCTCGAACCGCCTGCTATGATCTTCTAATTGAAATGTGTAAAGGATCTCTCCAAAATTATTTGATTATTCATGAAAAGCTGATGACCCAACATGAAGCTGACGCTCATAAACCCTATCAATGGGAGTATTGGCCAAGAGATGATGGTAGGGCTGAATGTGGTTATGTAGGACTAACCAATTTAGGTGCTACATGTTATATGGCTACGTGTGTACAACAACTTTATATGATTCCAGAGGCAAGATCCGCAATTTTAAAGGCAGATTTAAATTCAAATGGCAAGCATTCCAATACTTTATATGAACTTCAAAGAATGTTTGCATATCTTCGAGATTCTGAGCGAAAGGCTTATAATCCACTTTCATTCTGTAAAACTTATCAAATGGACCACCAACCTCTAAATACGGGAGAGCAAAAAGACATGGCTGAATTCTTTATCGATCTGCTTTCAAAAATAGAGGAAATGACACCTGATATAAAACATGTTATCAAGGACATCTTTTGTGGCACATTAACTAATAACGTTGTTTCCCTTGATTGTAATCATGTTTCAAAAACCATAGAGGAGTTCTATACGGTTCGGTGCCAAGTTTCTGAGCTGAGGAATCTGCATCAATCTCTAGAAGAAGTGACAGTTA
Organism: Lepeophtheirus salmonis; assembly: GCF_016086655.4. Lineage (NCBI taxonomy): Eukaryota > Metazoa > Arthropoda > Copepoda > Siphonostomatoida > Caligidae > Lepeophtheirus > Lepeophtheirus salmonis. The sequence goes on along the minus strand of NC_052135.2, from coordinate 71,295,304 downwards.
AAGATACATTAGAGGGAGATAACATGTATACCTGTTCTCAATGTGGTAAAAAAGTCAGAGCTGAGAAAAGAGCATGTTTTAAGAAATTACCCAAAATTTTAGCATTTAACACAATGCGTTATACTTTCAATATGATAACCATGCTAAAGGAAAAGGTTAATACTCATTTCTCTTTTCCATTTTGCTTGGATATGTCACCTTACATGGAGAAGAATCTAATTCCGGGAAAAAGTGAGAAGGAAGATCAAGATAATGAAAGTACTAAGGGTTATGAATACGAAATCATAGGAGTGACTGTACACACTGGAACAGCGGATGGAGGTCATTACTATGCATTTATTAGAAGTTCACAGAAAGACAAATGGTATTCCTTCAACGATGCTGAGGTGAAACCTTTCGACCAGAATCAGATAGCCTCTGAATGTTTTGGTGGGGAGATGAATAGTAGAACATACGATCAAGTTACTGATAAATTTATGGATTTAAGTATAGAAAAAACCAATAGTGCATACATGCTGTTTTATGAAAGGGTTGAGCCGTCTTCATCAGCCTCTCAAGCTGGTCCCTCTACTTCGTTGGCTAGTGAAGCAAATGAAACACCTCTCGTGAAAAATATTGATCTTTCACAAAACTTAGAGGAATGGATCTGGCAAGACAATATGAATTTCATTCAGGACAATAATATCTTTGATCATACTTATTTCAAGTAGGAACTTTTTACTTTATTTTCTTCAAATACTCATTACCAACTTTTAACTTATGGCTTCATTTCTTTCTTTAGTTTTATGTGGCAAATGGTTGGTTCTATACCGACGACAATCAGTGGACAAAAGGCAAATGAAGATATTACACTTCTTTCAGGAAAGTTAGCAACCTCATTTTTCCTTGAAAGCTTTATTCATGCCAAGGAAAAGTTAAATATCGTTCAATGGGTCGAACTATTGACCAAACAGGTGTGTATAATCATATGGTAATTAATGAATATGTTTACGTTCTACTAATTATTTTGTTTAGTTTGATAGTTCTACAGCAGCCTGCAGTTGGTTTCTCAACCATATGGCAAGAGACAATCACTGGCCGGTTACTATTTTCCTTAAATGCCAGGTTCAAACCATTCGGCAAATGTTTCATCGTCTCTGTATTCATGTCATTCAGAAACTAAGGTATTTAATAAGTCTATGTTCTGATTTATTTATCACTAATTCTTGTTCTTTTGAAGGCCCATGGAAAAAGAACTCTACATGCAGCCCTGGTTGCCTAAAGAATCTGATGAACGCTATCCTTCCGAGGAAGTTCGATCTCTCATAGGTGCATCTTCGCCCATCACAAGATTTATTCGTATGTTGCTTCGATTGTTAGAGTCTGGTTCTGCTCGACCACATTTGAAGCACTTAACTGAACTATTTCGATTTCTTTATGATTTTTCAAAACTTGGAGAAGAGGAAACAAACTTTCTTTTGTCAGTGAATACAATTACGATTTATGCTGACTTTTATTTGAAAGCAATTAAACAGAACCATGATAACATGATCACTATTGATGTCATTTCTGATGACGAGGATGATGATGATGATATTATTGCTCTTACACCAATTGCTGAATCAAGCAAAATGGCCTCCTTAGATAAAATGGTGTGTCTCATTGCCTTGTTGGTTGAAAAATCAAGAGGTGACGATAATTTGATACATTTATCGGAATCAGATACTAATGCTTTAACTGGAGGCAAATCCCTAGTATTCCTCTTTAATATAACAAAGGACAATATCAATACATGCCAGACCTGTAACTTGATCTTCTCTCTCACTCGCAATAACCCAGAACTTGCTGAACAAGTAGCCGGAATGGTCTTTGCTGGTGTTAAACAGGCGGATTTTTCTATGCATTTTTTCAGACTTTTGACATTGCTAACTGAATTTTCAGGAGGACCTTCTGGTATGCCATGTTTTACAAATTTGGTCATGCATAAGGTATGGGAACTCGCCAAAACGTGTCCACAAGCTGCATTAGATTGGCTTTCAATTCAAGTGACACGAAACCGTTATGTTCAGACGTGGCTAGTTTCCACTCTTGAAAATTGGGTAGAGCAATATCTTATTGCCCATCCGAATCAAAAAGTAAGAAACTCTGCGTCTTTCCTCGTTGTCAGTTTAGTACCTTCAAATCATTTTCGTCAAGCATTCCGAACAGCCAGGTCAAGCACAGTTATCCTAGATTCAGAAGAAAGAGATATTCTTCATCAAGTGATAGAATTCCTTTTTGGGCTCCTACTTAACTGTAGACACTATGCTGATTTACAACAACATGGATCAGCAAAACTTGTGGCTTACTTTCAGACCATGTCACATTTTTTACTGAGTAGAACTGAAAAACTGATGTTTGAGCCTCATTTTCTTAATCTCTGGCAGCTCTTCCATCCAAAACTGTCAGAGCCGTCAATTCCGATTCATCATAATAAGCAAGCACTTCTTAATTTTTGGTACAATTTATGTATGGATTGTACTGAAAATGTGAGAATGATTTTATCAAATCCTAACGTGACAAAAAATATTGCATTCAATTACATTCTAGCTGATCATGAAGACACAGAAGTTATTAATTTTAACCGCATCATGCTACCAACCTACTATGGACTTTTAAGATTATGTTGTATTCAATCACGTAGTTTTACAAGGCAATTAGCACAGCATCAAAACATACATTGGGCCTTCAAGAACATAACACCTTACACCACACAGTACACCGTAGCTTGTGATGAACTCTTTAAACTTATGGCACTTTTTGTCCAAAAGTTTCCAGAAGAAGAGCAGCATGAACGTTCCTCGGATGAAGTGCATAACGATGACGATGAAGAAGATGAAATTCGGAGTTTTCGTCATCAAACTCTTCAGTTGTATTTATCCATACTCGATGGGCGTTCATCATGGAGTACATTAATTAATGCATTGAAGATTTTAATCGATACTAATGAAGATAAAATCTTTGTAGTGTATAATAATGGTTTGGCTCTCATATTTGATGCCCTCAATATGCTGCATATGATGCTTCATGAAGCAACAGCTTGTCATGTCACTGGGGAATTAATAGAGCTATTGACAATATTTCTTGAACTAGTCAAAGCTGTTCGTTGTCAGCGAAATAATAGTGAAATTCGGCAAATTCTTTCAAGATGGAAAGACATGTCGGAAATGACGGGACGCATGCTCACTCTCTGTAATTCTTTTAACCCTCCAGACTTAAGAAATGTTTGTTTATCGGGAATCAAAGAAATGCTCCTTCTGTGGCCCACTGAAATGCTTAACATATTGGTGCCAATGCTACACAGAGCTCACACAAATTCTTCTGATATGGACTCTGTCGGGCTGGGCCCATACTTTCCTAGGAAAGGATCTCCTAATATTCCAGCTCTCAAAACAATTCGTCCTCCTAGACCCATGTTTCAAATGGCTGTTCCAGCATCCCAACTATTGGCACATCATGGCCAAGATCCAGAATATGATAGATCCTTGCAACAGTATTTTGCTCAATATCACGCCACTGTGGATTTGATGGTTCGAGTTTCTGTCAATGAGAATAACTTGACAAAAATGTTGGTTGACCTATCTGCCATGGTTGGACTTGACGGAGTTTCTCTTCATATGCAACTTTTCCCTAAGTTATGGACAGATATTCACAATACCCAAGTAAAAACGTTATTATTCATTTGTGCTATATTCACTAATCTCCGTAATTTATTTTTTAGCTTATTGATCGAAAATTCATTCTGATGCTTATTTCTTCGCATGGTTTCTTGGAGTACGTTGACGCAGTTCTCTTAGACGAAAGATCATCTTTAAACAATCCTCACATATTTAACTTCCTATTACTATTTTTTCCTAAGGTATATTTAGTTCTAATACAATAAGAAAAAAAAAAGTGTAATACTTAATAAATTAAATTATTTTTTTCATTATTTTTGTGTGTAGGTCTCTAATCAAGTTTTAACAGAACAAGTTCAAAGTATTATTTCACAGTTGGTGAGTAATTTTATTGACATGGCGGGAACATTTGTTTTAGATCGAGTCACACCAGTAAGGCATCTCAACGGTGATTTGCGCGCCCTATTTTTAGTCAGCTCTTCAAGGTCAAACTTTCTTTCTGATGAATTATTGCAAGCTCTAAAGATACTCCGCTCCAGTGTCGAAAAGAAACTGGAAGGCAAAGGGAGACCTTCTTCTGAAGAAATTTGCGAACTGAATAAATCAGAAGTATTTGTTGAGGGCAAGTCATTCTTGGATTCTGAAAATGTGGAAGAATCTGCCCCCTCAACATCCTCTAAAAATAATCATCCTTGTTCTATTAGTACTGACATAGACGATAGTGACATTTCTAAGAAACTTGAGACCACCACTTCCTCTGCTGAAGAACTTCGTAAAAGTGCGGATTGTAAGTTGATTGATGCATTAAGTGTTCTTTTTCGGACATTGATACTTCTTGTTCAAATGAGCGAGAAAAAGTTGAAAGGGAAGGAAGACAAAACCTCCGACAAGGAGGAAGCTCAAGATAATAATAGTGAATTGGATAAACAAAAAGCATCAAGTAGTAAGGAAGGGGATGAGGATAAGTTAGAAGAAGATGAATGCCAGGAGAAGAAACCAACTTTGTGCTAAAAAATAAAAAACTCGGAAACTCTCTTTCTAATCTCAAAAAGAAAGTTGATATAATTACTTTTAAATATAGTAATTGACCAAAGAAATTTGTCATGAACGTCAGTTATATTAACAACCACCCTTTTATATATATATATATGTATTAAGTTATGTATGATTCGCCAAAGTTTGTATGTATCGAATATTTCGTGCTAATTTATAATTTTCAACTGTAATACACTTGCATATATATTTATATATATTAAAGTCTTTTGACAGTATTTTTAAATAATATTTATTTGGTTAGAAAAAATACATATTTTGTTGGTTATTAGAGTATTATTCGTTGATATTATGATCAAATCCATTACTCTTACTAGAGTAGTATTTGTTTGAGACAAAAAAATACAACATGCAACAGTATTTAGGCCCGCAGGCTGAAACTTTCAATGGATATCGGTTTGGCCTTTTAAAAAAGTTCAAGTTTTTAGGGTATAACTACGATTAAGTGCCATATTTCGAGATGAAAGAACTATATAGATGAAAATCAAAGTAATTATAAATTGATACAAACATTTCAGCATTTAAAAAATGAACTATTGAATACTTTATCTTGATTAAAATTATAAAAAAATTTATGAAACCACCAAGAAATCGAGTAAAATGAAGGACCATACTTAGAAGCTAATATTTTATTCATTTATTTTTCCTGTGCTGTATATCCGAGTTGCAGTTATAGAATATACCTTATATTTCAATTTAAAAAAAATGCCTTTAAAAAAAGTCGATTTTGATAGATTTTGTGGTCAAATTAGTTTTTAAATTTATTTAGAAATTTATATATAATAAGCTTGTTAGGTTGTGTGAATATAGGTTACAATAATACTCAGGAAAAAAATGAGTTCAATTAATCCATTATTTTGAATATGAAGCATCAATTAACTTGTTTTAATCCCCTTACTAATTCCCTAATTATTGTTGATTAATTTAGTAAAAATCCCTATAAACAATTCAATTTTTTCTTTGGAATATTATTGTAATCTATATTAACGCAACCGAAACACATTATTATTTTTAAATATTTCTTAATAAATATTAAAACTAAATTGACCAAAAATCAATCAAAATCGACTTTTATAAAGGCAATTTTTTAAAATTTAAATGTAAGGTCTATTCTATAACTTTACTTCGGATATACAGCGCAGGAATATTAAATAAATAAATTTTAGCTTCGAAGTAAGATACTTCATTTTACTCGATTTTTTTTGTGGTTGTATACATTTTTTATTAATTGTAATCAAGATAAAGTATTGAATAATTCATTTTTAAAATTTTTTAAAGGCCAAACTGATATCCCCTGAAATTTTTTAATGGTCATTTTAGTGTTCTATGGCTTAAATAATATTAATAAATGTGGGGTTCAACCTGTGGGCGCTCCAAGACCTTCATTTGGTTGCATAGTGTTGTCATTTAAAGTAGAAAAATATTCTACCCTCTGATTCCTACATGAAAATGAAGTAAATTAATTATGCGGTGAATCAACACTAAAACAATGTTTTACATAAATTAGTCTGTTCTGAATGTATTTTTATTTATTTTTAAATGTTTATCCCCCAAGGGGGTACCTTCAAGTGTCAGTAATATTATTGAAACATAGAAGGGGAGGGGGAACGATAAATAGCTCAAGGCCTCTTAAAACACTGTTGAATACTCTCCGTCCTCGGATTGGCCGGTGTCCTAGGGGTAGTGTGGGATTGTTAAAAACCACCGCCAATTCATCCAAGGATGTATTGGCAGTGGTTTTTAAGGATCCAAGTACCCTGTACAACACGAGAGCTTGAAAATATTTGTTTATATTAGAGGTGTTCCTTGGATCAATTGGCGATGGTTTTTAGCAATCCCACACTACCTCCGGGCCAATCCAAGGACGAAGGGTATTCAACCGTATTTTAAGAGGCCCTAAGCTATTTACCCCCACCCCCTTCCTTACCAATCCTCTCGATCCATTTCTTAGAAGATGGGTTTGAATTTAAAAAATTGCAAGGAAATTGTATTGCAATAATATTACTCACACTTGAAGATACTCCCTGGGGGATGGAATAAACAAATATGTTTTGACATTTGTCATAATTTATATTATGCGAATTTATAATGTGTTATTATTCATCATCAAGTTTGAACAAAATACGGGCAATTTTCCTAACTGGCAATTTTCCTCCAGGGGAATCTCCCACTGGCAATTTTCCCCAAGGAAGTTTTCCTAGTATCATTTTTTTTTTGTATATTTTATTTTATATGAGATAAATAAATTGAATTTATCTAAATTATTCATCACTAATCATTTCAACAATTTCATCACCAATACTCAGGATAAAAGGTTAAAAAAAGTGTAGTGTAATAACAATTATTCCCCCAAAAAAATGTTTGACCTTAAGATAAAACGTAGCCTAGGAAAGCCCTTACCATAGTAAAATTAAGTATCCGGCCATTCAAGCAAGAGTTAATTTGTAGGAAGAGTAGTAAAGTTCTCGTCCCTTAGATTGATAAGTCATAAACATAAAAAATAATCTTGCCGTATTCCTAAGAATGGAGCGATATTATAGCAGGGGTGTCCGCAGCAGGTGGGCTGGAGGGGCCTATAGCAACCCCCAAATTAAGGAATCTTTACTTTTTACTAGAAAATTATTTTTTTTTTTAAAATTCAATATTTGAAATTTAAATTAGTGTCGCTAATATTTTTCCCAAACAATTTAATTTTCTGAGAATATTCATGGATTTTTGAAATTTTTCTAATATTTTTGTACAAAATTTAATTTTTTGAGAATATCTATGGATTTTTCAAGTCTTCTCTGAAATAATTTAATATTTGAAATTTAATTTTTGATATTTTTTTTTGGAAAAAATTAATTTTTTGAAAATAGATAAGGATTTTTGAACTTTTTTTTCTCCTAAAAATGTAATTGTTTGTAAACAGTCGGGGATTTTTGAAATTTTTCTCCAAAAAAATTAATATTTGAAATTTAATTTCTGAAATATTTTTTAAAAAAATATTAAAAAATTTGTGCTCATTGGTGGATTTAGGGAAAAAGTTCCAAAAATTGTAAAATTTGAAATTTTTTTCCAAAAAGTTTATTTTTTTTGTGAATAGCTGTGAAATTTTGAAACTTTTTTCCACAAATTCAATATTTGAAACTTTTGGAAATAAATTTAAAAAAATCCTCCAGACGCCCCTGTAAATTTCCCAAACAAATCTGTCTAGACCGATTTTACATGACGTCATATATTTTACAAGTACAATGACGTTATACGTACTTTAAAGAATAATAGCTCGGATTAATTTTAATCCCACCGTCTTTTATATGTTTACAGTATTTGTTCTACAACTTATCGTGTACTTTTGAGATTTTTTTGAAAAAAATAAATGACAGTTCATTTAAAAAAAAAATGATATCTCATTATATATGAGACCGGAAAAAATCGGTCCATAAATTGACACCAAATCATAATCGGTCTACAAAGTGAGACCAAAAAAATCGATCAACGGTCTGGACCGAAAAATCGGTCCCAATCGGTCTAGAAAAAATCAATTAAGACCAAACCGAAAAATATAATTCGGTGCTGGACTGAGTCTCAACACTAGACAATAATAATAAATACACAATCAGGGAGATTACAATCACAAGATTAAGGTGTGAAAATATATCTTAGAAACCGGGAGTGATATTTTTAGTTACAACCGGAACATGATTTTTTATATTCTGAAGCTTTTATTATTGTATAGTTGTTGAGAAGGGAACATTTAATTCTAAAGTAACAACGCACTGTGCTCCTGAACGACGGAGAGTAACGATGAAGGGTTTCTCAGGAGTTATATTTGTAAGTCCTTGTTGAACATCATATGATTTAAAACTCTACTCATGAATCTTTTGTAGAGCACAAGGAGAAGGTGGAAAGAGACTTATGGTAATATTGCTTTAATTAAAGACATGCCGTTAATAATTTGGAGGTAGACAAATGTAAATTACATATCATGATGTGATTTTTATTAGCATAGATTCGAATATATCGTAATCGTAATACCGAACCATACTATAAATGTAAAAAAAGAAGAAATGAAGGGGAACAAATGTATGTAGCACTATTGTCCTACATACATTTGTTGTGTCTTGACGAGGTTGAAAGACACAAGCTATTCAATATCAGGAATCCAGGACGACCGAGAGAAAGAAGTAGAATGCCTGGAGGAATGAGACGATAAGGAGTTATATATAAATAAGTATATTATAGACATATTTGTTACTCGACACTACTCTGATAAATACATGAGAGTTACAGCTATTTTTACTATTAAGATAGAACAGTACTTTACATATACACATATTAAATAAGACTAAGAGGAGGGGAAGATGGAAGGAAAGAAGAACCTTTGTAGTGTCTCAAGACACTACAACATTCAGGACTATTATTTCCCTAGAGGCACCCTAAATGATAAAGTCATCTAGGTAAATCTTATAGGATATGTTTTAATTTGATCTTAAGTTTTGAATAACACTTTTCATTAGTTTAGTAAAAATTCTTGGTGTACTATTAGGGCCGAAACATAGCACGTTAAAATTTAAAAAATCTAATATTTCTTCCCATTTAAAGATAAGGAATATCCTGTGATCTTCGTGAATTAAGAAAGAATGGTAAGAATCTTTGAGGTCTATTAAACATAAGAAGAAATTTTCTTTGACCCACAGTTTTAATTGTTCAGGAGTTTCGAATTTAAACTTTGTTCTAACTATAAAGCAATAATTATTTTCCATCTCTTTTTGTCTTTACTGTTTAGAACAAATTTTTTTGAACATACTCTCAGCTGTAAAGGCGAGAGATCGTGAATGAGGGAAATTACCCCATTTTCAAGGAGGGAACATACTTCATTATCAATTAATAGTTTTACATTCTCATCTAGGCATGAATTTCTCATTACTATGTTGTTTTTGGGTACCTAACTAATAAATTGTAATTTTGGAGCATTGTTTTACTAATCTTAGCATTAAGTTACTAATAGTTTCCAGTTAAATAAGCAGTTGTTGGTTTTGCTTGCTTTATTTGAAAAGTAAATTTCTTTACACCATGAAAACCCCAAGCTTTTAAATAAGTTAATACCTTCTTTTATGTTTACTACGCTAAGTTTGTTGCAGAAGATGGAAGAAAAGATCGTCTTTCAGTAAAGGAAAAATGATTTTGGATTCTTTATGGGGGGATAAATACTGAGAATGACTCAACTCTTTTGTGATAATGATTGACGCTGGAATAATTTGCAGATTTCTTATTCCTCTGATGAAAATTGGGATTGTTCGACGCTGATGGTAAGAGAGGTTTCTATTGAGGGCAAGGTTTAAAACTTTCCTCGCAATTTCCTTTCGATATCTGTGTTGCGGATTGCGTAGTAATTTCCCAGTATTGTCCAGAGTGTCTCTTTTGAAGAAGACGACGGTTTTATTACATTATTTATCTAAGTTTGCTGTCAAGACCCCTCTCTTGTTATTTAGGATCATGGATTCTATCCTCCTTTTAGATTACATCCAATCCCATGGTCCCATCCAGCATTTTTTAGACATTGTACTAATTTATCCATTTTTTCTGTCCCCTTCTTCAACCTTCCCACTAGTTATGGGTGGGATGAGGTTAGTAGATTCTTAGCTTCCTTTAAATCTGACGCTAAGTAATTTTTTGGACTAAATCTGATATTTGAGTTCTTAGTTCTGTCAAGCCATCATAAGGTGAATGGTCTTATGGACGATCTCCAGGACTTATGCAGGATCGCCCAGTTCGTTAAATTGGCTTCTGCTCCATATTTAACTGTATCCGGGTAATCTTCCGGGATTGCTAGTTTTTTGTAGTTTTTTTTTTACTAAAAGAAAACCTTTTGCTAGTAATTTTTTTTAAATCAAAAGAGCTCAGCTTTGTTTCCGTTTATAGGAGTTCTTTTTGAACCATATCCATAATTTTGTCTGATAGATTAAAGTATGTAGCCAGAAGTGTGGGGTGACCTCCATAAAACATTTTGGAAGTGTTATGGGAAGTGCAAATGGAAGCATCGGTTGAGATGGTTCTATTAAAGGTATAGTTATTACTGATGTTGCAGTTTCGCCAGGTTTAGTATTTGGTGGGGCAACTTCTTCTGACTCTTTGTATGATGTTTCCGATTCAGAGATTGCCGGAGGGCTTCTGATGTTGTGAGATACAATTCTTTGATTGATGAATTGCTCTTCTAATCTCATTTAATATTCACCCAAGGTAATTTGTACTAAGTTGATGTCTATTTAGTTTATTTAAAAAAAAAAAAGAAGAGACTAAAAAAATGTGAACGTCCAATATGATGCAGTGGTTCCCAAACTTCTATAAGTTTGGCCCTTAAAATATGCGGCTAGACAATGTACAATTTAAAATTTGGATTCCATTTTATACAAATATATGACTTAAGGGCATATAACCCCTATAATGTTCAACCGAGAGAACTACTAAATCCTACCTTCCATACCTTAAATGTCCACTCTTTGCCTAGAGTCCTTTAATATGTACATCATACATAAAGTTACTGTATTATTATCACGTCGTTATATGTATTGGATCACGCAACCTTTCTTCGAAAAAGAAACAGAAAAAAGGCCAGAAATCATCTTATTGTTAGCCAAACAAGTCAATCATACCAACCGCTTTTATATCTTATATACTCGCAGACCATCACTGTTATATTATTTCTTCACCATTTTTGAAATAAATTACATATTATTAAAATCTACATAGTATTTTATTCGATACTGTACTATAATATTGTTCCGTGTTCAAGCGCGGATTAATGCACAAGCTTTCCTAGGCTGCATCCTAGGGGCCCCACGTGTGACGGGTCCCTTGAATTGGTCAGACTATTTTTAGAAATATAATAAAAAAATGGACCTGTGAAAAAACCTGATTCCTAAACATGCTTATTGGGATTTGATTTATCATTCTTCCATCACAATGACTTTAATCTACTAACACCTGCATGTTCAATTTTACAACGGTAAAATGTTGTAATCAACAACCACCACGTGTTTTCACATCATTTCGTAAGTAATCAATTACAGTCCATTTTATATTTGTCATCCTTGGCACTCAGAAACGTAGAAACGTGCAGCGGCAAACAGAAACAAGCAATTATTAATGAAGATTCCAAAGCTAACAGGGTATTTTAAGCCTGGTAGTTGTCAGGGTCAAGATGTGGAGGTGCATGACACTGACCTCCCTACCGTGCCTCGTCCTTGTCTTTGCTTGCAAATGAGGAGTGTGTCGAGGGATCGAGAACAGAACCGGCAGACACAGTGGGTTGTGCTTCTGGTGTCCATGATGGGCTAACCCCGCAGATCTCTCCGTGAGTGTTTCACCTGTTGCTGCAGAGAGTGCACAAGACAGCTTCAATCCCGCTAACGTTAACTGGAGCTCGGATCTTGTGTGCTGGTAGACAATTGATGAACATATGAAGAAATACTGGATTAAAATGGGACCTGAAACATGTCAGAATAAAGATGCAGATGTGGCTGCATCTGAAAGACAACAAAAACACCAAAAAAGTTACTAATCTAAAACTTTGTTTACAAGGAAATTAGCAAATAGCGAAAGTGTGGAAAGAGAATGGTTGCTGTATTCCCCTAAAAAGGATCTATATTTTGTTTCGCTTGCAAATTATTGAGTGACAGTAATTTTCAGTCAGCTTTCACGACTGACTATAGTGACTGGAAGAACGCAACCGCGCGCATCGCTGAGCATGAAGGATGGAAGAGCCACAAAAGGTCATGGTAGCCCATGTTACACGCTGTGCTGATGCTGGATGCATTGACACTGAAGTAAAGAAACAATTTGACAGTGGATGTGAATACTGGACGGAAGTTTTACAGAGGGTGGTTAAGTTTTTGGCGTTTTTCAAACTCAAGCATAATTTATAAACTTTTCATTTATTATGTATTATATATCCTTCAGTTGAGGTATACTCTAAAATTTTAATATATTCAAAATTCAATAACGCCCTCTTCTGTAGCTTCGTATTGAAAGTACTTTCAATATCTGGCACATATAGTCTGGGCTCCCTTTGCTCTCTAATCCGTCTACAGAAATGAGAATTTCCTTAGCAGATCAGTATTAGCTGTCCCAAATTCCAATTTAACCTCATGAGTTTCCATAAATTTCTCCTCGTTCGGAGAGCCACCAACAAATTATTGGGTGAAGGATTTAAAGATGGGACCTTGAAGTTTGAAGCCTTGCCAGATTTAAAAAAACCTCAATTCCTCCTCCTCAAGGACCTTCTGGTGAATTTTAGAATGGAACTCCTCCAAAACATGGCGACGGGAATGTTACAGTAGATATCCTTCGACTCCCATACATTCATCGTATCTTTATAAAATAAATAAACTATATTTAATAGTTATTTATTAATACTAAAATTAGTAGAACATAATATATTCTAATTTCTACACTTGTGAGTTGTGACTCAACTTTAGCTATTTTTTTGTATAAATTCACGAATATATTCTATTTTATAGCTAGTAGCTAGAGTTGAAGATGGCGGACAAAAAAACTTAACTATCAGTTATGACGAATCCTTTTTCTCCTGTATATTGTTTTTGCCCTCCTTTCTCTACTTGGTTTAAAGCTTTAGAAAGAATGAATGTATATGGTTTCCAACGATCACATTTTGTACATGTACGTCCATATGTCTGAATCACATTTAGTGGGAGTCCCCGGAGCAGATCCTCCACTTCTCCAATCCAATCCTTGTAGACAAAATTTGATTTGGGAATACCATTTCTCATAGTACAAGATTGGTCAAATTTTCATACGCAGATTCGTCCATTGATGAACACCCATCCTGGATTCCAGATTTCACTCTCAAGAAAGAATTACTCTTGACACTTTTTGAGTTCTACCATCTTTACTTTATCCTTCTTTGTTCTTTTCTAGTTATATATGTATGGTTCTTTAACTATTGAATAAATTGATCTTATAAGATCAATTTAATAAGGGGCTGTATCTTTAAACTCATTCGTCATTACATAAGTCCGATTATTTTATTTATATTAAGTTAAGTAAGACGATTCCTACACCGGACGAGCTTTAGTCAAGGTGCATTTTCCCAGAGAGAGTAAGACCGCGACAAATTTTGCAAATGGCAAGCTTTCTTAGATCCCCTTAAATATACACAAAAATCAGGCGAGGAAGAACTGTACACAACAAAAAGGGGAGAGGCGCAAATTGTGCATATCAGCGAACCAACCTTAAGGCCGAAAACTTAGGAAGCTCAGCTGCTCTCCTCCAAAACATTCTTTCAATTGTCAGTACTATCACACAAATTTTCGATTGTTTTTTTTTATCATACCGTCAGTTCATATTTTTTGAATCTATGATGATAACAATGGAAGTCAGCTTTTTGACTGACGATGTAACGCAATGGATTCATTTGTCATAGACTTGCTGCTAGGAAGACACAAGAATCCCTTGTTGATCCTTCCTCGCATATACCAATCTATATATTGACCATCTTATTCTTCCTTAATGTTGAATGAAGTGGTGACGGCAGTGTTGTCAGCTGGGATTAAACAAAAACCGCTAAAAAATAGATTAAATAATAATAATAATGACGTATTACAGACTTTTTACAATTGATAGTTCCTCTAGAGCAGGGGGGTCAAACTCATTTCACATTGTGGGCCACATACGAGTGTTATGTATAAAAGTTGCAATGTCTGTACGAGTTGCAACCTGTATAAGCATATTGTACAAGTTGCAATTTATCCGTCTTAAAAATGCATTATTTAATTACAACATTTGTAACTTTAATTACCAACTATTAATTAATACCATCATTTCATTTTCATGCATTAAAATGAATTAAAAACTGTGGGCATTTGAACTTTATAATTTGCCGCAAAATACTAATATTAAAATAGTAAAAAATTACAGCATTAATTCATCGATCATCCATGAAATATTCAATTATTGCATGATCCTCCTTCCAAGTATTGTAAATCCTCCATTTAAAATTATTCATCTTATTTTTAGGTTGCAAAATGTAGAATCCCCTAATGCAAGTAGTAATTTGTACACAATATATACATATATATTTACTTCAACCAGCGGCGATAATCAAGGCCTATAAAGGTCGACTCATATTTAGTGTTTATATAATATAAGAATGATCAAAAGTAATGCATTTAAGATATGAATATTAAAATAACGCGACAGTGCAAAGAAAAAATTAACGTAATAAAATAAACCCCAAACGTGCGTCACACAAAAAAATAATTATCTAAAAACCGCTTGAGGTCAGCCTCACTTCCCTTGCCAAAGCATACAGGTATATAATTCCAAAGACTAGTCGATCTGTAATAAAAACTATGGTTAACAATGTCAATATTTGGTTTTGGGAGGTACGTGGTGTTGTGAGCATGGAGTCTCGTTTCGTGGAAGAAGTAGCCTTTATTTAGTATTATCCAGGGTGTGGGAAACAGGCAGGTATATCTTTTTGTTTAAAATTCGATGGAACGTAATAACATCCTTAATAGCACGTCTATGATACAAAGGGATGAATCCAAGTCTTTTGATTCGGCATTGATAGCCGTCGTTATCTCCAAATGAAAGAAAAAACAAAACAAACCTAGCTTTCACTTTTTCTAAGGACTTAATAAGGTAGTTTCTGTAAGGATTCCAAATCTCAGATCCCTACATTAAAATCGGGAGGACAGAGAGTTTATAAAGTTTTACCATAAAAAAAGGATCACGAGTTTTGAAGCTTCTTTTAATAATTCCCAAGTTTTGATTGGCCTTCCCTGTAATGTAGTGTATATGCCTCTTAAATCTCAGATCACGAGAGATGTAAATTAATAAGTTTAAGTAATCATTTACCACCTTAAGACTTGGGTGGATAAACTCTTTTTTTTTTTTTTTAAAGGGAGTTAACTTGAAATAGAATTAAAGAAGCAGAGAAAATGAAGTAATAATTTCTGTCGAAAAGTTCAAATTACTTTGTTGCTGTAGTATAAACAAAGGAAATATTGAAATCAAAAGAAAAGGATATATCAAATAACGCTTTTTATTGCCCTCAAGTCTAAATTTTTTGGAATCGTTTAACATACCTACTCTTATATACCAAGGTTAATACAAAGCCATATCAGAAGATTTACGTTATAATATTTCAGCGCCCCCTTGTGACAGCTATCAAATGCCCTAAAAAGAACTTGAAAACATTAAATGGATACAAAAGAAATAATTTTATTGAGCTTATATACACGATTAATTGTTATAAACAAATTGAATAATTACTAAAAAAACCATTTCTTTAATTTACTTTAGTTTGCATACACATTTTTCGGCTTCCGAAAGTGGAAAGAAGCAATTCTATTTTCTTTGACAACACTATCACACTTTTTTTTATACACTAGATCAACATATGATCAACTTAGTAGAATTTGATACCTTAATTCAAAATATGGCCTTATTTGTTCTTACAGAGCTTCATGGCCTTCAGAAAAAGGCCATACATCATACTGAGATAACTTGAGCTATCTTTGTTTAAAGTGGAAGATAGGTGCTTTTTATTCAGAGGCTCATAGCTTCAAGACGAATAGATTCAAAAAGTTTAAAAGCCTTTCATTGAATAGCTAAAAGTATGAACTTTAATTTAAAAAAAAGAGCCTCCCAAAAATGCTCTAAATCGTTGTCAATTTGAGATAAAGCCACGACAATTTTTTTCAAGGATTAAACTATTTTTGAATTGATCTCACAATAAAAGTCCATATTTATTGGTATGCCCCAGCTAGAAGAGATAGGAAAAAAAAGAGAGAAGAAGAAAAGAAATAGAAAAAAGAAAAAGGGCTCCGTTGAATGTACGTCTTTTGGAATCCCTCACTCTCTACGGGTATGCAACGAGTCATCTTGTGTCCATGGAGCCAGAAATAATTTATTTATACAGGTTGAGACATGAGGCTTAATTTTATAACAAACTGTATAATATATCTTTTCTTTGTCTCTCTCTTTGTTTCTATCTCTTTTCTTCTTTTTCATACTTTCAGCTATCCAATGAGATACTTTTAAATTTTTTGAATCTATTTGTCTTGAAGCTATGAGCCTTTGAATAAAAAAAAATCCAATTTAAACAAAGATAACTCGAGTTATAAGTATGATGCAGACCTTTTAAAAATTGTTTTAGAATTATGGAATATTCGGCTTTAAAATATATTAACATAATTTATCCCTATCTTCAACACCTAGGACATAAATCAACTTTGAACCTTAAAAATAACAAAAAATATATATTCTTTTTCTCAAGTCCACGAGGCTTTGAGAGAAAAAATAAGGCCAGATTTGGAATCAGGAGATCAAACTCTATTTAATATAGCATATACTATTTATGTACCATTTTTGCTGTTGGACAGTGTAATAGCAGTTTGCATTGGTAAATGTATATGTATTTTTATCTTAACATACTTAGACACAGTGAAATATAAAATTTTATGACATTTGGCGACATATATATGTAGACGACTTAATTACTAGAACCTCTATTTCAGTCATTTAGTTTACATTTTTTTAAATTTTTTTGAGTTGATTGACATAAGATTTGAATAAAGCCTCTATTTTTGCAAATTCACCCAAACAATTCTTGTCAAAATAGATTAATCGGACGACATATAATTCCTCAAAGAATCTTAACTGAAGTCAATTCTCGATGGTTTTATTGGCCTAAAGGGGGATTTTGGATTGTGAAGACTTGCAACCTAAAATTTGTATCTTATCTGAATTAAAAACTGAAGAGAGGAACCTTTCTAATCACTTAAACTTTGATTCTGCCTCCCGAATTTTGACATTTTTTCATTCAACTTCTTCTTTAATTCTTTTATTTCTGCTTCATAGACTCCTTTTTAGATTTGTAGGTTTGTAATAGTATTCTTTCGATGTTTTACCTCAAGATAAATATCTGTAATATATACAATTATTATAATTAAAAGATTACCATTATAAGAAGTTTCATCTTCAGTTGTTGATGAAATTAGAGTCATGTCCACTAAATCTATTTCTCCATTTTTGGAAGTACAAATAAGAAGTACAGTATGTTTGATCCTGAAAAGTTGCTTGACATTTCCTTAATTATTAATTTTACTTACCATCATCATTGTTCCCCAGAATGAAAATTGATTTGTGGGAGTTTTTGGTGAGCCTTAGAACTTAGGTTTTTAGATGTTTAAACAATTTTGGAATTGTTTGAGAGTTGGAATTCTTTATGAATTAATGTTCCTAAAAATGTTTAGAGCCCAACCGATAATTATCTCATGGTTTCCAAAGATTTCTTTCCAATTTTAGGACCCATTGCCTTCGAAGGAATATCTCCCTTAGAAATGAAAAAAATGTAATCCCATCAGCTCCAAAACGATTCCTGCAATCCACGGCACAACCAGAGGGCATACGAGGGCATATTTTAACAAAATATATCGCCTTTGTAGAGTTCTTCACCTAAAATGTAGTATTATATTTTGAATGTTTTGGGACCTGACTCAAGCGCATGAGGAAGCCAGTGGATAGCCTACTTATATAACTCTACTTGTAGGGCTCTGGGTTAATAGAAATACAAGGTTAGGCCATCATGTATTCGGGCTTGCTAGAATTTTCAATTTGATGTGTCGTACCGACTGCTGGGCAAGAACGACAGATTTGAACAAAATACGCAACCAATCATAGTCTATGACTTCACTATTGCTAGAATTTTCAATATAATGTGTCCTACCGACTACCGGGCAACCAAACAGATTCATACACTTTGACGTCAACATTAAAAAGCGTGGTGGAAGTCAAAAATCTGTCGTACACACGTTATAGTATAGCCTTATATTTATATTTTCCTTGCATATATATGTTAACAACATAGATGGCGCTTCAAACCTTTTTATGTTTCTCACTGTATTTTAAATTTTACTATACTTTTCTTTATGAAACACTTCAGTTTTTATAAAAGTATAGGATGATTCAGTACAAAATGCGTGTATTAAAAACTATGAATATTTTCCAGTCTTTTGGTCAACCAACTTTTCACTTGTAAAAATATCCCTGGCTCTTGCTCTGTATAATCAATAATTATATGTATTTTATCTCTATGTACATACAATACGTACTCACAATTTGTTACCAAGACATTCTGAATCAACAGCTGTCCAATATTGTTATTCTAGATATTTCCTCTTTTGTCAGGGATTAATTCCGTTTTAGGCCATTTCTTCTTTGTTGTAAATTCGTTCATGTGTACAAATACATATATGAACATATGATGTGGTTATTGAGACGCAATTACATATAGCTAACATCGTTATACTATTAAGAATATTTATCAACACCTGTTGGTAAGTGGAAAGTTGGATTCGAGTATTACTCTAAACAAACAAAGAAAAAATAGAAGGTAATTTTACTAAAGTCAACAATTTTTTGAAAATTAATCGAATTCGGCCGAAATATTAATTGAAAACTGGACTAAACTTGAACACCAATGAGGAAAACTCGAAATAATCGAGTATAGAATAACTTCATTTTTATTACGATAAGTAATAAAAAAAGCAGTTGAATGGAATTTCTACTGCTACCCTGCATTGAATGATCACAAGATCCGTGGAAGTGGTGGAACAGTGTAAGAAAAAAGGCCTTTCTAAGCAAGCCACTTATCCATTCCATCAACTTCGTTCCCGTGAGAGAGAGAGGGTATTTTATACATCTGGAGAAATATATAAGAAATAGAGTGATGCGACAGAAATGTTAATAACTATACATGACAATCAAATCAATTTAATAGGTCATACTCATAAGCTAAATAAACAAAAATATTATCTGCAAGCTGGCGTGACAGTATGTACTATGCTTAAGCTAGTTGTTTAATAAAATGCATCATGCTGAGAATAATTTTCACAAGCCTTCTATGTGAGTAAAATACACCTATATATTAAATAGTATAATCCTTCCGGGAGCTGTATTATTTTGCCAAAAGACTGGTACTCTCTTTCACTTTGTTTATAAACTAATATGCAAGGTTTTATGATCAAATCGGTACATTTTCCAAAAATCTTTAAATTAATCATCACTGAGGCCATATTTTTTAGTGGATTTACTTGAAAATACGCCTGAATTGTTCATATGAATATTGAAAAGAACTCCTTTGATCTTTCTGCCTCCAATACCAATTACGGCCTGGATCTGGCCCGGGAAGGAGGAGCAGGTGTTAAAACGGAAGTTCCTTAGCATGAGATGTTCGATTTAATTATTCAATTTTTAATCTAGAATACTGGGTTGGGGGGGGCATATTTCCTTCTCAATGAAGTCATAGTACTCTTGAGCAACCTTTCTAAGACATGACAAGGTAGTGAGTATTGATGTCAGATCCAAGGCCGATCTCAAGCGATTCGCTGGATTCAAGGAGACCTCCTGATTTGAAATCTCCATGTTGATGTGGACAAAAATCATTGTCACTAGTCAACGCCGTTCCTCCTCTTTAAATTCAATCTTCTTCATATCAGGAGCAGCTTTCACGATGATACCAAAACTTCAATAAAGTTTTTTGATACAACAACGTTTCTGCTGGCGCCGAAAGAAAATACCATCCCACAGTTGTATCCCCAACATAGGTTGTAGTGCACTTCTTCTTCTTATTGTTATGATGAATGTAAAGTACTGTTTAATCTCTAGTATAAATAGCCGTGACTCTTATAGATTTGCCAGAGCAGTATTGAGTATGTATTTGATAAGAATATATCTGTGTTATTTATAATCCTACCTCGTATTATTCATCCAAGTATTCTCCTCGTTTCTCTCAGTCGTCCTGGATTCTTCTTATAATTAGTTTGTGTATATCAATCTCGTCAAGACACAACACAGGCAAACTTCTTAAAACTATCTTAACGCCTTGCAAGTAAAACAATGTTCATGTCCCATTTATGCTTTGTTTTTGATTATATAGATAAAACTTTTTGAAATGGTTTCCCATTCTGCAAATAAATATATTTTTTAAATTGCATACATGATTTGATTAATAACTGACTGTCTCATTATTCAGGGGTTCAAACTGGACTTTAAAGCACGTTGACAATTTGTGATGTAAACTTATAAATTTGTTAACTTAATAAATTTGATAAATGAATACAGGGTGTCCACGATAAATTGGAACTATATTATAATTCAACCTGCTTGATAAAAATGGAATTTGGAGTGTATTTGTTAATATGAAAAAGTTAGACATGATATTAAACAATAAATTTATTCAACATGTCCTCCCTCAGCAGCCACCATCTTCTCCATCATGCCCCTAAAGGATTTGCATGCCCTGATGACTTCCGCGGAATCGACAGCACTCCACTCCCTCGTAATGGAGCCCGGGAACTTTATGGGGAAGACCGCAGGGACCTCTTCTCTCTCCTTGGCAAGCCACCTGTCATTCTGGACGTTGTAGCTTCTGTCGACAGTCCAGTTCTTCTCGTCGGAGAAGAAGATGATTCTTCCTCCATGGCTCTTCAGGTCATTGATGAGACACTTACCGTTGGTGAGCCTGGTGGCATTCATGGATGCCGTGAGGATGTGTTGTTTGGCCATTCGGTATGACCTGTACCCGAAGTCCTCATTCACAGCCTCGGAGATCAGCTACTTGCTCACTCCACGGTTCTTGGCCAACCTGGACAAGGAAGTCCCCGGCGAAGCCTTAATGGACTTCTGCAGGCCTTCAAGGAACCGGGGAGTGCGGATTCGGTCACTTCTCATGTTGTGGGCCTTGCAATAGACCTTCCCCTCAACCTCCCAGACATTGAAGACCCGGTACACCGTGGTCTTGGGGTAGTTAAGAAGCTTGTAGATAGCAGAGGGCTTGTGTCCCTCGCGAGCCAATTCGAGGATGGCGTCTCTCCTTGCTTGTTCCATGATGACTATTGTTTGTTGTCAAAACAATTGTGGTGGAAGTTATAGTGCATTGTTACGCAACCTTTTATATTTGTAGGATTTAACCCCGAATATCCACATTATGGATCTGGATGAAGTTTAAAGTAGTTCCAATTTATCGTGGACACCCTGTAGTACTTAATAACTATAATTTTTAACCATTTAGAAAATAACTTTACGAATACTTTATAAAAGCTTTAGATTATAAATAAGTTTTGATTACATAAATTTTACTCCACCAATGATGCCATCGACTCTGCATCCCTAGTAATAATGAGGTTCTCATTTCTCTTATGGTTTTATTGAATCACTTTCCTATACATGGGCTACACTATAGAGAGTACTGTGGAAAGCTCAGCCTACGTATGACTCCAATGCGACAGTTGATATAATTAGTAAAAATTACAGGGAAAAATATTATTTTAAAACCCTGATGAATCCGGTAAATTTGGAAATTGAAGTTCTTTCAAAAATATTTTAACAATCCATGACAAAACTAATGGCTATATTTTCAATTTTGGTCGGTTTTTATTTGATCTAAAAACAAATTCGTATTCTTATGGGTTTCGAATGGCCTAGTACATGAAAATTGAACATCCAGCGACAGATGTTGATGAGGTGAATAAATTATGCGGTAGGTTTTTAAATACCCTTGTGCTTTCATTCGAGTCTTGGCACATTCGAATTTTAAAATCTCTTATTGGTGTAGCAAATGGTAAGAAGTTCACGGCATAATTTTCCAATATCCTCGGAAGCTTGGAAGCTTGTGGGAGATCTGATTAAATTTCATCCTTCACTCTCTGCAAGATACTTGATGTTATTGTATAAGATTATTCGCTATTTTAATAAATTCAAAATCTTTAGTTCAAAACAATCTTTTTTTTTTTGTAATTCTAGATATTTTTTCTTAATTTTATGGTTGTTTTTTCTATTTTATAAATATGTTGGTTTTTTTTTTTGTCATTTTTTTAAAAACGGTTATTTGAGTACATTGTAGTATTTTCTCGTCCTTTTTCTTTTCTAGAAAATGATTTTTAAACTAAATTCTTTACTTATAACTGTATAATACAAGTTTTCTAGATAAATAAAGAGGAAAAAAATAAGTTATGGATTGAGTAACGATCATTTTCATAGAAATTTATTCAATATGCAACATTATATTTTGCAGAAAAAGTGTCATCTAGTGCTTCAGACAATTCATACAGAAAAAATTATCAAATAATATTTTATCTCATTATATATTGGGAAAGTAATTTCATATCACTTATCAATAATATACTAAAATACAATAATAATTAAAAATTGATTAATTAATTAATTAAGGAAGTTATTTACTAATTGATATACTTCAATTTTAATACATTCATCATTATTAGGTCGTATATGGTTAAATGTATTTAATGTTCAGTTTAAACCACATTTTATACTTTTTATGTATTACAGTTACCCATAGACAATGTATTTCAATGACGTCACTAGAAAGATAAGACAGTCACATTTGGATAGTTCAAACCAATGTTACAACAGGGTGCGTGGACAAAATCTGCCGCTTCATAAAACAATAACTACAAGCTTATTTTATAATATTTATTGATAAAATAAAAATCTTTATTAGGATATAAAGCAGCTATCTCTTAAATGTAGCCCCCGTCTGCGGCCAAAACCTGCTCAATGCGGCTACGAAACCGAGAACAGGCATTTTGGATCTGCGCTGCTTCTATCTCACTGAATTTCTCCTTGATGCAGGTGATGAGAGACTGCTTGGTGTTATTCTCATGGTCATGGTCATGTTTTCCACGTAGGACCAGACAAAGTAGTCCAACGGGTTCAAATCCGTTGATGAGGGATGCCAAGAGGAGAGGGTACGAACGCAAAAGACTTGCTTTTCATCCATTCTTGCATCCGCTTAGCTTTGTGGGCCAGATCGGAGACATGCTGCCACATCCACGGCCTGTCTTGAAGATGTGGGGCAGCATGACATGACCCTTACTTGACACGACCCCAAAGACCATGACAGTGGCCGGAAACTTGGTCTTCATGCCCCTGGGGACGTTCCGTACAATCCTAGTGCTCTTCACCTCCTTCTTCTTCCTGTCAACAACGTCCATCGGGTCTGATGACTCCCCCAACTGCTTCCTGAGACTTCTGACCATTCTAACTGGCATTGACAGAAGGCAAGAGATGTCAGCATTACTTAATTTCATGTGATCACTAAGCATAATCTGAATAGCATCGCACCTACGATCTCTCTCATTGAACATAATGCCTTTTTTTGGGCACTTAAAATGAGACTATCGCTGAAAATGGTTAATAATAACTAAAGCCTATGACCCGGGAAAACTTTTAACACCAAAAACAGACAGATCAGACATCAGCTGATGGAATAATGTCGTCTTTAACATGTGGCAGATTTTGTCCACGTACCCTTTAGAACAAGGGAGGCAACAAGAAAATGTCTGGGTAAGCTCAGTAGATGTATTAAATAAATCTCTCTCTCTCTTTCTATTTCTGGTGAGATCATTGAAACGAGTCTTGATTATTAATAATACTAAATAAGTTTTAAAAGTAAAAATTTGTGGTTACTCAATATTTCTTTAGCTATATTTTATTAAATATAACCTTGCCCAACCTTGTTCTAGTAACATTGCTCCAAACTGCTTTTTATAACAGCTGAATTCTTTTGGCCGAGTTTTTGATTAAAAAGGACGTCTGTCTTTACTCTGCTAAACTGCCATCAAAATAACTTCTCGCCTCTAATGAGACTCTAAGAAAAGAGGCGATATGGCAGTTGAAATAATAATGAATCAAAAACATGTATCTCAAATATGTTCACTCATTCACACACCCTTGATCAACAAATGATGAAGTACAGGACATATTGTAGAATCCGAGGAGAATAAAACTGTAATATTTATTTGCAAAAATCCCATCCTTAACAATAACACGACTCAAAATATATTTATAGGGCCAGTAGATAGTTTTATATCTATCATTATTCAAGGTGACCGTTTTTCCATTCATATGGCTGTCGCCTCTTTCTTTAAGTTTAGTTTTTAGTCGCCTTTCTAAATTTATGACTACAATGAATAAGCATTTTATCATGTACAATAGACAATATACAAAAAGGGAGCTTAACAACAAAAAACAACATCCATGGTATGCCTACCTATGTATGTTAAGCTAATCACACATTTTTTCTTTTTTGCCTGAGGGAAAAATAATTTAAATAATTTAAAAATACTTGTACGAAAAGTTATTTACTTTTTAGCAGACTTGTTTCAACAGAAATATTCCTTTAAGCTTCTAGGCATAACGAATTTCGTTTTTTTTAGTCACAATGTACCGCAAAAATAATATAATATTGTGTTTGTACATTAAACTAAATTAGGTTCTTAAACTTTGTAATGTGCGTACCAGATATAGGTAGATAAAATACATGGAGGCATGGCAATGAGTAATATACACTTCTTGAAGCCATGCAAAGGACGAGAAACAAAAGTTAGAAACCAAAACCATTGTAAATAGTTTTATTTACTTTTATAATCTCAAACAATTTGTTCAACTTCATAGAAAATTTAAATGATTTGCAGCTTTTGATGATTACAACAGTAATCCTTGGTGAGTTTGCATTGACTGATTACATATCATATGATTTATTTAGTTATTTGTGTATATTTTTGTAGCTTAATATTCTAGGGACACAACTCCTCCTTTGAACTGGATGTTCAGGAATCTCGACTCTTTTTAAGAGGTTCTTATATCTCACTTGTTGGAGCTTATTTCCTTCAATGAAAGGATCAGTCATTGTGAATATACACTTACACCTCGAGATCTGATCTGTGTCAGTTACTTTTAATCTAGTGTATATTCGGCACTATGTTACTCAAGAACAGTGGTGTTGCTAGCCCTTTTGGGCGGGGGGAGGGGGGATTGAGCCTTCACAAAATTTTCTGAAGCCCCTCCAAATTTTTATCATTTCTTATATATATTTATAAGTCTGTTTTTGTTATACTCACTCATGAAATCCAAAATGATCCATCAAATCAGCCTGAAATTTAGGAATTAAACGTATAAAATAACCAAACTTGTTCCTATGATATTTTTTGTGAGCCTTTGAGGTCATTCAGAGCCTGTATTTAACCGAAACAAAACCTCATTTTTCTTCTCTCTTTCTATATCTCTCTCCTTATCTCTGTCTCTTGCCTTTTATCTTCTCCCACTGTATCTTTTTACGTCCTTCTCACTGTTTCTTTCATTCTATCTTCATTCTTTGTTTCTATTTCCCACTATTCAGTCCTGCAATGAGGGCATCCTCTTTTTAGTATAACATTGTGGAACGATTAAATCACGTGATGGAGTCACGCGGTCGGTCAAAAAAATAACCTATAATAAAAGTCTAGTTACGTGGCTCGGTCCTTATTAAATATTATAATTTTATATTTGAAAGTTTTTTTTTAACATTCTTTATTTGGTTTATATATTATATAGGACATACATATATAAACAACCCGGAGCAATAGCGTAAAAGTACATAAATAAACATTATAGCTTATACTTAATACTCCGGAGTAGAATTTCAAATAATATTCTACAAAATCAATCTTTTAAAAAAACAGCAATAAACATGTAAATTAACAATCATGATAAATATTTGTAAAAATTTCTTAACAGCCTTTTAAAATACTTTTATGATTCCGTAAAGTTGATGGAAGGTACCGGATTTCTTCTCCAGCAAAATTCCATGACTCAAATCCTGATTTCGGATATTTTATTATAAGAGAAACATGGCGCCAAGATGATACCTCTCAACTCATCCTCCCGAATAGGCTGATAGTTAGGTAGTTGGTTGGCCATTAGGGGTTTACAATTGAGAATGGCTAATCCAGAGCCCTTGTTACCTCCGAAGTTCCACCTTTCCTCTTTGAATATTTGAAAGTTAATTTTAGAGATTTTTTTTCAAAAATTTCATTTTTTGTTTAGAGCTGTGGATTTTTGAAATTCATTTCCAAAAATTTTTATTATCTGTGAATAGCTATAGATTTTTGAATTTGTTCTCCCAAAAATTTAATAATTGAAATTTTTCCCAAAAAAATTTTATATTTGGAAAATTTAATTTTAGAACTTTTTTTTCGCTTATTTTCTCAACGAACAGCTCTGGATTTTTTTATCATTACAAATTTACTTTCAGAATAAAATAAAAATTTTAATAACGCATTCATTTCCTCGGATCAAACACGGGAAATTCTTCATATGATAAAATTGACTATAATTATTTTCTTTAAATTGACTTCTAAACAAAATGGTAATCACTTTAGCATTAAAATGTATGTAAACGTCTTTCGATGGAGATAAGATATTTTTTTTTTTTTGGCAACATGGCGTAACTTTATTTGTAACCAAATATAAGTTTTTCCACAAAACTGAAAGCTTAACACATTGGATAAAACATAAAAAAACGGTAAAAGTAAGAAAATTATCAAAATAAAACTAAAACTAAAATTAAACAGAAGAATAATTAAAAATTAAATAATTATAATGACAAAGTCTTCAGTAATCTGAAGAACTAGTCAATATTTTTTAATGACTTTGATATATAAATTCATAATGGGAAGGACGTTTGTAAGGTTCAAGTCCTTCTTTGTTTATTTTGAAATTATTAATTTTGATTTTTTGTAATAATGGCGTTAACCTTGTCTTCCCCTTTCCCACAAAGGTGTCCTAAAAATTCGTCTCCACCAGTTATTGCTCCAAAATTATCTAGCAGTCCATATGAGTTAAGTTTCATTTAAAAGCCTGGAGCTTCAAATAGAGATGGCCAGTAGTCTCTCTTGCTTCTTTGCAAAACGGGCAAACACTCCTCTGGTCATTAAAGAACTTTGCCTCAAACTCCAACGTTCCTGAGATTAGTTGATATTTGAAACATCTCTCAAAACATGTCAAATATTTACTTTTTATTACTTTGATACTATTATATGCTCCTTTGTTGAGGTTTCTCCTTTCCAAATAGTCGTTAACAGGAACCAAATGTTGATTTTTTGAAACATCTCCTAATCTCTGGCGTAGAAACCATAGTGGTTTTCATCCTCAACGGCACCAGGGGCCCTCAACGCCCTTAAAAATGACCTAACCTCTATCTAAAGGACTCTTCAGCCATTTTATCAATGACTGAGGTTGTTATCGAACGAAGAGTGAAGATAATAAATAATTTTTTCCACAAAAGGTATATATTTTTCAAGTCATGTACTGAAAAGTAAGGTATACCTATTTTAGGGAATATTACCTAAGTAATGATAGTTACTAATAGTTAATAAGTAATAATATTACTTTGGTAATATTTACTATTATAAGGCATAGCCATCATAAGTAATATTTGGCAAATGATGCTTAAATTAGATACGAAGTCAAATATCAATTCTTTGATTCTATAAGATGCTGAAATATCAAGAGACCTCTAATGCGGAATTCCTTAAACCGTGTCCATTTTCTCCCTCCCTGTCACTTTTAGGAGAAGGAAAGGTTGCGAGATACACTAAAAGTAATAACGTGACATAATAATTTTTCCCAAATGTTAAATCGAATGTATTTTAAATTCACACAAAGAAGAGTAAAACCATACAACAGAAAAAAAAAGTTTTCTTTACAGAAGATTTGCACAGATAGTAGTATATGTCAAGTCAGAGAATATTTATATTATAAATACACATGATACATAAATTAATCAACACTGTAACAAAAATAAGACCACAAGATAGAAATACTTATTACTTTTTATATAAAATACATTGTCTATACACCTATGTAGAATCACACATTTAGAGAGTTATATGTACTTATATACATATACATAGCCCAGAGTTATTAGTTGTCGTCGATGAAAGGAAAAACTTTGTTTTAATAATATGGAAGAAATCTTCTCAAGAAATCATCTGTGTTATCCTTCGTTTTTCACAAGCACAATCACAAGTAATTACTTAATACTTAGATGCTCCCTCTTCAAAAGTAATAATGACAGCTCGATAGTTATTTTCTTTAAATATGACTTGATGGGCCAGAGAGTACTTTAGTCTAGTGAGACGCTGTTTCTCTGGTAAAAAATGTAAAAGCTCGCCTGACCTTTGTTAGAGGTGACTTAAAGCAAGCTCCAAGCTTTTGATTAACCAGTCTATGGTCTGATGAGACAAAATATATTGATTTGCCCGTATGGATGTTCAGCATGTTTTGAGGAAGGAAGGAGAAACATACATGGCCCCTTACATCAAGCTTGGTTATGGAAGCATAGTTCTATATAGATGTTTCTCTTACAGTGGCAAATAGAAACTCGCCAAGGTCCTACGAATAATGAAAAAATGGAATGCCAGAAGGATAATCGATGAAAGTGTGAAGAAATCTGTCGAGGAACTCCATTTAGGTCACAATTTGTCGTACCAGCAGGACAATGATCCTAGACATACCGTGAATAAATTGTTTAAGGACAACATCCTAGAATGGCCGAAGCATAGTTCTGACCTGAATCCAATCGATAACTTGATGTAAGGCTTGAAAAACAGATTAATGACTAAGAAACCGATCAATGTGGCCAGCGTGAGACCTTTGCCAAGGAAGAGTGGGTCAAAATTCTGGGATAGTTATGGGATAGGGTATGAATAATTTTGAAAATAGTATTTTTTGGTTATCCTTTAATTAAATACCTATAGAATAAAGATATTCTTTCATTGAGTATTGTTGGTATCATTGATTTGTTGGCCATATATTTATAATTCATAAAAAAAAACTAGGAAAATTTTGTTACTTTCATCACAACAATTTATGAGGATATGAATAATTTTTAGGACAAACCTTACTTTATAAAGAAAGATAATTATATAATTATTTTTCTAATATATCTATTTTTAATTAGTGGAGGAGATATTTATCAAGGTTGCTAATAGAGCGTTCTTATGTGACGTCAGTATTGTTGATATTGGCCATTATATAGGATTTCCAAATGGGACCAACATATAAAATGAGTTAAACCTTTGAGTTTATCAAAAATTTATACCTCTAATGACTAGTTTTATAATAAATCCGATACTAAAATGTATTAAAAATATGTTAAATTACCTCATTACATAATCTTGAACTTCCATATTGTATATAAAAATTAATAATTATAAAAAAATGTACAAATTTAGACATTACATAGCGATTTTCAGTAGAAATTACTTCGATATAATTCAAATATCAATGTCTGTCATTGGCATTAAGTAGTATAAGTAGTATTTAATGCAAGTTTTAAGTTTTATATTATTCATAAAACCATTTGATAAAGTTTCATCAAGGTTTACTGCAAATTAATATTATTTTGATATTCTTTCATTGATGGAGGAGGAAACTTTAATTATTGATTAAAAATATCTACTCTTGGCTCTAAAAATAGCTTTGTCTTCCATTATCATGGAATTTATGACGTCAATGAAAACGTTCTATAAACACTATTACAAAAGTGACATTGATATTTTTTTCTTCACATTATGCTCTGACTTAATTCAAATTTCAGAGATGAATTGAAATAGTCAAGAATATTAATGATAGTATAGAACCTTTATTTGATATATAACACTTGATTTGACTCCAATATAGACTTTCAAATCTATAAAATCCATTAATTTATTTATTTGTCGTGAGGAATTAATAGCTACTTGAAGTGAAATTTGCAGCACACCCAAAGGATAAATAGAAATCTGTAATAACAATTAGTGGAGGAATACAACTAATGTAATTCCGACTCCATTTTGAAAAAAATCATTCAACTTTGCTCTTGTGTTCGTGCATTTTTTAAAGACAATTAGACAGATTAAAAATATATATAGGTAATATATAAAATATAAGCTCCTATTTTGGTATATAGTAGGTTCTGTATCCATGAATTGAAAAACTTGGAATAAAAATAATATATGTATAATGATTAATTAATCATACAGATACAAAAAAGATTGATCTCCATTAAACACTCAATTAAATAAAATAATTGAATAAACTTATCACACTTATTTAAATAATTAGAACAATACAAATTGCAGATATCCCATGATCCTAGATATTAAGTCGTTTACTAACCATAATTTGAGCCATTTCTTCGAGATGTGCTATCATAAATATGTATTTGGGTAAGAGTTGACACGCCGCGTCCTTACCCACATGATGTATAATATATTTCTTCATAAGATTTGTAAAGAACTCTTGTGTTTTGTTTGCTCGGAGTTCATCGTGAATTTTTGCATTAGTAGAGGAAAAGAGAGACATCATGGATATGAGGACAGTTGAGATTTCGTCGAGCTGAAGATCAAAAATCTTCTTCATTAAATCATTGTACTTTTTCTCATCTTTTTCGCTACAGGCCCAGGGTGATTGAAATATCTGGAAAGTGTCCATCCTTCCATACTTTGGATCATCATCGGTATTATTTACAAATAAGATATGTTTTTTAAGATGAACTCCACGCTGAAAAAACCTTGCAGTTCTAATATTGACAATCATATCTGTGTTAGTAAGTAGAAGAGCCTTTTGGTCTTCCATACTAAAGCAAGTGAAGAAGTCCAACATTGATGAAAGTCGAATGATTCGCCTCATGCATACAAGATATCCCTCCAGGCAAACGTCTTGAGGAAAAGTTTTATTTGAGTAGGAACAATTGATCATGGTAGCCATTGTTTCAGACCTGAGGGGAATGAGCTTTGAGGACTCTTCTTCACTTATCATTATATTACTTATGAGATTGCACTCGTAATCCGAAAAACCAGCATTTTTAAGGTTTTTGGAATACCAGTCTCATATTTACTTACGGTTGATAAATTAGTAAGAATCTCCGAGGGATGAATTTTATAATTGCAACTGTCAACAACAGAGGTATATTTTTGACTGAGATCAATTGGGAAATTGGAGTTAACGAGTAACTCAGGTAGAGTTTCATTATCCATGAACTTCTTACACAGAGAAGGAGGTATTTTTTCTGTCTTTGCAAGTTGTGGAGAGGACTTGCCACTCAGAGGAGAATAAGAAAATAATTCTCCGTGATTATTCTTTGGAGAATAATTGCTTTGCGATATAGAAGGAGGTTCCAAGGGATCTTTTTGTCTAAGAGTGGAATTGAAATCATAATAGGATTGATTACTCATGCTTGTCTCCGGATTAAGTGCATAGGTATTTGAGATGTGGGATTGCTTGGAAGGAGGAGAAAGCTCATTACTCCTACCATTATTATACAAATGACTTTGCAAAGAGGATGACGAAATCGTATTTAAATATTTATAAATAGTGGAAGAGTTCATTGATTGGTCATATGATAATGTCCCCACTATGGGTGAACCTGGGAACTCTGAGTGTTCCCTGGGTGAATGATGAGTAGACAATAATGCATCAGTATTATTAGACATCGTAATTGGAGAACACGATAAACTTCTATTCATGCTCGAATATGGAGAAGATGCAGAGGAAAAAGTGAAACTTTGTTGAGCAGGATTTTCGTGAGACGACAATAGGGAACTTGAAAGACAACTAGGGTCTAGTCGTGGAGGAATAATATGCTCGGAAAGGGTAGGAACTCGAAGGGATAAGGGGACCTCGTCCCATTATTGTCTTCCTTCTTTATACTATTAGTATGCTTATTAAAGGATTGCCGTGATTTTTTGGATTTTGTGGAAACACGATGGAGTTGACAAGTCTTTAGTTTAACTTTCTTGATAAAGGCTTTTTCCTTCTTCTCTTTCTTGTCCTCTTCAGTCATAACCCAAGAGCTCTTCATCCCCACAGAGAGACATTTCACAAATCTGCAGTACTGACAATGTTTCCTCGTATGCTTTGTAACGACGCAGTTTTTATTCTGTGAACAAAAGTAATCAGCATTGCTATTAACTGCCCTTCGGAAGAAAGCACGGCAAGAGTAGCAGGAAATAGCCCCATAGTGAATATGATCATTTGCTAAATCATAACAGACTTGACATTTGACCCTTCGAATGAATTTTGGTCTTTTCCTTTTAGGAGCAGGATTCTCCGGTAGCAAATCCAAGTTGTTGTAATGGGTTTTAGCAGAAGGGTAATTTGGAAGGATTTCATGTTTTTCTGATAAATCAAAGGTTTTGCTCACATCACCAACACTTTTAGAGATTTCTACAGACTGTAAATGTGCCCATGGTAACTGATTCGATTGTTTTCTTGTTAACATGGTTAGACAAGATCATAATTAAGGCCGGGTACTTATAATATAAACACACACAGAAACCAACTATGTTTTTTCGTAAGTTTCCCTATCTTTTATATTGTGAACCACTCCAAATTTTATTAGATTCTGTGATTATTATAATTCAGAAAGGACCTTTGCCTTGGTTTATTCTATAAAATGCGTAGCAAACTCTGCATTAAATATTTATATCACAATAAAAGATTAACTCTTATATATCTTCCTTCCCGCTTGAGTACATCACAACTCTTCTCTCACGTAAGTATTGAGTAACTGCAAAACAAGTGAGAAAAAAATACGTATTTCAGCAGAGTATTAATCTTAGCAAATGTGTATGGTGTAAATACTCTGTGTTGCATTGCGTAGGGTAGAACAATACTCTTTGCGAATATTTTTTATGATGCATGACTAAAAAGTCATTTTTGCAAGGATCTTGTTCAAAATAAAAAGCTACATTTGATCTAAAGTGCTTCGTAAAAATTATACGTTTGACGATAATATTAAACATCAATATAAATTACCTTTTAATGCCATTTCTATCAAAAATTGTCAAGTTTTAAATAATCAAATGATAATTAATTATGACAATTCCACAGTTGATGCTTAAGAAATGTAAAAACTTTTATTATATATTAGAGGAAGTTTAAAATTATCATATTTTAGGTCTTTTTTAAGGAGGTTTTTCTCGCCACAAACGTAATTTTGTATTTAATTCTTTGAGGAAAAACAGTAAGTTCATTTTCTTTCTTTTTTTATATTGAAAATTCCGTATTTTTTTTCTTCATAAATTTAGAAGTATGCATTTACTTAACTAAGACATGTAAAAATTATGTTTAGTGTAATAATGTTCTTGTTTTTTTTGTTTTTTTTCAAAATTTAGTCAAAATAATTATTTACTTTCCCATTCTTTAAAAAAAAGAACAGCGAAATAGTTCCGCTCTACCCTACTATAGAGGAAAACTTGTTATTTGTTTTACTTCTATGTCATCACTCCCTCCCAATTAAAAAAAATATATCCAAGAATTGCTCTCTACATTCTCTCGCAACCTCCTAAGTACAATTCATCCTACATTGCGATATAGCAAAGATTTTAGCGTTTTAAGGAAATAAATTGGGAGAACCATTTTCTTTGTATTGTCGAGGTAGTTGTGGTCGTTTTTTTCGATAATTTTTTTTTTACTGGTTTTCTTTGGTTTTTAGTACGCTTTAATTTATTATTCAGACATAAAGCATTTCTGATTTCCCTAAAGAAACTAGATACTTACAATTAGTTATCCAAATCTTTTCATCACCCGAATTTTTTAGTCCAGAATTATATTCAATACTTTTTTTTTTTGTAAAGGCATTTCTTAATGTTTTTAATAACCTTGTGGAGACCTAGCCGATGTAAAACAGAGTCTCGGTTAGGAATCACTGGATTATATACTCATAAAACTGGGTTGCTTAATTCAGGTAAAGCACATACTAAGGATTATGAGGTCGAGGGTTTTTTTGCACAACGAATCTATTATTTGTTAGATTGCAAATTACGAGCAGTTATATTTTTGTCTTGCTTATATGGCAAGGGGCTATATACATGTTTTTTTACGTTATCATCAAAGTTAATAGACATACAAGATTTGATGTATT
The DNA here is from genome assembly GCF_016086655.4 of Lepeophtheirus salmonis. Lineage (NCBI taxonomy): Eukaryota > Metazoa > Arthropoda > Copepoda > Siphonostomatoida > Caligidae > Lepeophtheirus > Lepeophtheirus salmonis. Next base: position 71,260,858 of record NC_052135.2, on the reverse strand, counting down.
GTACCGTTTGCTTGGCAAGACACACAGATTCTCACAAAACATGCGACCACTCATACTCTATGACGTCAATATTAAAATGCGTGCTGGAAGTCAAACATCAGTCGTACAAGCGTTATGGCATAACCTTTTATTTCTATTAACCTTGGTTATCTTTTAAAAAGGATGACTTTATAGAGTAAACCATAGAATTCTAAACAGTCTGAAATTCCTTGAGTAAACACTTGACTACCTTTAGGTACCCACAGAAAACCAATATTATTCATTTACATTCCCATATTCATATTTTGGCCTACTCTGTTAAAGTCAATAGTGAAGCTCTGGACATGCGAAAATTAGAATACCATTCCTCTTCCTTGTTACACCGTTAATTATGTTATCCCACCACAAACTTGCAACAGCAAGTTTAACCCAAAATCTACTTCTACTTGTGCTCTGTCTTTTACGAATTAATCGATTAAGGAACCCAGTAATCCTTTTATACCTTTTTTTTATTCTCCTAAATTTGATGTAGAATAATCAAGTTTTGCTCCAGCAACTGAAGCAATATAATACTACCTGATACTACTTCATAATCGGAACGCCGAACGGAACAAAAATGATAGCTGAACGCTGAACAAAAAAAGAAAAATTGAACGGAACGCCAAAATAGAGGAACGCTTACAAGCCTGCTATAATGGAAGAGGGCCCGGATTTGCTTTAAAGTTGCTTCTTTATTTTCCAAAGCTGTTCACATTATTATTTCATTCCTGAGGAGAGAACATGCTATACGTATAAACTATAAAGTGTAACCACAAATGTTTTTGCTAATGAATGACGGAGAGTAATGACTAAGAGTTCGAAGTGAAAGTCCTTGTTGGACTCGGATTATAATCGATGACATCGGAGTAATTCCTGCCTATAGCATTGCTAGATAAGGAGTGGGGTGTCTGTTTATCTTATTCTTCTCATAGCTGCTCAATTTAATGACACATCGTGACAGCTAAGCTGCCTTCCTCCCAAACATTTTTCAAATTGTTGGGGTGACACAAAAAACATATACATATATATATAGCCAGAAGAACAATGTAGAGAATTAAAATGAATTGACAGCCTTATTTTGTAATGTGTTCAACAACTGATAAAGTATTAATGAATGTTTATAAATATCAACGAAAATATCTACTTTTATGGATATCATTTCTTTTTCTTTTCTGCTGCTCGCTCTTTTTAGTAAGCTGAGGCGTGGCTCTTCTAGTTTTTTATATATTTTCTTTGGGTGTGACCACGTTAACTTTCAGTTCCTTTTTTTTAAACAAATGGATGGATATAATTATTTACGTATAATAAAGAGTGGTCCACGAAACTTTTTTTTTTGATATTGCTATAAAAAAAAGACGGATGGATATTTTTCAATCATTTTCTATTTATTTGAAAGCCTCAACATTCCGGTTAATGATGGAATACCACTTCATTCATATGGCCATCGTGGGTGGCCATACAGTAGCCCACTCTGTCGACCCAATTTTTCAATACATTTTCGATTGTGTGAGCTTCAATAGCTGCAATGGTGAATCCAATTTCGTGTTTCAAATCGTCAATCTTTTCTAAATGTTTGGCGTAACATTTATCCTTGACGGTTCCCCACAAAAAATAGTCCAACAGAGTCAAATCGCAGCTACGAGGTGGCCAGTTGACGTTGCCGTTTCGGTATATGATGCGATTGTCGAAGACAGTGCGCAAAAGATCCACTGTAACGTTGGCGGTGTGGCACGTAGCGCCATCTTGTTGGAACCAAATGTCGTCGATGTTTTCCCTTTCCATTTGGGGAAACAAAAAATCTTCAAACATGTCCCGATAGCGCTCACCATTGACCGTAACGGCAGCTCCTTGCTCGTTTTTTCGCTTTCGGCAACAGCAGCAATGTTTTCGATTGAGTGTACTGGACGAACACGGGAACGCATTGTTTTATCTGTTAACGAACCAGTTTCACGCACACGCTTCACAAATTTATCCACAAACTGCCTGGAAGGCGCTTTATTTCGACCGACGTAATTTTCTTACAGTTTCGTTTGAAGACTCTCCATTTTGGAAGTAAGTCTTCGGTATTTCCCAATTTTTTCCAGCGTAAACTTAACTATTTCGTAAGCCGGAGACCTTATACAAAATATTAGACACAATGAGAATGTTACTACAGGTGTTAGACGTCAAAAAAGTGGTAGTTTAAAATGCAACTGCTACATGGGCCACCCGGTACTAGTAAGAACACACTATCTTAAAGATAGCCAATTAAAAGGATTTTATTTATATTTAGCTTGTTTATGTTAAAATACTAAACTAAAACGATCTACTATAAACTAAAATTATATAATAGGTAAATTTCTATTGTAAAACCTCCTTGTTTACAATTTTTTTTGTTGCTTCTGTCTATTTGATTTAAGTATAATCAAACCCAAGGTTAATAGAAATACAAAGTTATACGATAACGCATGTACAACTGATGTTTGACTTCTTTCACGCTTGAGGGGTTACGTGTTTTGTCAAAATCTGTTTTTCTTACTCAGCAGTCGGTGCGATACATTAAATTGAAAATTCTAGAAATAGTGACGTCATAGACTATGAGTGGTTGCCTATTTTGTCAAAATCTGCTTGTGTTGCACAGCAGCCGACGGAATACATCAGATTGAAATTTCTAGCAAGCCCGATTACATGATGGTCTAACATTGTAGTTCTATTAACCTTGATCAAACCTACACTTTCTTTTGACGCTCTTGAAAATGCCACATATAATTGACCATGTGAAAATACTGATTTTGGTAAATATCAAGCAATTTTGTAAATGTTTGACCCTGTCATTTATTTATTGTCACTGCCAATTGTTACTCCTGCTCTCTTCAGCCATAATGAAGATTGAAGATATATACTCAGATTAACTTGCTCATCCGTTCCTTCTTGTGATCTACGTATAGACATGATTCCCTTTTTTAATCATTTGTAATATACATTCTCCCTTTTTCTGTTAGTACAATAATTCGTTTTTTGGATTTCTATTTTTTTTTTTTTGTGGATTTTTGAATCTACAAAAAACTAAGAAAAACTTTGAGACACGGGGAATCGATCTTGTTTTATGAAGAAAAAAAAACGTATTTGCAAAAAATCAAAGTTATATTTATCCACAACATAATTAGATGTAATTTCCTCCGGCCTCATCCCTCAGTCAACGGATGGACTCCGAGAGAACTCACCCCCTACCCTCCTTCGAATACTCTATAAGAGCCAAATTCCCAAGTTCTTCCACAAAATGATACCTTCTATTTAACTTTGAAGTGCTAATTATACGAATAACTCGATAAAGTCGAGATCCTTCTCTTCATCCGTCAAAAAAATATTCTCTTCACTTTGCGTTCCTTCGCTTGACGTACCAAAGTTATTTCCTTATTATTAAAAGGTTGCGATAATTTAATTTCATCTTTCCTCTGTTGCTGTCTCCAATTTCGAGATAGAAAGAGAAAGTATGACGTGGAGGTAAACTTATACATATAGTTGATAATATTGTAGAGAAAAACGCGTGTGAGGAGACAGGGGAGAGAAAGACATATGGTATTATTGTTTAAAATACTGATGTGATTATCACATCAGTATTTATCAGTTGCCTGCTTTATTATGATTTTTGAGGGTGTAACGAAAGTATTTATTAGCAAAATGTTTAATAAAGATATACTACGTATAATTGACTTAGACGATTTTTATCCGTTACAGTAGATTTGGAAACGTCACACTCCATGAAATAGTAATTTATTGTGAACCATATTCTCAGGTAAATAAAACTAATAAAACGACAAAATAAGAGTATTTCGAAATATATTTGAAGTTCCAAATTTAAAATAGAAGGCTTAAATTAAATACAATCTACATACTAAAAATAAACCATCATACATTTAAGTTAAATATACAAAATTAAACAATTAGAATCATATAACTAATAATAACAATAAATTATAAATACAGAATATTGAAATAATAGATTGATCCAAATATTATCTTCTTGTTCTAACATCGGAATTCAGTTCAATATGTTATAACTTGAGGTTGCAAAATACAAGCCAGACGTGGAGTTTAATCAAAAAGACCATCACCTTTTTTCCTTATGTGCAAGTTGCATATACAATTGTGCATAGGATAGATATATTTCTACCGATGAGATTTTAATAATTATTAATAATAAAGTAAATCATAAAATAATGTTAGATTTCAATCCATATCTTCTTCCAATCTTAGTAAGAACAGCTTTTAGAATCCCACTTTCATTTATTTCATATTTATCTAAAAAAAGAAAAGTTAATCCATGCAGTCAAATTTAACTGATCAGACAATTCAGGCAACCATTCTTGACTTATTGTATTTTTTAACATGACATCGTAAAGATTTAGAGCAAAAGCTAATTATGTAGTAATGTCCGGCGATATTACTCCTTATTAAGAGCATCAAAAAGATTTTTCTCCGCTATTTATGCTTATATAACAACATATATACACAATTGGTAATTATAATGCTACACCCAATGCAACTACCCCCGTTGTTGTGACCATTTAAGCAGTTGTTTTTGCCTTTTATGAGTTTTCTGAACACCATTTCTTGGAGCCTATCAACCATAGCTAAGCCTTAAGTGATAAAAAAGTAATATTTATTGACTATGTAATATTGGAAAACCTAATGATCATACCCAAGTCTTTAAGTGAAGAAACTAGTCTCAGACAAACTAGTTGCGAACCATCCAAAGCTACTACCCCCGTTGTTGTGACCATTTAAGCAGTTGTTTTTACTATTTAATGAGTTGTGTATCATAATTCTTGATATGTTTAGCTAAAATAGAATCATATTTTAGGGTTAGATTTAAAAGATTGAATACTTACTGTTAGATAGTACAAAATTCAGAGTTTCATTTCGAAATTAGTAAATATTTTATACTTTTTACTGATAACTTGATCGTCATTTGGTGTGGGCGACTCAAAACATTTTTATATGTATTTCTATAAATGACATCAGTACCAACATCCTCCATTAATTTAATGATGGCTCCTCGGGAAGGGATAGGTTTACCCGTGTGTTTCTCCATAAATTTTTTGAACATAGATGATTAGCAATTGATAAGGTTATATTACATGCAATAAGCATCTTTGTGAGATCAGAGTTAAAGTCTGACTTGATGTATTCATCATTAACTTGATTTTTAGATGAATATCCATTCTCTTGATATGAGATGAGAATAATGAGTGGCGTGTAATTCTAGATAGGAGACCAAAGGCACATTTATTTCGACAAATCCGACAAACCATCTGTTTCTCATCTGGTAAGTAATTCCCAAATTCCTGGGCCTCCATTTTCAGAAATCCAGACAGAAGGCGACGTTATTTTAGGCATTTTATTCAGTTCTCTATCGACTATCACCATCTAATATTATATTAATTTTGAATAATAAAGGCGGGAATGATGACGTTCTTGATTGATAGAAGATGTAAATTATTTAATCAATGATGCCATAAGTATTTCTTCTCTTCTGCTCGCACGCTTTTCTATTCTTACCAAAATTATCACCCTTACTTATACAGGATACATAAAACGAACTTATTGATCTACACAATTTAAAATTTTTTAAAAGTTTTCGTACTTCCTACAACATATATATTTGCTGATTGGTAAATCTCATAAGGCTTACACGATTGGACAGTAAGGAAGATTATGAAGACTGTTGTACATAAGTCACCAGACCAAATTATGAAGTATATTCCTCTCACTAATCACTTAGATCTGTTATCTCCACCTTCTTATCAAAGTGTAAGTTATTCAAATGAAATTTAGTCCACTGTGAACTTTACCAGTTTCCAATCCACTGTGAATTGAATAAAGAAAATAATCACATCTTTTGTAAGTAAATTACTACAAACTTTTTCTTGTAGCTACCATGAACCATTACAATATAATTGTAGGGTGGATGGAATTGATATAATGGAGATAAACTTCTATGTCATTAAATCTAATAATTCATGTAATAGAAAATTAAGCATACATAAAAACTCTAATGATTCTCTAATTCTACGTCGCAACTTATTAGAGCAATTATGATGGATTGAGTCGATATCCCTAACCTCCTACTCAAGTAATATATTCTTCGTTTCAAGTTATTTCAGTATTTATAAAAGATTGCAATATCCTCCCAAAATCATTCCATCTGCTGAGATACGTGCCTTTTTCAAAGATGATATGTGAGAAAATACATAAATTAAGGGAGATTTAGATTGGGGGCATTCGTTTCAAGGTGGAGTATTAATGCTCCAACAACTCGCTGGGATCTTGGTGCTACACACATAAAATATATGTGGAAGGCGCTGAATCTCTCGTGGTTAAAACGACTCAGAAGCTCTGGTTATTTTTGGGCAATTAAAATCAAAACAAAATTCTACTAAAGGATTGGTTTTCAATTTGCTGAATGCATCTGTATGGGTCCATCCGAAATATTTGGAGTGGTGAAAAGATCGGGTCATCATTGGAGGAAGATGTGCTCAGTATGGAGCTCTATCAATGAGAATGTCCTCCCTTTACTAGGGTCAAACAAGCCATTTAATTATAATCCTCGACTGAACAGTAGGAGTGAGTTCCTTAGTAGTGCAGGGATTACTTCTGTAGGCCAATATATATCAGACGGGAGCCCCGTGTTGAATAACTTCTTTAAATCCCATAGAACAAGGTGGATGCTCTCTGGACGAGATATCAAAAGTAATTATCTCAGTCCTCTTATCCCTGCATTCATTGTATTAAAAATCGTTCTTAAAAAAATGATAAAGCAACCTTCGATTGGTAATATTGGTCGTGAAGGAAAGGATCTTTCATCAATCAGAAGGCAAAGGTTTGAACGGCTTGGTATTAGCAATAGTATGGGGCATGCAGATCCAAACGTAATTTTGAAAGAACCCATTCACTGGCATACGTCAAAAATGGCTGAGGTACAGACTGGGACGTTCTGTATTTTTACTAACAAGTAGAGGGAAGGAGATAAATTATCAGGGTTACCATGTTGATTTTCGGGGTTTTTGTTAACATGCCCATTCCACACTGGATTTTCATCGTTGGTAATTAGTATATATACAAGCACTAGTACCCAGCATTGTACGGAGTAATTAGGTGCCGCCTAAAAGACAAATTTTCTTTAATAATATGGAAAATGACTCCCCCATAAATAGTCCTTCACTTATGTACCAACCTTTATATTTTATTCAAACCTTAACAAATACGCACATGAATTATGAATTTATTCATACTAGACCAATAACTCAAACAAACATAAACAGTCCATTTGTTACACGCTGGCCCTTGCAATATCTAATGAATACGACTACATTATTTTATCTTATATCAAAAATATTTATTTGATTTACATCAGTGAGTACTATATTATGTAGAGCACCCTGTATAGACGTTGGATGCTATATAATATATAGGACTGGGCATCGAGCGAGTCTTTGTAGTGGAAGCGAGACATCGGGTACTATTGATTAAAAGTTGCAGTTTTGGAGGATATAATATCACGTGATGCTGGTATAAAAATGAGAATCTTCTATATTTCATATCACACTAGAAGAGTGTAATATATAAATAGTAGTTGAAATTTTGAAATTCCGCAATACCTGATTTACTTTACGTTAAAACCATGAAAAAACTTGCAAATTTATATATTATAGATTTATTAACAAATATTAATAAAAGTCCGTATGTAATATGTCATAAACTTATGATTATGACTTAACCCGTAGCAGTAGATTACTAGTAAATTTAGACATTCCGTCTCCAGTCTCTCCAGTTTTTTAATGAATTCAGATATTAGGGGCTGGTTAAACAATGCACCATCCCTAGAACACCTTCAGGACTCACTACAGTAGGATACCTAATCCGGCAAACTATTGGGAGGGCGCCAAAAGTTAAATTTATTTTTACATGTCCCCGTACTGATTGTATTTTTTATATGAAGTGTAGCGATAAATGTTTTTCTTTTAAATTAATTACAAGTAAATTTACAAATTAAAGTACTATAACGTCTGTTTGGACTATTAAGTTAAAGAAGTATGTGTAAAATAAAAAACAATTAATTATAACGAAAAATATTAATTAGAAATTTTAATAGTAGCTATACACAGAAAGTGAAACGAATTAATAATAACAAACGACACTGAATATTACAAATGGATGCAACAAATTATAAGGGACAAATGATACGAAATTGAAGTTATTAACACTAAATATTACAAATGGAGTCAACAAATTATTAGGGACAAATGTAAATTATAAATATACAAAAATAATGAGACATTTCTATACAGAAAAAAATATACTAATTATGAGTAGAAATAAACTATTGTCTTTTTTCTATCATACTTCAAATTCCGTGAAGAATCCCTCATTTTTCGTCATCTAAGTAACTTGTAAAGCTAAGAAAAGACAAAGTAAATTAATATGTTCAGTATTTAAAACGAACAAAAGCTTATCTTAAATAAGTTGTACTTCAACATGTTGAAATCCATGGAGCAAACCCAATTCTTAACCCGAAGAAATTGATGTTAGACAAACTATTTGCACGCCATTTGAAGCTAAGATCCCCTTTGAGACCATGCATGCTCTTGTTCTTGACCAAATTATTTAGGAATAAATGTAATTTATTCTTAAAAAAGTTATTTGATAAATACTTACTCTTACGAATCTAATATTTCAATATTCCATTTTATAATTAGCTTGTTCCTGACACTTTTTACTGATAAAAAGGATATTATTTTTTTATGAATGGCTCTCAATATGCTGAAAATCCTCTCTAAGTCACAATTTACAATAGGTGTGTTTCTGTAAATTGTCTCCTCAGAATTGGGTAGGTCTTGCCAATCATTGTACGCTGGATTTTCATCTAAAAATGTATTTAACTTTGTTTTGAATGGCTCTAGCTTGATATCGACCCGTAAATGTTCGATTCGAAGTTATTGAAATAGTAATCAACTGCTTTCAACCAAGTTCCCCAGCGTGTAACAATAGGTGCTGGAGGTAAGGGAATTTGGTAAAATATAGTAAAGTTCCGTTTTCTTAGCCCGGCATTCAAAAACATTTTTTTAATTTCTGAAATGAGTTCGTTTGTCTTTGGGAATTCTTTACGTGCAAGTTTGCCACGTTATGGAGTCCATGAGCTACACAAATAACATGTTTCAATTGGGGGGTAGCTTCTTTTGAGGTCTTCGCCCGCTTTTTTACAGTAGGACGCTCCATCCTTGATCAAAACCTATAACTTATTTTCATCAATGTCCAAACCAAGAGTTAGTTGAATACTCTGAACGACAAAATTTCCAACGTTAACGGCATTAGCAAGTTTTATGTCTATCATCTTGATTAGATAAGGACAAACCAAGAAACGGCCATCCAATGTACCCATCAATATAACTGTCATTGATCCTTCCCGGTTGTCTGTAGTCTCATTAAGAGCTATGAAAATATCCTTACCTCCAATTTTCCCTTTAATTTTGGAGATTACATCCTTGCTGACAACCTCCATTAATCTATTTAGAATACTTCTACTAGGAACGGTTCTATCAGAATATTTCTTCATAAACTTTGAGAAAATGGGGTTCTCCATGGTGAAAAAAGGTATATTACAGGAGACTAGCATCTTTAAGAGGTAGGTCTTAAAGTTGTCAGAATCATCATGAGTCAAATGTTGTTCGTATGCATACATATTCTTGATGTGGGACGAGGATATTAAATATCGTTTGCCTCTGGATGGGGACTGTAAGAGTACTTACATCGGCATATTCGACAAAATACTTTGTTGTCGTCCGGTAGGTAGCTCCGAATTTCATGGCCTCCATTACTTTCAATCCAGGCGTAAGGAGACATTATTTTTTGCCATTTCACTAATTTTATTGTAGGTACTCGGTGAACAATGGATTCTTTGAGGAGATGTTAGCACAACAATAATTCGAGAACGAATCAATAAATAAGAAAAAAGAGAAATTTTACCAACTGTTTTCCTTTTCTAATTTCAATACAGTAATTTATTTGACCAAACAGCCCAGCTTTAAATTCATATAGCATAAGAATAAATATTATAGGAGTGTGCTATATGCACACTCCTGCAATATTTCATTAATACAACTACATTGTTATTTCTTAGTTCAAAATATGTATACATCAGGGATTCTCAAACTTTTTTTAGTGATGTACCAATTATAAAATATTTATTTAACAAAAGTAGCAGCACAAAACAATTTTAGCTTCAGTGACAGGGGCGTCCACAGGATTACATTTTGTAGGGGGCGTCTTGATTTTTTTTTTTTTTTTTTGGTATAAAATTTCAAAATATTAAATTTTATCGAAAAAAAAATTCAGAATCCCTAGCTTTTATCAAAAAATTTCAAAAATCCAGATCTATATATCAAATTTTTTTTAACTATTCTCAAAAAATTCAAAATCAGCTGATTTTTTTTGGAAAAAAAATTTCAGTTATAAAATTGGAGAAAAATTTGTTCTGGAGAAATAAATTCAAAATTCAAATTTCCCAGTAAAAAACAAAAATTACTTAATTTAGGGGTTAGAGCCCTTCAAGCCACCCCTGACTTTATACCACTTTTACCATATTCTTTCAAAATCTCATGTATCCCTAGGAGTGCCTCCAAGTAGCCCAAAAGGGATACGCGTACTCGCATTAGAGAACCACTGGTTTACATTAAACGACTAAAAAGGAAAGAGGAAACAAAATGGTTGAAATAAAATGTAAACAAAAACTTAATTATGTTCAGGATTCACGTAACCTCGATCAAAAAAATATAGAATATAATCGTAGATGATTAGGGCGTTGTATTTTTGTTTTAAAATATATTTTTTAATTTTTTTATTATAATTATGATTCAGATACTATGAACTATGGTTTAGTGTATAGCTTATATTTGTAATTAAATCTAAATAAAAATACATAACCTTGTCTAAAAGGTGGATTTCTATTAAATTACATTAGATGAATCTTAGTCAAAAGACGTGATAACAATGAACTGTGCAAAAGAAGTCCAGTGTGCATATAAATTTCTCATGTAAAATTCAAGAAAAAAAAAAAAAGTTCATTAGCTAGTCTCAAAAATTTAATTTTTTGGAAAGAAATTCAAAAATCCATAGCTGTGTACAAAAAATTAAATGTTTTGAAAAAACATTTCAAAATCCATAGTTACTCACAGAACATTAAATTTTTTGGAAAAAAATTTAAAAAATCCAATGATGTATACAAAAAATAAATTTTTTGGAAAAAAATTTCAAAAATTAAATCTCGAATAGTCAAATTCAAAATATTCAAAAATCCATAGTTATTCCCATACGATTAAATTTTTCGGGAAAAAATTTGAACAATTAAAACAAATTTGAAATATTTCAATTGTCTACTAAGAATCAAAAATTCCTTAATTTGGGGTGAGTAAATAAGTATTTTTGAGATCCATATTGTAACCAAGTTCGACTTCCGGATTGGCTAACACCAACCAGTCAAATAATATAGTATCCGAAACCTTTGTTAACAAAATGAATTGACATTGGTGATACATTATTTTCAGATTCTAATAGGGTTTGTAATCATAGTATAAGCAGCTTCACTGTCAACTACTTTACCTTTAACGAAATCATACTGGGTAGTATGAACTATTTTGTTTAAAAATATATTAAATTTATTAGTAAGAACGTAGGAGAAGATTAATTATAAAACATCTTGCATTGTTAAAGGAAAAAGGTTATCCAAGTATCTAGAATCTTAATTGATTTTTGGAATTAAAAACTAGGGAAGTAGACAGTTGACATAATCTTTTTTTTTTAAATGGGATTTATGGGAGATAATTGTTTTGAATATTTTTTGTTAAATTCGTAGATAAATCCAGATGGTTCATGTGCTTTATTTAACTTAAAGTTAATGTAGAAATAGCTGTTTTTATGTCCTCAATATCGATATGGCGTTCATAGATATCGTTGTATTGTGTAGAAACATTGTGCAAGCTATGAATTTCACTAATATCGTCATAGAAAAAGCCCCCTTTGTTAATGCCCCATATTTGGCCCTTTATCGTATCTACACAATCATAATAATCATATAATTTTGGATATGAATTTTTAATTTCATCACAAATTATAATTGGATTTTTACAAATTTCGCCATCCATTTTAAATATCAATATATTGTTTTAGCGTTTTTTAATACTGTTTTTATACTGTATCATAGGTAAATTGTTATGTAAGGATTATGGTCTGTAATTTAATTAAATAAACATTAACTCGTATTTCTATAAGTTACTTGATATTTCAAGACAACCTACTGAAAAAATCCTTTTCAGTAAATAAATGATTAAATCCATATTATATTTTCATCTTAATTACTACAATTTTTAATCTTCAATTAACTTTTACACTTCGTTATTTCCGTCTAAATCCAACATTAGGACTTCCATCGGATGTTTCGCCTCCCCAAAATTCATATGGATATTTGAGCAGTATAATACCAAGACTAATAGAAGTACAGGAATATACCATAACCTGTGTACGACTGCTGTTTGACTTCCACCACCTTTTTTAATATTGACGTCATAATGTATGATTGGTTGTATGTTTTGTGGAAATCTTGCCCAGCAGTCGGTACGGTACATCAAATTGAAAATTTGAACAAGCCCGATTACATGGTAACCTTGTACATCTTGTATAATAATTTTTTTGTGCTTAGTAGTTGTTACTTGTTACATCTATTATAAAATTATCATCCGTGAACAAATTGAATACTTTTTTATCACTTTATCAAAAATTATAATATTAGACGTATATTAAACTGTAGAGAATAGATTATTTCTAAATTGATAAAATATTATCGAACTAGACTTGCTCCATACATAAGACTTCAGCCTTTTTATCTCCCTTGGGTATATTTATCATTTAGGGAGATAAATAGTAAGGACACAACAAAAAGATTCTTTGAAACCTCCATAATACATTCTAGAGTTGATTAATAATTCATAATCTAAATCTAAAAGAACGATATTTCCGTCTTTGGAGTAGTTAAATATCCAGGGATGCAAGAGATGGTTAACCAATTGTATTGACCATGATGATCCCTGTGACATCATTTTTAACTGACATCATTTTCAAGGTTGTTGATAAAAATATTTGATCATTTATTGTAAAAATCCCCATCATGAGATGCCCTCACCAGCCTTCCATAAAATAAAACTTTTTTATGATATATACAATAATGAATCTATAACTTTATTTGGTGTGTTTGAGGAAAAATTTAAGGCTGTTCAAAATTTTGACCGGGTTGTAAAAAATATGACATGCCCCTGGTACATCGGGCCACAAAAAAACTATTTTTTACAACTCAATCTATATATCGGTGGCCACCTAAATTTTAATATTTACCATACCCTATACCTTAACGTATTCATAATGAACGACAACTTGTATTTTCACACATTATTCTTATACATTATACTGAGGTATGTATGTCTTAAGAATGCATCGGTGGATATGTGAAAATATTGAAAGAAAAAAATATATACTTCTTTGTAATGTCTAGAATTCTTGATTGTTATTTGAAAGGATTATTCTTTGAAAAAAATATTTTAGCAATTGATAGTATGTTCAAATATTGATATGATTTCTAAGAATACATATTTATGTGAGAAATGAATATAAAATTGGTTGCAATTTTTTTCCTCTTCTATTATCAACAATAATGGTAAAAAAATATACACAAACTAACGTAATATGTTCTAATTTGTGTATACCAGTGAATATGCCTCTGTGTACCAGTAGTGGCACGCGTGTCATAGGTTACAATATACATACATACTACTTAGAATTCGCCCTTGTTTTTTTTTTTTTTTGTACATACGTCGAATATGGAGGTCTCAAAGGAAGAAATTTGCCATATTTTACATTTTAGTACATGAAAGAGAAAAACGTTTCTTAAGCAGATTGTGACTGGCCATATTTATGTCAATGTCAAGTGACAGAAATCGCGGTCAAAAGCCAATGAAGTGGTTAAGACAGTGGCTAAGCCAGATTGACTGCCATGACGGTGTTACTGTGTGTTTTGGTGGGATTGACAAGGAATAATCTACTATGAGCTGCTCCTCTATGGCCAAACGCTCAAGTTTATCCTTTCCTGTGAATAACGCAACCGTTTGAAGCTGGCGATAGAACAAAAGCGGCTAGCATTTGTGGATAGGAGATAATCGTGTTTCATCAGGATAACGTCAGTCTGCACATATCTTTGATGACACGCCAGAAGCTCTTTTAGCTTGGATGGGAAGTTCTTATGTATATACACTCTACAGTTCGAACCTGGCACCAACTGATTATCTGTTCATGTCTATAGATAACGCGCTTGGGGTTACAAATTTGGCCTCCATAGAGACCTCTAAAAATTGAGTTTTCGAGTTTTTGCCAATAGGGACAAGGGCTTCTATGGGAAATAGGAACCTGATCCGAACTGTTATGTATTCTCTTTTTCTCCAAAATATGTTCAATTTACCATAAATCTGGAGAAAGTGTGTTATTACTAGAGTTGATATGTTTGTTGTGAAAAAACTACGTTTAGCGATTAAAAAAGTAAAAATCGTTGATGTAAGTGCTATTCCTTCTAATTTTTCATGAATTCATTGATTGAAGTGTTATTAACTGCCCCCTCTCAAGTAAGCATTCTCGCATATCTTTGGTCTAAATTGTTTTAAAAATAATAATATATTAATATTTCAGTAAAATGATGTTTTATTGTTCTACACTAATGCTATTTTTATTGTAGAGGATTTTTATCTGGTCAGATTATCAAGCAGCAATTGAAATTGATGTAGCTTTGAGTTATCCCAAGGTTAATGAAAATACAAGGTTAGACTATCATGTAATCGGGCTTGGTAGAATTTTCAATCTGATGTATTGTACGGACTGCTGAGCAAGATAGGCAGATTTTGACAAAACACGCAGCCCCTCATAGTTTATGACGTCACCATTGCTAGAATTTTCAATTTAATGTAAGCAGCAATTGGAGCATTGCCGTGGATAGAGACAACCAGTCCCCTTGTCCGAGATACGAAAACTATTTTGAGGTTGTTAGCAGGTGAGCTCTCCCTTTGCTGGGTAAGAGGTCACAGTAATGTCACTTGAAATGAGGTGCTTGATATGCTAGCCAAAGCTGGAACTCAGGATCAGCCTTCTACCCGAATTGTTGGAATCCCTCGGTCATCTCTTAGGGAAAAGATCTCTTCCCATTACATCGACAAATGGCAGACACTTTGATCGAACCTTGACTATTGCAGTCAAAGCCGTGCGATGCTCCCAACAGTTAGATTCGGGAGGTGGAAGCATCTCCTGGATTTTTCGAAAGGAAAACTGAGCTCTTTGGTTCAGTTTATCACTGGGCATTGTCTCCTACGCCGAAACTATCACCTCATGTAACCACTCATCTACTATGACGTTAATATTAAAAGCGTGGTGGAAGTCAAACATCAGTTGTACACGCGTTATGGTATAACTTTGTATTTCTATTAACGTTGGGTTATTTTATCTTTTTGAAAATTAGATTTTTGAAATCTACGTTAAAAAAGACAGTACAAAAAATATTACCAGTTTTTGATTTCCGAAAAAATGAAAAAAAACGACTCACCTTAATACATGTGTACAAGAAAATAATAATGATAGACCTTCTTCATAAAGTTTCACATGTCCCGTTATGATACATTAAATTGAAAGTTCCAGCAATGGTGACGTCATAAACTATATTGGCTGCGTGTTTTGTCAAAATCTGCCTATCTTGCCCAGCAGTCGATACAATATATCAGATTGAAAATTCTAGCAAGCCCGATTACATGATTGTCTAACCTTGTATTTTCATTAACCTTGGGATAACCCAAAGCTACATGGACTTCACTTTGAAAATGAGAGAAAATGCGTTTTTTTCTATACTTTCCCGTGCTGTTTTTCTTTACATAATTGGTAGATATTCATATTAATGGAACGTATATATATTGTCCTTCATGTCAAAAGTTCAAATGCAAATAAATTTTAATCATTAAATCAATATATTCTAGTTATTTGTGCACTTTAAAATAGAAAAATAATCAGTAATTTCGACACTGCTCTATTTGGAGAATACTTTAGATTAGTTTTGAACAATAACATATGCCTGTACCTTTTATTAAAAGAGTCAAACTTGTATATATATTCTTTATTAGCAATCTATGTGCATTCTTTTACTTAAGTACTCCCTTATAAGTATAGTTAAGTTTACGATTGTACCCCCAATCTAATCGTCTTCTGAATTAGCTTTGCCTCCTGTACGTTACTTCCGTCTTTTACGTAGCTATTCTACTCGGAAGTAGTTAAGATGTGGCTTTGACACTCCTTCTGACCAGTTGATGAGATCAATGATGCTAGAAGCCCCACTGTATATAGCAGGCGTTTTTCTTATACTGACAGATAGGCTACCGGTTGTCCGTTTGGTCCACTCTCTCACCTGACAGCCAGGATTTGTTCTATCCTTATGATTATCTCCCTCTGGTCATCAGAGCAAACTAGATCTTGTAGGAAAATTGAACTGTGAGCATTCCAAAACATCCTTTCACTGTTAGAATCAAGATTTCAAGAACCTTTTTTTTCTAGGACTTCAGAGAATTAAGTTGAAATATGACGTGTTTCTGCAATTATATCCAATAGTACTTCCCCTTGGTATTGAAACAACATGGATTATACACACGAATTATAAACTCAACTATGAATCCCAGATTTTGTAGATTTTTCCCCTTCAGTTCATGCTTTGATACCCTGAGTCTTAATAGTCTGTTAGCAGAAGCGACCCAGCAGCTGTGGTAAACAGGTCAGATCTCGAAGAAAGCCATCTTTTTAGGAAAAACTCCTTCCCTGATAGCACACCCAATCATATGAATGTAGTGTTAATCTGTATCCAAATATTGAATAAGCTCATCACACAGTTTGACTAGGGGTGGGCAATAGAAATTCGGATTGATATCCAAGCTGATAGGGAAGTCTATCTATCTATTATCTGGGAGAGTTAGGCCATCAAGCTCAAAAATTAGACGGTATAATGGAAATTCATTAGTATGTAGAATACACACCAACCAAACCAGTTTTATCCTAAGCTTCATTTCAAGTTTTCGCATAACTCCAGTATTTACATCAGTGCTAACATTTATTGAGATGACTCCAATGGTTATTACTTGTCCAACAATGTAACCATATAAATATAAACTTTGCAATTTGTAAAGCGTCTGATTCTTCCTTGTTTGCTTTCTCTGGTACAAAGTGGAACAAGTGATAACTCAATGGCTCACTAACAACACTAAAGTGTTTTTCTTGATCCTACCCATAAATGACTGCTCACCACAAATTGCTTTCATCACCCCATTAGTCAAGTCGATTATTCTATCAAAGAGACTACATGAGATTGGCTCCTCCTCTCTAAACCTCATCTCTAACTCGTCTCTCATCTCCTACATCAACTTCTATTGCACTCATCTAATTTTATTTGGGTCATTGATTTACGTTAATGCTTAACGTTTTATTAAATTAAATCATATTTTGCTATTATGTGTATTAACTAGTATAAAGTCGATGTGAACTATGTAGAAATAGAGTTTGTCTATGGATTTATAAGATGTCTAAAAGTTAACTACTAATTGGACTTAATTATGACTTTTATATCTACAATAAGTATAGCATCAACAAATCGTAAACTTACATAACTTAATGTTAAGTTATGATTAAAATTTCTTCATATTTGAACTCTTCACATCAAGGACAATACATACATATATATCCCTTAATATGAATATTTATAAATTACATAAAGAAAACCAATACTGGAAAATATAGAAAAATAAACGTATTTTCTCTTATTTTCAAAGTTAATTTGATGTAGCTTAGGGATATCATATCTATTTGAAAATTAGATTTTTGAAATTTACGTGAAAAAACTACCGGTTTTAGATTTCCAAAAACATGAAAAATACCACCCAGCCTAATATGTATACATACTGCATAGGGTTAACGATTCAAGACGGTGATATTGCAAATTCTTCATTACTTACTAGCTTTTCATACGTATAACTATAAACATTGGCTTCAGTCCATTCATAATACAAATTTGTCCTTTCACCTCCCGTCCACCTCATCAAATAAATGTTAGTATGTACATTTGTGCATTGTGTATGAATAGTAATATTGATATGATGTATGTATCTAAAGAAGGTAATTTTTCTGCTTTGGAAAAAAAATTAAAAAATAAGATTTATTTTCTTAAAAAAAAAAAGTAATTTGATCAAATTATGCAGCTTAGCCAACAAATTTGAAGTTTTCAAAAAATCATAATATACAAAACTCTTCTCTGTGGACACGCCTATACAGTGATGAAAATCTTGTGTATATTGGGTATGTTTTAAAAAAAGAAACCAAAAATCAACATGGTAACCCTGAAAATTTAAAGAATTCTTTTGGAAGAGTTCAGCTGTAACAAGGGAGGAGATGGAGAAGGAAATAAGTAAGGGCATTGGCAAGAAGTACTCCTATGGCAATCCTCAATTCTACGCTGAATCCAACAAGAACCTACAATTATTCTTTATTCATCAAGAAACGAACTCAGACTCTTTCTCTATCGTACGCAAGACAAACATATAACCGCTCGTAATTTGTATTTGAAGATACATTCGTATTTAAATAACATTTAAAAATCCGTAGCAAGTGCTTTACCTGAATTAAGCAACCCAGTTTTATCAGTATATAATCCAGTGATTCCTAACCAAGACTCTGTTTTACATCGGCTAGGTCTCCACAAGGTTATTAAAAACATTAAAAAATGCCTTTATAAAAAATAAAAGTATTAAAAATAATTATGGACTCAAAAATTCGGGTGATGAAAAGATTTGGATAACTAATTGTAAGTATCTAGTTTCTTTAGGGAAATCAGAAATGCTTTATGAATGAATAATAAGAAAAATTATCGAAAAAAACGACCACAACTACCTCGACAATACAAAGAAAATGGTTCTCCTATTTTATTTCCTTAAAACGGTAAAATCTTTGCAATATCGCAATGTGTATGTAGGATGAATTGTACTTAGGAGGTTGCGAGAGAATGTAGAGAGCAATTCTTTGATATATTTTTTTAATTGGGAGGGAGTGATGACATAGAAGTAAAACAAATAACAAGTTTTCCTCTATAGTAGGGTAGAGCGGAACTATTTCGCTGTTCTTTTTTTTAAAGAATGGGAAAGTAAATAATTATTTTGATAAAATTTTGAAAAAAAAAAAAAAAACAAGAACATTATTACACTAAACATAATTTTTACATGTCTTAGTTAAGTAAATGCATACTTCTAAATTTATGAAAAAAAAACACGGAATTTTCAATATCAAAAATAAAGAAAATGAACTTACTGTTTTTCCTCAAAGAAATAAATACAAAATTACGTTTGTGGCGAGAAAAATCTCCTTAAAAAAGACCTAAAATATGATAATTTTAAACTTCCTCTAATATATAATAAAAGTTTTTACATTTCTTAAGCATCAACTGTGGAATTGTCATAATTAATTATCATTTGATTATTTAAAACTTGACAATTTTTGATAGAAATGGTATTAAAAGGTAATTTATATTGATGTTTAATATTATCGTCAAACGTATAATTTTTACGAAGCACTTTAGATCAAATGTAGCTTTTTATTTTGAACAAGATCCTTGCAAAAATGACTTTTTAGTCATGCATCATAAAAAATGTTCGCAAAGAGTATTGTTCCACCCTACACAATGCAACACAGAGTATTTACACCATACACATTTGCTAAGATTAATACTCTGCTGAAATACGTATTTTTTTCTCACTTGTTTTGCAGTTACTCAATACTTACGTGAGAGAAGAGTTGTGATGTACTCAAGCGGGAAGGAAGATATATAAGAGTTAATCTTTTTATTGTGATATAAATATTTAATGCAGAGTTTGCTACGCATTTTATAGAATAAACCAAGGCAAAGGTCCTTTCTGAATTATAATAATCACAGAATCTAATAAAATTTGGAGTGGTTCACAATATAAAAGATAGGGAAACTTACGAAAAAACATAGTTGGTTTATAAGTACCCGGCCTTAATTATGATCTTGTCTAACCATGTTAACAAGAAAACAATCGAATCAGTTACCATGGGCACATTTACAGTCTGAAGAAATCTCTAAAAGTGTTGATGATGTGAGCAAAACCATTGATTTATCAGAAAAACATGAAATCCTTCCAAATTACCCTTCTGCTAAAACCCATTACAACAACTTGGATTTGCTACCGGATAATCCTGCTCCTAAAAGGAAAAGACCAAAATTCATTCGAAGGGTCAAATGTCAAGTCTGTTATGATTTAGCAAATGATCATATTCACTATGGGGCTATTTCCTGCTACTCTTGCCGTGCTTTCTTCCGAAGGGCAGTTAATAGCAATGCTGATTACTTTTGTTCACAGAATAAAAACTGCGTCGTTACAAAACATACGAGGAAACATTGTCAGTACTGCAGATTTGTGAAATGTCTCTCTGTGGGGATGAAGAGCTCTTGGGTTATGACTGAAGAGGACAAGAAAGAGAAGAAGGAAAAAGCCTTTATCAAGAAAGTTAAACTAAAGACTTGTCAACTCCATCGTGTTTCCACAAAATCCAAAAAATCACGGCAATCCTTTAATAAGCATACTAATAGTATAAAGAAGGAAGACAATAATGGGACGACGTCCCCCTTATCCCTTCGAGTTCCTACCCTTTCCGAGCATATTATTCCTCCACGACTAGATCCTAGTTGTCTTTCAAGTTCCCTATTGTCGTCTCACGAAAATCCTGCTCAACAAAGTTTCACTTTTTCCTCTGCATCTTCTCCATATTCGAGCATGAATAGAAGTTTATCGTGTTCTCCAATTACGATGTCTAATAATACTGATGCATTATTGTCTACTCATCATTCACCCAGGGAACACTCAGAGTTCCCAGGTTCACCCATAGTGGGGACATTATCATATGACCAATCAATGAACTCTTCCCCTATTTATACATATTTAAATACCATTTCGTCATCCTCTTTGCAAAATCATTTGTATAATAATGGTAGGAGTAATGAGCTTTCTCCTCCTTCCAAGCAATCCCACATCTCAAATACCTATGCACTTAATCCGGAGACAAGCATGAGTAATCAATCCTATTATAATTTCAATTCCACTCTTAGACAAAAAGATCCCTTGGAACCTCCTTCTATATCGCAAAGCAATTATTCTCCAAAGAATAATCACGGAGAATTATTTTCTTATTCTCCTCTGAGTGGCAAGTCCTCTCCTCAACTTGCAAAGACAGAAAAAATACCTCCTTCTCTGTGTAAGAAGTTCATGGATAATGAAACTCTACCTGAGTTACTCGTTAACTCCAATTTCCCAATTGATCTCAGTCAAAAATATACCTCTGTTGTTGACAGTTGCAATTATAAAATTCATCCCTCGGAGATTCTTACTAATTTATCAACCGTAAGTAAATATGAGACTGGTATTCCAAAAAACCTTAAAAATGCTGGTTTTTCGGATTACGAGTGCAATCTCATAAGTAATATAATGATAAGTGAAGAAGAGTCCTCAAAGCTCATTCCCCTCAGGTCTGAAACAATGGCTACCATGATCAATTGTTCCTACTCAAATAAAACTTTTCCTCAAGACGTTTGCCTGGAGGGATATCTTGTATGCATGAGGCGAATCATTCGACTTTCATCAATGTTGGACTTCTTCACTTGCTTTAGTATGGAAGACCAAAAGGCTCTTCTACTTACTAACACAGATATGATTGTCAATATTAGAACTGCACGGTTTTTTCAGCATGGAGTTCATTTTAAAAAACATATCTTCTTTGTAAATAATACCGATGATGATCCAAAGTATGGAAGGATGGACACTTTCCAGATATTTCAATCACCCTGGGCCTGTAGCGACGAAGATGAGAAAAAGTACAATGAGTTAATGAAGAAGATTTTTGAACTTCAACTCGACGAAATCTCAACTGTCCTCATATCCATGATGTCTCTCTTTTCCTCTACTAATGCAAAAATTCACGATGAACTCCGAGCAAACAAAACACAAGAGTTTTTTACAAATCTTATGAAGAAATATATTATACATCATGTGGGTAAGGACGCGGCGTGTCAACTCTTACCCAAATACATATTTATGATTGCACATCTCGAAGAAATGGCTCAAATTATGGTTAGTAAACGACTTAATATCTAGGATCATGGGATATCTGCAATTTGTATTGTTCTAATTATTTAAATAAGTGTGATAAGTTTATTCAATTATTTTATTTAATTGAGTGTTTAATGGAGATCAATCTTTTTTTTATCTGTATGATTAATTAATCATTATACATATATTATTTTTATTCCAAGTTTTTCAATTCATGGATACAGAACCTACTATATACAAAAATAGGAGCTTATATTTTATATATTACCTATACTATATATTTTTAATCTGTCTAATTGTCTTTAAAAAATGCACGAACACAAAAGCAAGGTTGAATGATTTTTTTCATAATGGAGTCGGAATTACATTAGTTGTATTCCTCCACTAATTGTTATTACAGATTTCTATTTATCCTTTGGGTGTGCTACAAATTTCACTTCAAGTAGCTATTAATTCCTCACGACAAATTAAGAAATTAATGGATTTTATAGATTTGAAAGTCTATATTGGAGTCAAATCAAATGCATGTATTCCCAACCAAAGTCCCATTCGTTTCCTAGATTAGTTTTGCTGTGTGTGATGCTGCAATATGATGAAGAAAATTCACTTGTATTTCTTTTTTTATATTCCAGCTGTAATTCACACAAAAATCTATTCAAATCCATAATTTACGTTTCGTTTAACAGTTTAGCCATGTTTTAGCAGGTCATAGTAGTCTTCAAACTTTTCGAGTGTTTTTTCTACGTTCTTTGTTTCTCACGCCAATATTGCAATTTTTGAATTTTTTAAAGCATTCGAAGTACTATGATTTACCAAGATTATGATGCGATTCTGCAGCAGTTTTTTCTAAATGGTAACAGAAAATCAATGCTGTCTACAAACCGTAGTTTCCAGGCACAAAGTTTGACATTTTTAACGTTATTACATACATCTATACTGTTGTATGGAACTTTTATTGCAGAAAATTAAAAAATTTCTTTGCCAGAAGTTGAAACAAAGGAAATTGTACAATTTTGTTGTTTGAGGGAACTACATTGACTGTAATTCCCATGTACTGGTAAATTCCAGATTCACATTTACAGAACTTGGAATGACAATTGTCTTCAATAACACTTCCTATTTTGACAATCACCGTAAGGAAATATTTTAAATAATTTTCAATGACGACATAAATTGAATCATAATTGAAGGAGACGCCATCTTGGGAGCTCAAAGTTGATATTTTACTATATATTAAATCGATAAATTTTGAATAAACCTTGATAAAACTCCATCTTATGGTTTTATAAATAAAATAACACTTAATACTTGCATTGAATACTACTTGATACCAATACACAAACAGTGATATTTGAATTAAATAAATGTAATATGTACTCAAAATTTCTATGGCAATTAAGCAATAAAAATTTATATGAAGATAGTAAGGTTTAAGTCCTTCTACTTTGGCAAGTGTTCAACAATCCTTAATCTTAATGCAAAAAACAACAACGTTTCTCTTGTTATTCAACTTGAACTCGTAAATAGATACAATACGCCGTTCAAACTATAAAAGTCGATTAAATAAATATTATTTAATATACAGGGCGGACAAGGTAAATCCAGAATAACTTTAAAGGTTAATTATGAGAATTGTAGAGATTATGTGGTAAAAAATTAATACCTGTTACAAGCTAAATGTGTTAGCGGTCGAATTTAATAACATATTTTATGAGTATTTCGTCGTTCAAGCATGGCAATAGTCAGGAGAATTTCAATCATCGAAGCTCGCCACGCGGGACACTCCGCACAGATGATAATTTCCTTCTTCAAATTTCCAAAATCAACAGTTTATGACGTGATTACGGCCTTTGATGAGCAGAGAAAGACTGAGAGATTAGCTCATTCAACAAGATATGATAAAATCCAGACTAAAACGTTCATAGCTGGCTTGAAACGATCAATTCGCACTCATCCAGATACATCAATTCCTAGGCTGGCCAAGGACTGCAACGTGAGTAAAGGGACTATAAAAAATGCCATCAGGATTGACCTGCATTTATTGTGTAGGGTCAGAGCCTCAAAGGATCTGCTAACTGAGTAGAATAAGGCAGATAGAATGAGCAAAGGCAGGATCCTTATTACCAAATGAAGAGTAAATGTGTCTACATGCGTTGTTTTTTTTTCGGACGAGAAAATCTTCTACATTGACGCCAAGCAACAACGTAAAAACGATAGATGGATCTGTCCAAAACCTGATGAAGTCCAACCAGTCATGAAAACAAAGAATCCGGCTTCGGTTATGATCCCGGCGGTCATCAGCACGGACAGACAAGTTATCCCCCCACTTCTTCCAAAAGAACCAAAAGGTGAACAAGGAGGTCTACAAAGACGTTCTCAAGGACAAAGTCATCCCATTGACGAATGAAGTCACTGATGTTAAGCTATATACATTCCAGCAAAAATCAGCACCTGCTGATATGGCCAAGATTGTCCAATAGCTCTTAGTTCAAAATGTGTCAGATTTTGGACCTCAATTTTATTACTGAGCCAACAGCCCGGGCCTATTTCCCTGTGGTTTTTGCTTGTGGGGCAAGTTAGAAAGGATCGCCTGCAAGAATAATTATGCCTCAGTTGAAGCCTTGAAGGCCTCCATCGTCTATACAATGAAGGACATGGATCCGCGTGAGGTAGAAAAGGCAGTCAGGCGCAGTTTACAGATTGTGATCGAGAACGAAGGCTTTCATTATAAATAATCATTTTAAATTTAATGTGGCATTCAAATAAATAAAAAAATATCTTCCTATCTCTTATACAAGTCCCATAATTAGCTGTTAAAGTAATTCGGGATTTACCCTGTTCTTTTGAATGTGTCCAATAACATGCAGCCTCTCAGCTCCTCCGATCCTAAATCTTTCGATTATTCCATCTTGGAACAGTTTGAGAAAGCTGTTTGCAATAAGCCTGACGGATCTGTGAGATCTTTGAAGTCTATTATCAAGGCTGCATGGGCTGACTTGTCAGAAGACTACATCCTAAAGGTTTTTAATAAAGCTTGAAAAACAATCATCAGTGTAAACTAAAATATGACATATGGGTTATTACTACCCAAAATGAAATACCAATAACGACGAAAAACAGGATCACATAATATTCATAGCAATATATAGTATGACCATGGAATGGAATTCTGGAAACACTTTAGAATTGCATGGATATGATATAAATACGATTCGAATTTTTTTTTAAATCTAGCAAATGAGCAAAAGTTTAATTTAGTTCCAATAGTAACAAATCAAAGTTTACTTCAAATTTTCAAGGTTGGGCTTGATAATATCGATATGACATAATAACGTAATTTTGCACTGTATGCATTTTGTATATATTATTAAGGCAATTTTCCATGTCTTCTGAACGTGTAGATATGAACAACGTGTTGGGAATGAATAATTTATTTAAATCTACATTCTTTTAGTGGCTGGTGCATTGTCCTTGCTGTTATAGGACACACTTCCTGTTGGCTTTAGCGCTAAAGTTCGAAAGCTTACATCGTAAATAACTTGTGTCGGGCACATCAGTACAAATCTTGGTACCACAGAGCTCCTTAATGAGCACTGAGGGGTCCACTATGCTAAGTATGGTCAATTTTAAAATATGGGATCTCTCTTCGAATGAATGTAAATATATTGAAAAGAAATTCTACTGGATGGCCGTTTATATTTATTGCTTTGGTGGCAAGATCATATCCGAGTAATTATATCTTTATAATTCATGGTGCCAATGGATTCATCCTTTTCTCTTCTTCTTTTCTTGTTCCTCCATGTTCCTCCAATACTCTCTTTACTCTAATAATTGAATATTTTTGTACCTAAAAGTGACAAGAAAAATGTAAATAAAAGTTAAAAATCCAAGTAAAGGTATAAATGAAAATAAAGGTCGAAAATGAAAAAAAAAAAAATTCAAATAATAATAATTTGGACATCACTATTCACTATCTTTTTTTTCAAGCAATTCATAATTTATTTTGTATATGGAATGATAATGAATGGAATAAAACCCTAACTCATTAAAGCTCAATTTTATTAAGGAAAATCAAATACTTAACTGATGTACGTATATATATACCGTGCGCGGGGGAAAAATCTTTACTCTTCGTTTTTGCTACATAAGTCAAGGTATTTGTGAATGCAGCAAAATTATTCCCGCCAAAACTAAAAATAAACAAAAAATGAAATCAACAAAAAAAAACTAGATCTTCCTAAGTGTCTTAGAAGCCGGGAAAATGCCATCTGAACGTGACCAACGAATTTCGCTCCGCACACATTTGGACGCTGGCAAGAAACCAACGGAGATTGCAAAGCAATTGGGGATCTCCAACATGAACCCAGATAAGAACGTGGTGTTCCAGCAGGATGGTGCACCAGCACACACGTCCAAAAAGGCTCAGAAGGGGTTGGAGGACAACTTGACTTTCCGGACAAAGAAAATATGGGCCCACTACTAACCAGATGCCAACCCATTGGGCTTCACTTTTTGGGTGTTTGTTGAGTCCAAAGCCTGCACCTTCCATCACCCAAATATCAACAACCTCAAGGACACTGTCAACCAGCACGGGGATGTCATGTCTGAAGACTATATCCACAATGGTTGTAAGGCTTTCCATGGCCACCTGGAAGCCATCATTGCTTCCAAGGGGGCTACATCGATGATTAGGGTAGCCAAGACATCATATTAGTTTTTTATATATTATTGACATAGCCTATTACAACTGGTTGCTGAAATACATCTTGTTAAATTTCTAGATGGAAACTCTACAGATTTTTTCGCCATGCCCAGTACAAGATATAATCAAATTTTATCTAGGTAGTGTTAAAAATAAAGCACAGTTCGGGAATTGAATTATCTACCCTAATAGAAAATGATCATTATTTTTAATTGAATATGTCTTCATTTTTACATTAAAGTTGGCAAAAACTATTATTTTATTGTTATAAATGCATCAAATATTTAGCAAAATGATAATACTTTTTTAATTTCTATGCATGATACGCAAAAATAAGGCATTACAATTGCAATTTCTTGGGTGATTTTGACAGACTTAATATTCATACAAAGTGTGAATGCAAAATGTTCCAGTCGATTTAATCGTATTTTTGTGCAAAATGTTGCAAGATTTTTTTTTAAATAATGTGATTGCATTATAAATAATCTTTGTTTTGATGAAGTTTTTATTTTGAATTGGCTACTAAATGAGTTGACAGGGTACAAAAAGGTGTCGTAGAAGCGACTTGGTTTTCGGACATATAGGCCAAAAAGACATTACTGCAATCATAGATGTCAATGTGGAAGTGGAATTCTGCGCGCAAGGACATGCGGTAGTAAAAATTAGTTGATTATATTACTTGGGAAACTTTTGCGTCAATGATTGCAACTACAAAAAGTAGTTATAACCTTATTTCCGTCTATCTTGGTTACACATCTTCCAACAACAATCTCTATAGATTCGTTAGTTAAAGTGTTTTTTATTATGCGGTAAAAGCAATGAATTTCCAGTGACGTAGGAAGAGTTTTCATATTGGGGTCCGGGCAAGTCTATATTGATTTTTTCCTCTATTTCTATGTAAAATAACTCAAATACCGTCGAATTTCTCCATTTTCTACATTTCTTTGCTGACGCAAAATTGGTGTAACATTTTAATATGTTAATTATTAATCAAAGGGAAAGCAAAAATTGCTACATTGGTCGGCACCAACCATAACAACTCTGACATTGTTATGAGGCTGAAGTTTAACTGTCATTAAGTGTACAATTGAAAAAAAAAAAAAAAGAAGCTTGAAGGAGGATAGAGAAACACTCAGGGATTGGCATAGAAATTTTAGACCAATAAAATTGACGCAAAAGGCTACTAAACATACATTTGAAGTCAATCCAAAATGAACATGTCAGAGTTTGCGAGGAAGATCAACAAGTCTATATTCTCTAAAGCTGTCCAATGTCCTGGAGGGAGATCTCTGAGGTATGTTGAAAGGCCTTGGAAAACTGTAGATCCTGTCATCAACAAACAAAATGAAAGAGTTGTTTACTTTGAAGATATCCCTATAAACATTTTGGAAGGCTCCAAGACGAAGGGTCCAGTCTCAGTGATCATGCTTAGCATTATACCCTCAAAAGATGACAAAATGTCCTCAATTTGTTTTTCAATATGCTACCAGCTAACACTCTCGATTAGGAACCTTAACAGTCCGCAGGCCCTAGAAACTAGAGACCGATATAAATTCTTGCATTACGATGGAGTCGATCAGGAACTTGTTCGTGATGTGAGGACCTCTGTTGACCTTTGTCTTAAGGTAGCTTGAGAGAAAATAATCCATTAGATTCACGTCAGGGGAGGTAGAATGGTACATATCCCTCGACATCCAGTCGTAGAAGTACTTCTGGAGCCAATCCTGAGTCGTTTTAGAGTTGTATCAAAGAGCAGTTGGGCCCACTATAGAATATCTGTCCCCAACAAATCATGTGTGCTAAGGCTGGTTTTCACAACGTTATACAGATTATTTACCTGTAGCAGCTATTTTCCAAAAAATATCGTTTAGTTTAAATGGAACTTGAGGATAGCAGCCCAAAGTGGATAAATATTTTGTGTTTTCGTCAGAAAATGCTTCTGTGGTGAAGGTGCCTTAGATATTTTATTAAGTATGCAGGTTTAGTGCCTATTTCCTATTTAGTCTGCTATTTGGCTTTGACTATAATAAATAATTATAAATTTATTAAATCCTATTTATTGGGATATGCCCAATGCCCAAACATAATCAACCACTGTGATCATGATCAGAGTAAGGCATCGAAAAAATGTACGTAACACCCCCCTTGACCTCCTCTTGTGATCCCCAAAGCCAACAGTCGTTCCAACTGTTGTAGACCTGGTCCACGGTGAGAATCTTCTCCTCAGAGAAAATTTTTACGGTAGATCAATTTGCCTTGATCCACACACAAACTTTCTTGCACTCCTGCAATCTCCCTTCCGTCAACAGGTGGCTTAGATATATGTTGTTTTTTCCTTTCAAGATAATTTTATAAAAATAATTACTTTTTAGCAAAATAAAGGCAACGACAACGTCACCTTCTTAATCAATTTTTCTGCGTAAAAACAGACCACAGGCCTCTCCAGTTTATTCTTAACCCTCAGAAAGATCTCCCTACTGTGGTCACGGCTCATTTACCCCCATTACGCCCTTTGCCTTCGATTATGACATCATTCATGTCAAAGGGACTCACAACCTACACGCAGATGCTCTTTCCCGGGGTCCTTTAGACGACCCAGAACCAATCATAACTCCTGACGCTACTGGTGAGTGAATGTGCCTGGGTATATCTTCGGCTACTTCAAGGGACAATGAACTCCTAGCATCTGTGAAAGAGGATGCATATCTTTGCCCTGCCATTGAAGCAGCAAGAACAGGTGACTGGTCTAAGGTAATATAAGATTCATACAAAAAGAGTTCATACCTGCTTATTGAAAGATGGATTGCTACTTTGAGGAATCCGCCTAACCATACCCTACTTTCACTGATGCAAGTTCCTCGAAGAACTACCTTTATCGCATCGAGGAATTGTGAAGATGAAATCTGTTGCACGATGTAAGCTATGGTGGCCTAACATAGATAATGACATTAGTGACTTCGTAACGCCCTGTAAAACATGCCAAAGACACACTCAATCATCCTCCTTCGAAATTCACCTCCTTCTTTCCTTCAACCCCTTGGGAACGCCTTCATATTGATTACAGGACATTCTCATCCTTATTGGTGTGTGCTCAAAATGGATCGAGGCTTCCCTGAGGTCCGCATCTCAACCATGAGCACCCTCATTCCCAATATACCCCAATTCTTAAGCTCACTCTTTGTGGAAAAATTGTCGCAAGGGGGGAGGGAGGGGTGAAAATGTGCTTCTCTCCTTCCTACCATACCAAATCTAACGGGCAGGCCGAAAAGCAGTGAGAATTGTCGAAGATCTCATGCAGAAGAATCCTGGAAATCACTGGATGAACTCCTCTTCACATACCGTTCTACTCCTCTGTCAAGTGGCAACTCACATGCACAACTCCTATTTACAAAGCCAATACGCACCCATCTGGATGTATGCCTCCATACCAATACCTCAACACCTAAAGAGCCTGTTAAGGAGCAATCTTATGTAGGGTGCAAAAGTTATATCCAAAGTTGATAGTTTCTGTAGAGAAAAACGCGTGCAAGGAGAAGGGGGGTCAGAAAAACTTATGGTATAATTGTTTAATATACTGATGTGATTATGAGCTGCCTGTTTTATTATAATTTTTGAGGGTATGACGAAAGTATTTATTATTAAAATGTTTAATAAAGAGATATTACGTATAATTCACTTTGAAATAATAGATTGATCCAAATAATATTTTCTTGTTCTGACATGGGAATCCAGTTAAATATGGCATAACTTTAGGTTGCAAGACACAAGCGAGACGTGGAGTTTAATCAAAAAGATAATCACCCCTCTTCTTCATGTGGAAGTTGCTATATAAAATTGTGCAGAGAATAGATATCTCTCTACCGATGAGATCTAAATAATTATTAATAATATAGTAAATGCCAAAATCATAAAATTAGACAATAGGTATACTAATAAAAAAATGTTAGAATTAAATCCAACTCTTGTTCCAATTTTAGTACAAACAGCTTCTAGAATCCTAGATTCACTTATTTCATGTTTATCTAAAAAAAAAAAAGTTAATCCATGCAGTCAAATTTAAATATAAAAATAAGACTCATTTATAACTGATAAGACAAGTCAGGCAACCATTCTTGACTCAATGTAGTTTTCTAACATGACATCGTAAAGATTTAGAGCAAAAGGTAATTATGTAGTAATGTCCGGCGATATTACTCCTTATTAAGGCATCAAAAAAGATTCCCCCCCCCGGCCGTTATTTATGCTTATATAACAGCACACTATTATCATGAAGGATACGCACAATTGCTAATTATAATGCTACACCCAATACAACTACCTCCGTTGTTGTGCCCATTTAAGTAGTTGTTTTTGCCTTTTATGAGTTATCTGAACACCATTTTTTGGAGCTTATCAACCATAGCTAATCCTTAAGTGATAGAAAAACCTAACGTTCATATCCAAGTCTTTAAGTGAAAAACTAGTGTCAGACAAAGTAGTTGCGAACCATCCAAAGCTACTACCTCCGTTGTTGTGACCATTTCAGCAGTTGCCTATGATAATTCTTGATATTTTTAGCTAAAATATAATCATATTTTATGGTTAGATTTAAAAAAAAATGAATACTTACTGTTAGATGGTAGAAAATTCAGAGTTTCATTTCGAAATTAGTAATATTTTATAGTTTTTACTGATAACTTCGATCCTAATTTGGTGTGGATGACTCTAAACATTCTGAAAATTCTCTCCACTTCACAATTTACAATGGGGATATTTCCATAACTTTTTTGAACGTAGGATGATTATCAATGGATAAGGGTATATTACATGCAATAAACATCTTTGTGAGGTCACAGTTAAAGTCTGACTTGATGTATTCATCATTAACTTGATTTTTTAGCTGAATATCCATGCTCTCGATATGAGATGAGGATAATGAGGGGCGTTTAATTCTAGACGGGGGACTAAAGGCACATTTATATAGACAAATCCGACAAGCCATCTGTTTGTCGTCCGGTAAGTATTTCCAAATTCCTGACCTCCATTTCCAGAAATCTAAACAGAAGGCGACGTTATTCTAGGTATTTTATTCAGCTCTCTATCGACTATAAGTATCTAATATTATATATATTATATTAATGTTGAATAATAAAGGCGGGAATTGATAAGGTTCTTGATAGAGGAAGATGTTTACTATTTTAATCAGTGATACCATAAGTATTTATTCCCTTCTCCTCGCACGCTTTTGTACCCTTATCAAAATTATCAACCTTAAACTTATAACTCTCGTATGCCTAAGTGGGTCCCTGGCATAATGATTGAGAAAATGGGAACAACTATAAGGAGTGTAATTATTAACAGGCATATTAAAACACGTCACATCAATCAACTCTGACGAGGTCGGAGTTGATTGATGGGGGATGATGTTATGTATTTAAGTCATGATTGTATATACGCATGTAGTTCCTTTTCCGTCTCACTTACACGCTGTACCTCAACTTCTTCAATTAACACTGTTCTCCTATCTCTACCCTTGCTTCTTTTGGCAACGAGTATGAGATTCTTACCCCTCTCAGGTATATCCTATTATTGGTTAATAAACACCAGCCCGATGTCCTATTTTTTACAACTCTAAAAACTCTAATTATGTAACTTAAAAAAGGTTATTGGATAAATTTGATTTCAAAATGTATTTTGCATATATGCTATATTTTAAACATAACGTGATTTCATGTAGACTTGTGCTCTGCCATTAATACGATAGTGACCACTCAACCTTGATCCTCTTCAATTTTGTCGATATGATTTACTATTATTTTCCATGCTTGAGCTTACAGGATGTGATTAATGAGTATTGAATTATTAGTCCTAATTTATTATACAAATTATCTTACCAACATCCTTTTGATTTTCATCAGGAGCTCCAATTAAAAAACGCAGATATGTTTTTCCTTTAAATAAAGTTTTCGTGAGGTACATTTCACCGCTATCAATTAAAGATTGGTGAAGATATTCATTGAATTTATCATTTGAGTGATACCGAAAAATTGAAACACTAAGCTAAAGATGAATGAAAATAATTAAATACAAAATGTGTTATCGATGAATGTTATTTACAAATATAATTACCGTGACTTTAAGAAGTTCAAATCTTTCATCTTCAGAAATGAGTTCCCCTACAAACTTTGCCAAGTTACAGTGACTTCTGACTATTTTTTGGAGCTTTTCCAGACCGTTGAGTCGGATATGAAACCATAGTTTTATTCCTCGACAGGGTCTGGACAAAGTAACGGATGTATCCTAATGAAAATGCTTAATATTTACACAGATCTATAGATAATAGTATTCCTTACCATATGATCATATTTATAGGTATTTCCTTCTTGATTTGTATAATGTAAGTAATCAGGATTCAATGAGAAGATGGATTTGTATTCTTTACCTCTTCTAGTAAAAAATAACGAAACGCAAGTATTTAAGCCAATCCATTTATACAAATTACATGATATGGATGTTACCTTCTAAGAATTCGTAAATTTAAGAGTGAGCATTAGTATATAGTTATTGAATAAAATTCATAATGTTCATGTTAACATAACATTCACCTCAATGTCTTCAATAATGTAGCGATATTCTGGACATATAAGAACAGATGAGGTATATGCAAGGTCGGCATGTATCCAAATGTCATGTTTTTCACATGTTCCACCTTTTAAAAAATATAATTTATAAACCATTATATAATACATAAAAGTGTAAAACAAAGTAGCGAAATGCGCATGCTAGCTTGACGAGATAAATGGTCGCAAGATATCATTTTTTGTCATTTCCCCGTATGCCGTATACAGCTGGTTCTTCCCTTTGCAGAGTTTACCTTGTTATATAGTTGGGTGTATTCACGCTTGCAGAAACGTGAAACAAAAACGTGTTGCCACCTCCCTTACAAATATAGATCACGTGGTCTTCGTTTCGCTACTTTGTTTCAAAGCTTTAATAATGCCTGTTTGATGTACATGAATAGCCACTTGGGGGCGTCTTCTGTCCAGTCAAAATTTGACAGGATCTCACATTTTAAACAGTATTAAAAAGTCGAATTTCATTAGAAATATTCAAATTACTCACTGGAATCATTTTCTTGCGACATAAACTTTGTTTTAAGCTTGGATTTTTCACATTTCATAAAGCTTTCAGTCATAGTTTAAAAATCCTATTGAGCTTTCCTGCGATACTATAGCCGTTCATATGCAGAAAAGTCGTGAGGGATTTAAAAGAGTCTCTATAGTGACTGTTCAACATTCAGCACGTCTTGTTTGCTGATACATGGGGCTAGTGTCGTGACAAAAAATCTCTAGATTTGAAACGATAATTATGAAAATGTGAAAAATCCAAGGTCAACACAAAGTTTATATCAAAAGGAAATGATGCTTGCAACAAAGTAGCTTTCCTGTGGGTTGATGTGGAAAGGATTCAAAGTTCGAAATATTGAATTACCTACATAACTTCTTGAATAACAAAATTAATAAAATTATTATTATTTTTGAATATGCTGTAAATTATTTTCCTCACCCTTAAAAATAAAGTGACTATAAAATTAATGAGCCAGATTATAAACTATGACAATTAATAAAATATACAAATTTAGTTAGAAACAGGACAAAGAGAGTACATTTCTTTGTCTACAAGAACACGTCTTTGTTAGCTATAACTTTGTGTAAAAAAATGAGTTTCAATAGCACTAATACATTTAAAATCGACTTTTTATAATTCGTGTTTTCAAAAAAAAGTTAATTTTTCCAACTTTCTGACACTCCATTCAACAACGAGTGGAATCCGACAAACTTTTGTCTTTTGTCTAGAAACGGGCAAAATTTCATTACACTTTATCAGTCACCAGACAATTTTTTTACTGACAAAAGTTTTTCCTATATCTGTTATCACAATTAATGATCTACATGAACTACAAAACAATAGACGTCATCGTTTGTATGTTACAAACATAGAGGGCCCACAAAAATTAAAAATTGAGTACACTTTTTCAAGTAGAACTTATATTAATTAATTGATTATTTGAATTTTCCTTCTAATAAAAAAAGAATCTTGCTTAAGGATTTATAAAGTTAAAGAAACATTTATAGATGAAGCAGTTATGTATATAAACATAACTTACAATGGAGCGTATGACGTCATATTGTGAGGATGTGCGATAATTTTTTTAATGTTTTGGCTTAGAAAAAGTGCAATAATTCATGGACATCATGGTTATCCAACAAATCTTGTTCTCTTATTTGAGCAATGATTTATTTGGGCGAGCTTATTTTCAGCAAGATTAAATTCATCTAATAAACATCAATATTAATGATGTTATTATTAGATGTCAGTACTCACCAGAGTGGTGCTTAAAATCTAATGAGAAGTCTAGCAGGAGCAACTTACCAATGAGTTTAGTAAATTCTTCCTTTCACAAAAGCTCACAGAGCTAAGACGAAATCCGACAAGAGCCTCAGTTGCTTCCGCTAGACTTCTACCATCTAATTTAAAACACCACTCTGGTAAGTGGTGATGACGTCATTTATCTCGTAATGGATATTATATGAAAATATAGCTGAAATTTATATTGCTGAAAAGAAGCCGTCCCAAATATATCATCATTCAAATTATTGTTGCTAAGATGACACTCGCTAAAAATAACCTCAGTCAAATGAATACACACCCCAACTCATATTCTTAATCTTGTTATCAATTAAATTATAAGCTCAATATACATCGCTGAAACTTATTTACAGCCTTGATTGACTTTATTTTTAGTTTTTTGTAACGCAACTACAATGTATGCGATATATACTTCACTAGTACTAATACTTGGTTCAAAGAGTAGCACTTATAAATATTTTTGACAGAAAATTGTTGAAAAAAGTTTACTCATATACTTAAATGTTTTTAAACAAAAAATATTTTCCTTAAATGTAATATTACATATTTGTAAGTTGTAAGAAATGAATTTTGAATCTGAACGTATTATATTGGATATCAAGTATCAATGCATTTATATATATTTATAAATTTTTAACGGGCAATACTATTAGTCGATCAAGATGGGCTATAATACTACATCTCAAAAGTTTTAAATTATTATACAAGATCCTATATTTTACCATTTACATTGAATACATTTGAAATCAAGTGCAAGTAGTATGATAAAGATATTTCTGGGTCGACAATAGCTGCCACAAGTTGGTAAATTAATTTTTAAAATTTGATTATATTTAGAAGCAGTTTTTGTCATTTATTTTGCTTACCTTTTGTAGGTAATATAATTTGCAGTAATTCCTATAAAAGCAGAGTAACTCGTCAAATGGGATTGAGACAAAACAAAAAGTAAATATATTATTTATAGTACTTGCACTTGTTCTTAAATATATTGCAGGTGCATACTTGTAAATTACTTAAATAGCTAAAAAAGATTAGCTTAATAATTGTACTTAAAATATCAATTAAGTATTATTACTTGACTTAAGAACATTTAAATGTACTTGGCCCATCCCTACAACCTACATTGTTATGTATTTCTTTCTCTTTGAGTAATCCTTGTACATCAAAGAGTTCCTATATTATAGTTTGATGAACAACTTACTAATTTCCTTCAGATTGTCGAAAGCGATTACTCCTGTTGACCCGAAAGAGAGGGAATAGAAAAAAGGTATTTTACCATCTTGGAGATCTCGCTCAATGGCCTATATAAATAATGATTTTATGTCATAGCGTAGCTATACATTTAACAAATATATAGCTACGCTTTTAATAATATATGAGATTAAAATAGCAGACTTAGTTAATGTCCCCTATTAAAAAACATTCATCTATATTTAGAACTTAGCTAACTTCTTCAAAAGTTGTCCCTCTTAAACTTCCATTTTCATCTGTTTCCAATATTCGACACTCAACGTTAGCTAATTTGGTTGCTCTTTCATGACAAGAATGAGCTTGATCAGACATGTAGGCAACCAACCTTGAGTGAACATCAAATCTTTCCGTTCTATTGGTTGCATGTTTTTCGAACATCAACTCCCGTGCCGTCAGCATGGCCATTATAACACCTTCACTCGTAGCACTCTGAAAGAAAATTAAGACCCCTTAATATATAATTATAGTTACAATTATTGAATATGTTTACAAGAGTGACTCCACATCCAGTAGAGTTTGGTGAATTTGTTAGAAATATATCTGGAAATCCCAAAAGTTTTCCGTAGAGATCTACCATTTGTAGTTCAAATTCCACTCCAGAAGGAGACATTGCCTACAATATTTTAAGTATAATTAATTATAATAATGGGTTTTAATCAAATAAATAGTCAATTACCCAATTACATAGTACAGAAAACAGTGATCCAACAACCAAATCCGCGAGAGCTCCCGAAGGAAAATTTCTGGACGAAAAATAACTCCGAAAATTGATATGATTCCAATGTGCGTTCTGAAATAGTGTTTTTTTATTATGAGTGTCATGAAAAAAATAATAATAATAATAATTGTTTTTGAATTCTCACTCCAGAAATGATTTTGGTTTCAAATTCATGTAAAATTTGATTTAATTTAACAGGTTTATCGAGATTATCCATCTCAAACTGATCATTCATGAATCCAGGAGTTACATTTGGATAAACACAACGATTATCAACAGTTTTAATATATGTTACGATATATTCAGCTAATGTGTTGACATCACGGATGAAATTTCTAAAGTCTAGAAATATTTTGGAACTCATCATTTGTTAAAATAAAATACAATGGAATTACCTTTTCTAGGTCTAGAAACCAATTGACTTATGCTTGTAGGCCTATCATTTCTCAAAAATTCAACTATGTAAAAAGTATCAATAAATTCAGCCTCCATGGGGTTTTTTATCAAGGTTAGTACTTGATTCTTTTTTATATATAGTTTAGTGATGGTCTGTATCCTAGTTATTTCTTCAAATTCACGAAGCATTGCATCTAAATTATCAGATAATGGTGAAACCCAAATTTTTTTCCATCGTTGTCGGAGTAGAACTCTAATGATTGTTTCTTCAATTTGTATTGTCTTGATGTCAAATATCTTGTAATTACTATAGGGTACCTCACAAAATCGAAAAATATTGCACAACATGATTTTCTAAAGCCGAAAAAAAATCCAAAAGGTCCACTCAATAATTTTTTTAAATCAAAATAAATTAAATTTTTACGAATAAAAATATATAATATTTTATTTGAATAATAGTAGTTGCATATTTGGAGCATGTATTAAATATAATTATTGTTAATAATCATAAAATGATATACCATAGAGAAATAAATGTATTTCTGGCTTATCATTTATTTAAAAAATATACATAGTAATGTGATGTGTACATTTTATGTGCGCAGGCTGAAACCTACCTTTATTAATGCTATTTAAGCCGTAAGACACGAAAATAACCCTTAAAACTTTCAACCTCTACAGGTTTGACCTTCAAAGTCTTTTATTAATACAATTTTTAGGGTATAACTATGATTCAGTGCCATATTTCGAGATGAAAGAACTATATGGATGAAAATAAAGTTAATATAAATTGACACAAACATTTCAGTAATTGAAAAATGAACTATTTATTACTTTATATTGATTACAATGAATAAAAAATGCATAACTATCAAAAAATCGAATAAATGAACATTTTCCCAGCGATGATGCTTGCTTTGGTACGGAAACTATTCTCAAATTTGTATTCTTCTTTGATAGTTATATTGATTCAGTCATATAAATTCATTTGTTGAGGACTTGGAGAAGCAAATAAGGATTGATTGCTTTCCAGATTTACAAATGTATAATTAATTTTCGAAGGATATCGATTAATACAAATAAAATTAGTATACATCAAACATTGTCAACTATCTGTATGTAAAGTTATATTAATATATACTATATGCAAATTAATGTTAGTCTTTTTAAATAATTAGTTCTGAAATTGATTTTATTATTCATTAAAGTATCAAGCAAGGATATCGGCAATTTTGATAACAATCGAAATAAGTATTAGGAAAGATGTACTTTTATAGATATTAATATCAATATAAGTTACATATTTTTGCTTTTTATACTTTTTGGCATGGTCCTAAGATTTCCATTTTGTGCTATATATGAATTTTAATAATATTTATTCACTTAATTTGTGTTGCCTTACAATGAATTAAGTCTGGATTTTAAAATTATTACATTACAATTATATAGGACAGAGTGCTATGTGTATCAACTGTGACGTCATTAAATTTCCATACTTCTCTTGTTAATGAAAAAAATACAAGCATAGTATTTCCTTGGTGCTTCAACTTTATATTAATACAGGTGTGTGCGTCTAAAACTGAACACTCCTTTAAATTTTAAGGGTTGAGGGGTTGACGAGGGGTTCTCTTGTAGACCTTAAGGCCAAGATCTTTCTTAACTAGACGGTCCATGGTCCTTCTGGTGACGTTGAATTCCCTGGAGAGGACGCTGACTCTTGTCCTCGACAGACTTTTTCACGGAAGCAATCATTTCGTCCGACATTCGAGGCCTTGACTTAGATCTTGTGGTCGCCTCAGGAGTCCCTTTGGCTACTACGCTGTAAACGGTTGTCCGGCTGTAGTTCAGAACCTTGGCAATTTCAGTGGGAGTTTTTCCCCACGCGGAAAGTTCCAAAATTGCGACTCTACGTATCTCCATGTTATCGGCTGTTGTTTCACTGTTGCTAGTAAGATCTTGCTGGAGTTTTGTTTATAACTAGTCAAGACCCTTGCCTCGAAGATTAAACCGGTTTCAACTCAATAAAGCCACGAATATGTGCGTGGCGTAAAATTTAAAGGAGTGTTCAGTTTTAGACGCGCACACCTGTATAGTCACCTCGATACAATATAGTCAACTTGCCACTCCATAGCAAGATCATTAGAATTAGAGTTATCATGATCTTTCTCGACGTCAACGATACATTCATATTATAATTATTAGTGTAATAGAATAATTTTGTATGTGGAATTATTTTTCAATTATTTTGACCATTGTCAATGAGATGTCCTGCTTCCTCCTTGGCCGAGCAACACCGGGTAACCCTTTGCTAGTATATATATATATAAAATAAAGTTTGTATAAATGGGTACCCCCACGTAGGCCCTAGGAGGCTGAAACTTTGCATGGGTGCCTCCTTTGAACTAAGTCAGGCTAAAGCGGGGTTGAAGATTTTTGTAGAGGTCATATAAGGTCTTATTCTATACCCAAAACACACACAAAAAAAATTGCAGCTCAAGGAGACCAGATAGGGGTTAAATTATAAATCAAAAAGTGACTGGCGTCTCAAAAAAACAAACAAAACAACTACACGAATAAGCACGTGTCCTAAATTTATTCAAAATCAAAAAAGGTTATGTGCAAAAAAAGAAACCGGTGAAAATTGCAATTTCGTCTTTTTTGTTTTTTTCAGGAGCAAAATAATATTGAATCCGTGATAAAATAACATTTGTAAAAATTTATCTGGAAATTTGTTTGCACATAAATTTGACACATAGAATTGATTTTTAAATGAAATATTTGTCATTTTCTGAATAATTTTTCAATTTTTTTTCTCTTTTTTTTTATTAAATGTCATTTTTAACTTTTTAAGAAGAAATCCCAAAAACGATGCATTTATAATACTGATTTTGATTAAGTCCTTGAAAATTCGCATGGGAGGAGTATTTAAAATTTTTATCAGAATGTTGAAATAGCTCCATCTAGTTGTTAATTCGACAAAGAGTTAAGTTTTTATGGAAGATACCCATATTTTTTTATAACTATTATAATTTTTTTGATATATTGTTAGTTTTGTATAATTGATAAAAAATGAAGTTTCTTCTAAATAAAAAAATGATAGAAAGTTATAGGGAATAGCTATTTAAAAAAAATTAGTTTATATATATTTAGCTCCATCCCTCTTATAAGTAGCCCGTGTAGCTCAGTCGGTAGAGCGTTAGGCTTTTAACCTAACGGTCCAGGGTTCGAGCCCCTGCACGGGCTGTATCATTTTTGCTTTAAATAATAAATGTTTTTTTTTTGCTTTATGTTGGCTAACATTGCATTCATCTGGATAAACTCTTCTCTTTTAAAACTGCATAACCTCTCTATGAGAAGTATTTCTGTTTTGATTCAATAAGTTATATAAATATATTCTTTTATCGTTCTGTTAGTTATAAATAAATATTATTTTGCATAGGAATGGATTATTATTCTTCCTAGACGTGAAATATGCCTTCAAATTGTGTGGTTCTTAGTTGCCACACTCGTACAAACATATGCTCAAAAGCTCAATTATAATAAAATAAGAACTTCTTTGCATAAAGTTCCAAAATCAAACATGGGAATTCTTAATAAATGGAAATCAGCCATACCAAAAAATTAGATACTTGATAAAAATATTATATATTTATTTTAATGATATTTGATGAGTGTTTATGTACAATTATTATTGATTATATAGATGACAAATCCGTTGATAGCTCTAAAAAAAGTTGTTTTCTCTTTTTTTTATATATGAACATTTTGAAACAGACACAAAAGGAAAAATGGAGAAATTAAAATACGTATCTTAAGAAAAAGTGTTATAGCATCTTAGCATTTAAAAAAGTGACAATTAAACAAAGGGCCTGTATAATGTCAATGACTGAGGAAAGGCGTTAACGGAAAAGTCATAAAATAGAATTAAGGGCGCAAAAGTTTTTAAGAGAAAAGGATCTTTCAAATTTGTCGGAGCTCAAACCAAACTCAGATATCAATTATGTGCCTAGAAAATGAGAGTAGATTAAATGGAAGATGAAGTTCAATTTATGTACATAACAAAATCAGATTTAGGTATTTTGTACAACACACAAAATTAATTAAATGATCATTCTCTTTTTGGGAAGATAATTCATTATTATTTTGATTTAATAACTATATTTTATATAATTAATGATTGATTACTACTTTTAATTCATTTTAAGTTGTTCAGTTAATGGATTAGGCGCAATATTTCAAAAAGCCTTGAAATATCAAATGTGGAATACTACAAATAAGATTTTAATCAATGAAATTAGTCATCGCCGGTTGTAGAGCGAATAATACATGTAGCGAAGTTTTAAATTTATGGGCTTTTTTGAAGACAAAGTATGAGGACGTTAACGAAGAATACGCAATCATTAGAATAAATAGCTTCAATCAAACCATTGCAAATCAAGCTAAGTTAATTTCTTATGAAAAAATACAATTTACTCACGAGCAATATTTGATAGGATTTTCAAATAAAAATAATAATTATAGAACAGAACAAGAAATAAGTTTATGTTACTTTATAGATGATTACTCTACATTAAGGGTAGGCTACCTATGGTACGCGGAGGTATATTCAATGGCACTCGCAAATTAGAACATATTCCTGTAGTTTGTGTGTGTCTTTTAGCATTATTGTTGATAGTAGCACACTCATTAGTCATTGATTAGAAGTGATAAATGTAATCGTAAGTAATTTCAATTAAAGATTCATAGCGTTTATATCTAAATATAATGTAGTACATAAATATCCAGAAGTAAAAGTTAAACTTGCTGTCACAGTAAATTATCAAAATCAGTTTGAAATGAAATAAATATCAACCCAACTTAATTATACGCCATGTTTTCAGTTTGAGTAGTGGCGATAAAAACGATTTGTTTCATTGAAATAGCAAAGTATGGACTAATTTATGCTTAATATGTTGAATAATCCACACATAGGTTGCATATCCATAATATAAGTTTAAAATTCCTGAGGTTAAAGGTACATATTCAAGCAAATATATTTATATATATGTAATAGTGAGGATGAGTCATCCTCGATAATAAAATCTTCAAAAATGAACCACAACCATAATCATCTAGGAAATCAAATTAGAAACATAACTGCCTACTTTTAATAAATTAGAAAAGGGAGATCAAATCCAAACACAAGAGGTGAGACAAGAATTACTTAATTTGAAGTCATCTATATATGAAAACAGGCTCTTCTCCAATACAAGATAAATATGATGAACTACGAAGGAACTGATAATCTCATAAGTATGTTATGGGTATTCATATTCCTTCAAAAAATGTCTTCCTTCGATGTGTTTTTCCTATGAGGTCCATCGTCCTTACTCACTAATAAAGGCGATCTGCAATGAAAAGTTAGACATCAAAGGAATATAAGGAAAAAATTAGCTCTTTCTTCCACAGAATTGAATCATACTTGATCATTGCTTTTGGAGGACTCACCAGACGGTCCACAATTCTATGATTGATTACTTAAATCACAAATGAGGATTTTCAATGGACGCTCCGATAAGTCCCTAACTCCGTGCTCATGATTCATCACTTTTTAAAAATAATTAATTCTTCTACAATTTTTAATCACAATTGTGTTTTCACATTCCAAAATCAGCCTTTAGTCTAATACAACCATCAATAATTCACTTCAGTTAAGATTTGTTGAGGAACTCTATGTTGTCCAATTAATATATTGCGCCAAGAACTGTTTGGATCAATTTGCAAAAATTGTAAACTCAATAACTGAAGTAGTGGTTCCATTAATTAAGTCGTCTATAAATGTCGCCAAATGTAATAAAATTTTATTTTTTACTGTGTCTAATAATGTTAGTTTAATAATGTACATACATTTACGAATACAAACTCCGATTATCAAAGAAAATAGAATAGCTTCTTCTACTTTCGGAAGACGAAGAATGTGTATGCGAAATTAAGTAAGTTAAAAAAATTATTATTTAAAAAATTACTCTATTTTTTCATAATAATTAAGCTCAAGAAAATTATTTTTTTTAGTATTCATTTATTGTATTAAATTGTTTTTGGACTGTTTGATATTTGTCACAAGGGGGCTCTGATGTTAGA
This sequence comes from Lepeophtheirus salmonis, assembly GCF_016086655.4. Classification (NCBI taxonomy): domain Eukaryota; kingdom Metazoa; phylum Arthropoda; class Copepoda; order Siphonostomatoida; family Caligidae; genus Lepeophtheirus; species Lepeophtheirus salmonis. The sequence goes on along the minus strand of NC_052135.2, from coordinate 71,216,979 downwards.
GATATAGCGCAGTGATAAAAGACCGATAAGGACTGTTTCTAGTACTGACAAATTCTATGAGGATCGAACTGATATGACTGCAGTCTTTTTAGTTTTTTTTCGATCGATTCAACACTAAATTCTTATACAATAATATACTAATATACATAAAGAGTTTTCTGTCATCTGTGAGTGGTTTAGGGATGATTCAGCCTTGTCCTGAGTGGGAGCTATCGTGATCATAGGTTTCAACTCAAATTGAGTTTTGCCACGATACTAGCACCGTTCATGTGCAGAAAAGTCGGACTGAACAGGCATGAAACACATCTTTTCCCTTACTTTTTTTTGACCAATAGTTATTAAATGAAAGAGAAAATTGAATAAAACAATTGTTAATGATTGTCTTTAGATTATTTTTTTGTTTGGTCTATTAATTTCATATTATCAAAATTAGCCCCTGATTTGAATTTATTTGACCTTTTATTGACGAAATGAAGATATAATTTAGGGAATAAATTATTAGTTATGAAATGCATTGCTTCACATTAACTTAACATAATGTCTGAAAACTGTGTAATATCTGACTTCTCAAATAAAAATATTCTGGTATCAAAGGAAAAATACTATCAACCGAAAGAAAATGGACCTTCTAAAGAAAATTTAAAAAATGAAAAATCATATATTTAGCTTATTGTTTTGAAGATTTTATGAAAAATATATTTATTATTTTGTTTGTATTGAATTGTTTTTGTTTAGAAATTATTTCTAGAGAGTTTTTGCAAATATTTATTCATTATTTTAGACAATAAAAATTTATTTCCTATGATTGAAAAAATATAAAGAATTTATCCGTTTTGTTAACAAAAATAATTTATGAAATATTATTTTGTTTGTAAGACATACACATATTAAATGTATAGAACATTATTTATTCCAGATATTTTTATTATGGTAGGTACGAGGATTTAGATGTAGTTTTAGTTAATAAACATTTATAAAAATAATTAAAATGTATGGACATTTATGAAACTAGTCTCCGGTCCACATTAGGCACTGTTGTTCCGTAGAGGCATAGATTACTTAACATTTGGAAGAACTTTTAAAATCGAACAACCACTCTATTACAAACATTATTGTTTTGATTCAATGAATTATTTTGTGGTTTAGATAATGTAATGCAGTCTAAAGATAAAAAAGATTCATCGAAAAAACATTATTCTCTAATACAAGCGAAGTATTATTAACTCTGAAGGAACTTACAATATAATAACTAAAAATGTCTTCCTTCGATTAGCTTTATTAAGAGGTCCTTCCCTTAACTCACTAAAAAAAAGAATTGGGATTAGAAAGTAGATTAGAAAGGAATAGAAGGATATTCTATGTAAAAAAATTAGATCTTTCTTTGACCAAATTGAATCATCCTTGATAATTTCATTTAGAGCACTCTTACAAGCTTTACGAGGTTGCGAGCCTAGTATCTATCCAGAAAGTTCCGGAAATTTAAAAGTCAACGAAACCTCAGAAGCTCACCTTCCACAAGAATGTAGATGTCCTCCACCACACTTAAGGAAATGCATATGCAGTTTCGGAGCAAAATTTCATATCTTGAATCCCATGGCATATGGCAACAATGAAGGAGATACTTATCCCCCTCGTCATTTGGGGGAAAACAATGACTCTTAGAGGCTTGCTCCTGTCCAAAGAATAATTCCTTAATTTTTACGAGTCAAACATGTAATTATTGGTATTATTAGAAGTACAAAGTATCACAACAGTAAGAAACAAAATCCCTTGAGTACCTAAAAAAAGGTGAGCTTTAAAGGTGTCGTAGTTTGTATCATCCATATATATTTCATAATTTGACATTTGTATGATTTAAAGGAGCTGAACAGGAAATACAGTGTTCCCTGAGCTGACTTTTTGTCTTAGAAACTTAAAAAAGGTAATTAGGATTTTTGTTTTAATTTATATCAATTAAGGATTTCGTTTAGAATGCTAGTTATTTCATACTCAGTTATTGATAAGATTATTAATTCAATGTATATAGTAAGTAATAGCTATTCTTTTAAATATTAATTAACAGTTGGCTACAAGAAAAATACAGAAGACTAGCTACCATGTTTTTTCAAATTTTTCTTAATTCCCTTTCGACAGTCGAGGTTGAGAGTAGATAAAAATACAAGTTGTGATTAAGAGGTGTGTGTAATATTAAGTACTATCTACACTAACAACTAACATGTCGCACTACAGAGATAAGGAGACGGAATCTTAGTCGAAAAAATCAAGTAGTTGCTATCGAATTAATAATAGAAATTTTGACATTTAAAATTCAGAGGTCGAATAAAGTTCGTAAAGTTGTAAAATCGTCTACAAATATAAAATTTTGACATTTTTTAACATGGCTAAAAATAATAAATAATGTAACTCCGGCCGGCCGGTCTTCCTTTTCTTTATAAAGCGCCCTCTATTTTCTTAACACACACCCACGTACTACTATTTAACCCAATAGTCTCATTATAACTGCTCATTACTCCATTCTCAACTCTCAATTATTATTTAATATAAACTTAACAGATAAAAATGGTTGTTTTACAATATCTTTTGACCATCCTTGACATAAATCTAGAAAATAGAATAAGAGTGTGTGGGAGTAGTCGCTGATAGTTTACGGATTTTCAACAAATAAAGTTATATTTAAAAATTTATTTTAATTTAAATCTGGCAGAGTGTAGGATGCGAAGAAAACTCAATGTATGTATGTATTAGTATTACTAATTACTATACGAGTTTTTTTATATTATTAATATGTACGTTAATTTTCTCTCTTTAAATGAAAATTTAGAAGGACTGTTGCCCTTATTGCCTACTGGCTACATAGAGTAGCCAGTAGGCTCCCGTAGACCCTACTTCTGTCGGAGGAGTGACTGAGAGAAAATTGAAAAGAGTAGACGTAAATACGTATATAAATATTACATACATTGCAAACCCATTTCAATCTGCCGCTGCAGATGTAAAAAAGAGGCGGTCTAGCTGAAAACAGCCAGATTCAAGTCTTCTTAAATGTTTATTCGGTTTTTTTTTTAAACATCCATATAAATATGGATTGATTGTACTTCTTTCTTTCTTAGTTGTCGAATCGTTGGACTGTTGAGAGCAGCGTCTTCAAATAAGAGTTGACTATTGGTTAGTACAGTCTTTTATTTGATTTCTATCATTTTTTATATTGTTTGTAGGTCCTATGTAGTAATTCCCATGTGGTTTTATTCCTTCAACTTTTGTTATTGTGTTCCTTATAACATTTTTGTATGTATTCCTCTGACATTTCTTGTCCTCTCACAGTGATGTTTGATCTCAGTCATACTTTCCTTTAATTAATATTTTTTTACTGAAGGAACTACATAGCGATAGTCTAAACATAAGTTTAAAGACCACGTCTGATAGTTGCTACAAGTTTAATACGTAGCACCTGGCTATAATACAACAAACCTCTTTCTCTAGCACGTCATTGTACCTCAGCATGATTTTGACTAAAATATGATTTGTACAATTGTACCTGTACATCATATAATTAATTTATCATTCCATTTGCTGCGGAATGATTTATACGCAATATTATCGATGATTATGTGACAATTTTATAATAAGAATAACTAAATAGGGATTAAATTAATTATACATATACTATAATAATACCCGGTCCTTTTTTTTTTTTTTGATAAAATTTCGCGCATAGCATGGACAATCTCAAAAAGTATATGTTCAGGTAATCTGATATGTCCACAGAACGGACTACTCGAATATCTTAGCTTGGGTATTGCCGTATTATAATTAGTTGTGTAATTCTTGTGAGTTTTTTAGATGGCCTCTTTTTGGAATTAGTAATTTGAAGAATGATTTTTTTTTCTTTCGCAGTAGTCATTATTTAATTCCAGAATAGTCCACTTCCTTTCATAAGTAGATTCGATTATATTCAAAAGTATCAACTACATTTCGTGTTTGTAGCAAATCATTACGTAGTAAGTTTCATTCAAATAATAAATTAGTATGAAATATTATTGTTCGACTGATCTTTCAATACTAATGTCATTAATTCATAAAGTCGGTAAAGTCAAATGTATTAGCACAATTATTCAAATGGATTTAGAGCTGCATAATTAAAATAGTTGGATTTATAATATCTAGAGATCCCGGCTCCAAATCTGCAGCTATTTAAAAATTTGCGACTCCAAATCATAGATAAATAAACATGTGTTCCTTGTTCAAAACTGAATTTTAGAGTAAATGCATGTGACTACTCGCTTATCACCTATAATTATTATTTCATGTGAGTTTGATGCATCCAGTTAGATTATTTTGATCCTTTTTAACTCTTTTAAGCATTCGATACAGCCTCTATGAAGTTTTCTATATCGTTCTGCTCGGCAGCTGACATATATATACATAATCATCGTTATGAATTAATTACATTATTATTCATAAAGCAATGGAGGATATAATATTTAATATTATTTGAATGAAACCATAATCTTGTATAAACACGATCTGAAGTTGAAACTTAATTTATGAAGGGCAAAATCCTCATTCAAATGATTAGTTTAATACTTTTTTTTTTTTAATTTTACTTCAGAAAAACATATTTCTACTTTGATTTGGAGTTTTATCCATTAAATTAATCCGTCATTTTTTGTTCAGAAATATTTTTTAGGAATTCAAATATGATCCCCAAATGGAATGTATTATAAAATAATTAATATTAATTTAAGTATTCCACTCCCCAGTCTTAAAGTTTGGGTAAATGGGTTCTAAGTTCCGGCACCACTGCAATGGCAATAGGTTCACGTTTTTACCGTTGAAGTATAACTTATACTTCTTATACTTATACTGTATAAGTATCCGTTGCTATTCTCTTCCTCCCTCATTGCTTTTATATTTAAATCCCATGCTATAATAATAATTCAAAGTAAGAGGAATGCTTTCTACTGCATGCAAAAGGAAATAGAAAAATTGCGGAGTGGATTGGTACTTTGAATTTACTTTACTTATTATTTACCTGAATATAGATTGAATATGGCTCCAACAGCTAAGGACGTGGAAAATAAATTTTCTCCAGTCGCTCCAATCCCTCCTTGTAGGAGAAAATTGAGCGAAACTATTAACATCAATGGTGATATTGTGAGTGAGCAAGTCAACAACCACGTGGAATTGGTTCGTCCCGATTTACCAAGTCGTTGTACATGGAACGTCCATAACAAGGATACTACTCCTCATACCTTGGACAAGCCGTAAGATTCCACTCCTTATACAATGTAATGCATGTTCTGAAGTATTATATTACATATTAAAGGAAAGAGAAGATTGGAATAATGCCTAATGTTTTGTATAATATTGGCAATACTCCTTTGGTCCGGATCAACAAAATCGGGAAGGCTGAAGGGCTTCAGTGTGAACTTTGTATGACTTTATTACTATATATTTATTTCTTAAATCATCATAATAATATTTCAGTGGCTAAATGTGAATTTTTCAATGCGGGTGGAAGTGTAAAAGATAGAATTGGACTTCGTATGATTGAAGATGCTGAGAAAAAAGGAATTATCCAGCCTGGGGATATCATTATTGAACCAACATCAGGAAACACTGGTAAAAATCCCCTGATTTACTCATTTCTTTGCTTTTCAAAGTGAATTTACATTTATCACATGATGAACTGATCTTTAATATGGCGTCTTATTGTCAAATTTATTGAATTATCTTTCATGATATTGTAATATAGTGAAAGATTCAATTTATTAAATATTCGTTTCTTTCTGTAAGAAATGGCTTTCGTTGTCATCTTTCTTGTTGAAACAGGATGGATATTTATAATTTATTAAAATGTACTACCTTATTTTGTGAGGTTATGGAGAGGCCCTGGTAGACATTGTATTTGCCTCCAAAATATTCCATAGAAACAAATTATTGATTTAATTACTCGTCCCATGCTCTATTCTCCTTCCTTACAGCTACACATTATTTTAATGATTAATTTATTCATGAAATGTCAAAATATAGGTGTTAAGTTCTTATATTTTAATATCCGTCATTTTTATGCAATTATTAAAAATATTATAACAATATTATATTTCTTATTTGATATAAAAATATTTTTTTATCTTCTAAGAAAATGTTACATGTTCATGGATTAATTAATATTATTAATTGATCCATTTTTTCCTAAACTGGCTATTTCTAATTTATCAATTGCAGGAATCGGATTAGCTCTTGGAGCTGCAGTTAAGGGCTATAGATGTATTATTGTCTTGCCTGAAAAAATGAGCAATGAAAAAGTGGATGTACTCCGTGCTTTGGGTGCTGAAATTGTTCGCACACCAACATCTGCGAGCTTTGATGCTCCCGAAAGTCACATCTCTGTTGCTCAAAGACTAAACAATCAACTTCCAAATTCTATTATATTGGATCAGTACAGAAACCCAGGAAATCCATTGGCTCACTATGACACAACTGCAGAAGAAATTCTTGAACAGTGTGGTGGAAAAGTTGATATGATAGTTGCAGGAGCTGGAACTGGTGGTACTATTAGTGGTATTGGACGTAAAATAAAAGAGAAGAATCCTGACTGCATCATTGTTGGTGTTGATCCTGCAGGCTCTATATTAGCAGAACCTTCACATCTCAATGAAACGGACGTCACATACTATGAAGTTGAAGGAACTGGCTACGATTTTATTCCTACTGTTTTAGATAGATCTGTTGTCGATAGATGGGTTAAATCTATAGACAAGAATGCCTTCACGATGGCTAGAAGACTTATCCGGGAAGAAGGCTTGTTGTGTGGTACGTCATAACTTTTGCTTTTTGATAAATAGTATGTTTGTATTTTACATATATTAGGAGGAAGCAGTGGGGCCTCAATGGCAGCTGCGATCGAAGCAGCAGCCGAGTTGGGTCCTGGTAAGAAATGCGTGGTTCTATTACCAGATTCAGTCCGAAATTATATGACCAAATTCTTAAGTGATCAATGGCTTATTGATAGGGATATTTTTCAAGCTAATCCAAGTGATCAACTTTGGTGAGTTGAGACATTTTGACCTTGCTTTTATGTAAAATATTTTATTTCCTCCTTTTTCAAAAAATTAGGTGGCACAATGAGAAAGTGTCCAGCTTGGAAATCACAACTCCCTTGAGTATTCTACCATCATTGAGTGTTGAACAAACACTTAGTATTATGAATCGGGAAGGTTATGATCAAATCCCTGTGATAGATGAAACTGGAATCATATCAGGAGTAGCTACATTAGGTAGTTTGAAGTCAAAGATACTTAAAGGAAAAGCAAGCGTGTCAGATCCCATCGAGAAAGCAATCTACACTACTTTCAAAAAAGTAACATTGGATACAACCTTAAGAAAACTGGATCGAATTTTAGACAGTGAGCACTTTGTCTTGGTTGTTCAATCTCAACGATTATGTAAGCCAGATTTTTGTTTAAGTCAAAAATTTTATTCATATACCATTTCAATTTTATAAGTGTAAAATCATCATAAATCTATAGATGAGATTGTTTATCTTCGTAATATCTTCATTTTTAAATCATCCTCCTCATATTTAATATATGAATAATAATTACAGATAATTTAATGCTACGCATTTTTTTAAGATGCGTAGTATAAACATGTTTAAAACTTACTACGTATAATATTTAATATTTTAACCTCTTTTTTTTTTTGTTATTAGTCGTTTCAGAAAAGGATGTCAAGGATAGGGAAATCATCGTAGGAATCATCACAGATATTGACTTGATCAAACATGTTTCTAAAGCAGAGCTCATGGATGAGCACGCTAATAAATAAATACAATTTATCATGATATTTTGGTTTTAATCTGCATTTTACCCTGTATTAATCTTTAAACGATTCCTATTTTTCATTCTTTTTAGTTACAATAAATTTTAAATTAAAGGTTTACAATTTTTTTTGTTCTTTTCGGATCCACTGTTAGTGTGACATAGTATTTTGTGGATTTTTCTAGACTGTCAGTTGGTAGTTTAACACATTGTTTTTGCGTTCCATGGGTTAATTCTATTGTAAGAGGTTCATTAGGATCATACTTTCTTATTCGAGTTGACGCTAATAAACTGTGAGTATGTCCGTCATCTATTTTTGGAAGAATGATGCTTTTTTGCTTTGATTTTCCTAAAAGAACAAGTTAAAATTAATATTGGACCATAAATTTCCGTATTTTATTAACAATATTGGATTTTGTAGTTAAATATGAGTATATATTTATCGTTACATGGACGTGGCAGACAAATTTAAATCAAAAAGGTGGGAAATTATTCGTTCACATGCAATATAAATTGTCCAGTTTTGCTTTGATAATTAATTAATTGTTATTAAGGTTGATGGTAGACTATTAATCAATATTTGGGGGATATATATTTGAAAATATAACTGTACCTAGCATGAAGGTGGTACTGATCGTGATCTCCAAAAATTGAGCAATATTTTAGAGTAACTTACTGAAACAGGGTATACCCGAATAAGCGTGAGCTGCATGATGACATCTATGTGACAGGTGTGTGCAATCGGCAGGGTGAACACTTGGAGATCCCAAACTACAACTTTCAAAGGAATGTCGAAGAGAGGAGGAATCGATACCATGTGCACGTAAGGTTCGGTACAAACGCTCAATATCATCTCGAGTCTTGCAAACTTTAGGTATTAATTTAGCGTGCGATTCTTGTATACGACGTAAATGATCTAAATTTAAAAATTCGGGGTCACAGGGATTTTTAATAGATTTTGTTACAATCAAATGCAATATTCACATATTTTTACATTTGGTGATTTAAACTTAAATATTAGATAATTATAATTAGATATAAGCATTTAAAGAGAACAGCGTAGGAATTAGGTCAGTGTATCCCTAAAAATATGCTAATTTAGAAGTATTGTAGCTATTTTATGACATACATACATAATATGTAAGCTAAAGACTCAAGTATGGATTATTGAATTAAAGTAACATAACTTAGAATATCGGGATTATAGTTATCATATATATGTACAAACCATAATTAATTTTAAAAAAATGATTTTGCATTCATTTAGAATAGTATTTTTACCAGAGGTTGAAAAATCCTTAAACTACAAATCCAAGTCTAGTCTCAAGTCTTTGAATTTTTTCATCGAGTCCTTGAATATTTTTATCGAGTCCTCAAACTTGTCTTGTGTTTATTTATTTTAATTCCATAATTATAATATTGGATCCATAGTTTTAAGGGTATTCTTGAGTTTAGTATATACTAGCTTTTAAGTCCATGACAAGTATCGAGTCTTTGATTGTGAGATCAAGTTGAGTTACAAGTCTTTAAAATATGGACTCAAGTCCATATAGAGCCCAAGTTCTGACCTCAAATATTTACAAGAATATCATGTCATTAGTTTTACAATAAGAAAAAGAATGAAGTTCAGGGCTATACGCATAACTAAATTTGCTATTTAATAGAGGAGAGTTAGATTTTAAGAATAAACAAAAAATTTATAGTACATAGTTTGATTTTTTAAATATAAATTATAATAACTTTTCATTTATATCACTAATTTTTTGGGATATATACAATAAAGTTTGGAGTATCGAGTACTTCTAGATAAATTGCTTAAAATACATGCAAAGGTTAAAAAAAGAGCTATATTAAATTCCATAAATGGTTATAATGATTAAATATTAATATTTATACATGGAGTTATGTTCATTTGAAGATCAAGTTACATAAATTCGTATCTTGATTACTACTACATATAAATTTATATGATATACGGGTGTAGCTTATTTTTAAACATAACTTGATCTACTAAGCATGTACCTATATTGCATAATTATATATACAATTTACAGATGGGAATAAATTTAAGCTATTCAATTTAAGAGGATTAGCGTGCGATAGGGTTAATATAATTAGGAGGTCCCATTTTGTCTCTTGGGCAATGATGGCATACAAATGCATATACTTTATTAAAAAACATACGATTAGGTCTCGGATTCTGAATACTTCTCCCAGCTTGATTACTATCAGTATCACCAAATTTAGAGTATAAAAATGGCAGCGAACTTGGACGACCATACTGAGTTGACCTTAATTGACCTGATCCATATAATAGCAGTAAAATTTGGTTATTGGAAATATGAATTATGTTAAAAAAATAATGATTTTGAGTAGTTATGGCGTACATATTATGTGATAAGGGTAGTTATTTAAAATCTAGATTTATAATGAAACTCAAATCATTTACCATATAAGTATTTTTCAAATTCTTTAAATGTAAAAGGTCCATCATGCTTCTTTAGCCCTCCCAAATCCTGGATACTCTTATTATAATTATCTGAAAGCCTCTTTACAAGAACATGTTCGTTTGCTCTTCCAGCTCGTATTTGAAGACGCTTTAACTCCAAAAGATCCTGAAATATTCTACGCTCCATTTTATACCTTTTAAAATCGAGAAAGATATATTAATGAGTATTTCAAATGATGACTAGTTAAGCTATAGTGTAAGAAAAATATAGAGGAGATTATAGACTTATCCATTGACTTCGCCTGAAAAAGGGAGTTAGTTCAATGGATGACATAACTTTTTATATATATATAATAATACTTAGTTAATTTAATTTGAATTTACAGCGTAGTCCGGATCAAGGATTCAAGGGGGTGAATGATGACCACGTCATCATTTTTTTCGAAATTAAGTTGTATACAAAAATAATTTTTTGGTTTGTCTCCTAGCACCTAACGAAGTTTAAGGGGCTATAAGTAACTATGTACCCTCCTTGTATTCACCCTTTCAATAGGGGATGAAGAAGCTAAAAAAAAACCTAAGGTGGCGTGACAGTCTTAAGCTTGTCTTTAAAAAAAGAATGGGGCATGCTGCGAATAATTTTCAGAGAGTCCTCTATCTGAGTAAAATACACCTATATTTTATAGTAAATAGTATTACCATTCAAGGACTTGTATATTTTGCCGCAAGACGGCGTAACTCTCTGTCGCTTTGTTTACAAACTAATATAACTTATAAGTAAACAACTCTCATGCTCCATTGAACTAAAACAAGGTTAATTCTGCAAAAGAAAGATAAAATGGCATACATCTCTGAGGAAATGATAAAGTATTATATCATTTGGGGTATTTCAAAAGTGACATTATGCGAAATGAAAGTTTTTCATATAGTCAAGGAAATATTATGAAGCTAGCAAGTGTTTGGCTTCTTCCTCAGATTTCATTTTTAATCTAATTCATCATTTACATATCTACGTAACCACCAGTTACACGGAATATTGCTGTACCTCTAAAATTATAGCAATTACTCCTTTACCCTGGTAAATTTATGACGTAGGCATAATATTTTAGATCTAATCCTTCCTAATTATGCCAAACTACCAAAGTAAACCCTTTTCACTCCTCTATATTTTCCTTTTCTATAGTCAAAATGTATACTTTCGAAGACTCATTTGGACAGCTTGAGTGATGGATATTGCTGATCCTTTACGAGGTTTTATTTGATATGATCTTAATTTATTTTGATAACGATAGCTTTCTCTAACAGGTCGTCGATGTAAATGAAATGCTCCTCTATTTCGAGTCTCACTATCCGAATGAACATCACTTCTTCCATGAACTGTACTAGGGCGAAAGTCTCCACCATGAATTGAAGACGATGAGCTATAAATAATGTAAAATTGTCAAATTAATTTAAAGAATATTATTTTGACTAGAGATGTGAAAACATTGTAATCCCACTGGGAGCATAGTTTTTTCAAAATGGATGCCACTAGGATATCTGCATGATTTCTTAAATTATAACTAAGTATTTTATATTTTGAAGGTTTAAATTAGTAATGTTAATAACTAAAAATGCGGCTATGCAGACATGAACGTTTATAAATTACGGGTATTTAATAATTGATAAACATGCTCCAACCATAGAGATACATATATTTTTGTTTGCCTGCTTGACAGACAAAAAGGAAGAGAAGTGTAGTTTTAGAGGTCGAATGCCGGATGGATTTAGGTAGATGAAGGGCAATTGGGGTGTTTATCTCCTTGGGGAAAAGGGCACACAGACAATTCAGAGCAAATTCAATTAATAAATAGGTATTGCAATTTAATTTTTTTCTTTACTATCAAATATAATGATTATGGGGAGACGGAGGACTGTTATAAACATTCAATAGGTGCATCACTAATTCAAATATCATCACCAGATATACTATCTCTCAGAGATACCTTATATTTTAATGTGAAGCCTGTTTTGTACACATCTCTTTTTAAATATCTCGCGACTTGATCAAAATAAAGTTGTATACCTTTGGCCAATGAGGGGATCTTCTACTTTTTCATCCTCACTATAATATTCTGAATGGTTTGTGTCCCTGTCATAATCTTCAAGCATGGTCATCAGGAGTTTTCCAGTTGGTTTTAAGCGTCGAGGAGTTCTAAGTAAGGAACTTTTTCTGAATTCTTCTATGAATGAACACAGTTAGAGATACAAGAATAAAAAGATGAAGTAACTCACTTTTCTTCAAAAATGAATTGCTATCTAAATGCGAGTCCTCATCTTGTGACCTTTCCCCACCAATACCCGAGTCGTCCATTGTAGGTTGATTAATTCTAGTGGAGTCATCTGATATCTCATCGATTATACTTGATGCCCTGTCTCCATCCCGCAGAGATACAGATTTATCTTCTTCTTCACATGGTTCGTCATATCTTTGAGTACCCTCTCTACTACCTGAGGTGTTTCTTAATGCATCCTCCTCTTTTGAAGGATCATGTTCCTCAGGAATAATGTTGTCGTTGTTGGACTCATTATTTTTTTCTGAGGCTTCATAGTCGTTGTTCTCTTCTTCTTTAGTTGCATTGTTTTCCTTTTCTGGTAATTCAAGTCTTTTGCCTCCTTCTTCTTCTCCAAAGTTATCGTCATTCTCCCCAGAATCTGTTTTAGAGGTATTTTCTTCGTCGTTCTGATTGTCATCGAAAAACGTAGTCTTCAAAAAAATATACGTTTATAAAATAAAATACTGTATAAATACAAAATTATATTAATTAATTATTCCATCATGTTGCCAATAAGATAAATTCTAAATCTAACATTTATTTTATAGAATACATTTTATTGCTAATTCAGATCGAAATATCCCAAAAATAGGAAATTTTCTTCATCTCTCTCTCTATATATTTATATTGTATATGAGATGAGATTTAGAACTAAAGAAATACATTCGATTTGACCAAGATAAAATTTGATCCACCCAATCAAACTTAAAATCAAATGTATACCTATACTTAACTAATTTAAAGTAAAGGACTCTAGGGGAAGAGTAGTTAAGGGAAAAATAAACAATTCAATCAAAAGACAAGGAAGACTATGTTCCTAACACCGACCTATAACATCGTGTTATTGTTGTGACGTAGTTGCCCTAAGTGGCTGAGTGTCTGGAGGAACATGTAGCAGCTTCTAATTTTAAGCCAATCATAGTTGACAACTACTAAATCCTACCTCCGGTCCACTATTTGCCTAGAGTCCTTTAGTTTAAAGTATGTCGAGCTTTTAAAAGGCTGTTTATTGATATATATTAATTTCTAATATTAAAACGCTGAGCAAACAACTACTATTAGTGTTCGATCAGTCTGATAAAACTAAAAAGATCAATCAGTCCAGTCTTGATTAATTTTGTAAGTCCTAGGACCGTTCCTTATCGGTCTTTTATCTTAATTGCTCTATTTCAGCTGTTGAAGTTTTATTTTAACCTTTTTTATGGAATTCGAGAATGTCTAGAACTTCATATCCTTTTTAAAGAGAGGAGATACCTTAAGGTTTAAAATATGAGAATGGACACTTTGGCAGAAAAACAATATATTTTATGATGATTCTTGCTACAATACTATGTAATTATGATTTTCATTCAAGTTTCTCCAATTTTAAATGACAAAATGCTTAATTATTTGCCACAAACTGCAATGATTAAGTGTTCATTAATTAATTATCGTCTCTGACTCTATAATTATCAAGATGTGTTTGTCATTAGACGGTAAACTTACACTATTCTCCTGCGAACAGCAATACGAAAAATATTTACCAAAGAAATCCAAATATTGACCGGAGACAACAAAATACACTGTAGATTTTTCTGATGGTGACGTAACGTCGTGATTTATTGGGTAATTATCATGATTTTTTCTAACAGTGCTTCTAATAGCGGTTTGAGCCAAATGTTGATGTACAGGGTAGGGCAGCAAAACGTGGACTCGAAGAGATGGATTTAGAAATACATCAATAATTTTATATTTTTAATAATAAGCAAAAAATATTGTTAACAAAACGTGTAGATATGGTTTTTGCAAAACTTTTGTCAGTCAATAAGCCCACCTTTATTATTAATCACAGCCTTTAAACGTCACCTGTTGTTGATGACAAACGTCTCTGACAAGTTGCCCCATGCAGCCATTATGGAGGACTTCATTTAGTCCATATTTGGGTGTTAGGTCCTGTTAGTTTCCTTCTCCAAAGTGCCACATATAGAAAAGTACAGTGGGTTCAAATCTGGTGAGGAAGGGACCATATCTCTTTTGGAGCAAAATCGAGACATGTTTTCTGCACAAAACTTTTGGGACTTGGCAGACGTGTGAGATGGGGCTTCGTCCTGAGTCCACACGGAGTTATACTCCGGGTAGCTCGTCTTTAGCCATGGCAAGATGGTGTACCTAAGCACGTTATAGTAGGCCTCCTGGCCGATTTTCTGTCCAGCCTTGAAAAATAACGGAGGCATCTTCTTTCCGTCAGAGGCCACTACACCGAGGAACATTGTTTAGGCTGGCTATTTGGTATGGTAAACCCCTTGGATCTCTTCTTTTATTTCCAGAAGCCAGCGGTTGTTCCGGCGGTTGTGAAATTGATCAACTGTGAAAATCTTCTTGTTCGATATAATTTTCGCAATTGACCCATTTGTTTTTATCTATGTGATGATTTCCTTGCACCTCTCGAACCTCCTAGCTTTCATGCCCTCTGTCAAAAGGTGGGGTGGCGTCTTTGTCAAGGAAATTAATCCTAAGCTGTGTTTTATAGCCCTCCTTGGCTAGGCAATTCATCGACTTAGTAGGATATTTCTTTATTTTCTTCTACAAACTTAACAAGAACATCGAATCCCTCTTTAAATTATGAATTCCACGTCTTGACATCCTGGAAAGGTCTTCACCGGTTTTTTCCCCCCCTGGCCAACTTAAAAATCAGGCTCTCAGAACACATAAAAATGTCCATAATCTTCATCACATCAACTCCAACATCTAGGAGATCAGAGATGCGATGCCTTTTTTGGTTGTTGCTCACTCATGATGATGAAAAGATTGAATTATTAGTGTAGTTTGCTTAATTAAAAAGGACGACGGAAACAGGATATCAAAAAATAATCACTAAACCTTTTCATAGTAATGAGAAAATAAACATTAATTAACAGTCCACGTTTTGCTGTCCTACCCTGTATACTCAGAATGAATTGACTTAAATAATTAACAATCAATGAACACTTAATCATTACCATTCGTGGCAAATATTTAAATATTTCATTTTTTTAAATTGGAGTAACATGAATGAAACTCAAAATACTTATACTCTTTTCGATAAAATGTCATTCCGCTAAGTATCTGCACTCGAAAAAAATAGTAGTGACAAAAGGAGTCGATGAATGAGTAAATAAAACTAACATATAGACGTTCAAACGCTGTGCAAACATGTTAGTGTATAAAGAACCTCTTTTCCGTAATTGCATATGCTTCTTGGATATATTTTATGTGAATGTTGGAGTAAACTTTAAAGGTTCATAAGACTTGCACTAGAGTAAATTGAATTCAAAAAATTTAAACGTATGAAAATTAGATCCCATACATTTTGCTCACTCTTCTGTAAATATCATTCAAATCCATAAAATTGGGCGCAAACTCCTTTGTTTGTTTTTTCTGCTAAATTTGTAACTAGGAAAGAAATGTCTGAAAAACCCCAGATACATACTTGAGTTTCTTTTGTAACATTTTCATACAAATTCTCCGTTTGAGTATGAATTGGATTCATTTCTGGAAGGGGAATGGATGATTTATTGCTGGATATGGGCAGCTGGAGTACAGTAATAGGGGATTCAGATCCTGATTCTTTGACATCCAAAGTTACAGAATCTGCTCTTTGAGTTGTAGCTTTTTCCCTTGGGCTAGTGGCATTCTCCACTATATGGTCCTCGTCAACATGCGTTAATAAACTTTCTATTACTGATGGAGAGGAGAGTTCATTGTGGTCATTCTCGGAATTATAATCATATGCAGGATGAATGAGGTGATCAGGGAGGTCATCGTCTTTAGAAAATTCATAAATTTGATCTTGGTCATTATCTATAAGTGTTTGATCGTGTCCTTTTGGTTGTTTGTAAATGGGTTGGAGATAGTCATCAGCAGTACATTCCAAAGTTGTACTCTCTGGACGATGGCGATCAGGAACTAAATCCTATCAGAAATGAAAATAATATTTAAGCTTATCTCTTGATCATTGTATATTGTAGACGTAGGAAAGGAGAGGGAATTATCCTCCCAAAATTAGGGAAGGGGAAAAAAATTATTTGCTAAATTTAAAAAAAACAGAAATCAAAGAGAAAAAAAAATTAATTAAATTGTCTTTAAAAAAAAAAATCATAAAAAAGTGACTTAAAGAAAAATTCCTATTCAAAATAAGTATTTTTTTTTTTTTTAAAAGGTCAACAAAATGTGTGTAATTCTATTTTTAACAAAATTTTAATCCCGAATTAATATTGAATAATTCTTTAATATTCTGCCAAATCAAGGCCGTTCGTTGAATTTTTTTGGGTTTTTTTTTTTTTTTTTAGAGTCTTAAGAAGTTGTTTTCATTATTATTTTTTTCTCAAAAAATTATATCGTGTTTCTGATAAAAAGTATTATTTGATATATATATGGTTTGTGAAATTTTTTTGAAGAAAAAAATTTGAAAAATTAAATTTTCCTGAAAAAAAAATTCCAAAATCCAGAGCTATTCAGAAAAAACTGAATTTTTTCCGGGAAAAAAATTCTAAAATTTAATTTCATATATAAAATTTAAAAAAAAATTAATGCTAAATTTTTCGTACAAAATTTTTCAAAAATCAAAAGCTATTTAAAAAAAAATCGAAAATCCAGAGCTGTTTGAAAAACATTTCTAAAATTTAGTTTCAAATATTAAAATTTCAAAAATCCAAAGCTATTCACAGACAATTAAATTTTTTGGAAAAAAAAATTTAAATATTAAATTTTCTTGTCAGAATCAAAAAATGTTTAATTTGGGGGGGGGGGCTACAGCCCCTCCAGCTCTCCTGTGTGGACGCCTTGTATCTTTTACGCAAATATTGAGTATCTACCTCTGGAGATAAAGTAGTTTCCTTCTCTTTAGCTAGACCCAACGTCAAGGCTTTATGAAGAGTGTCCTTATTTGCAAGTTTTGTTGAAGATAAACCTCCATGAAGTTTTATATATTTGGCACATCCCTTGTTTCCTTTAGTATGAGCGGCATCTAATGGAGTTAGAAGATCCCCCTTCGAATTGCGCATTATGATATTGATATCAGCATAATTGTCGATCAAGATCTATAACATTGTAAATGACATATGCATGTATAAAAAATTATAATTAGAGATGAGAAAAAGGTCGACATCCCGTTGAGAACGTCATAAATAAAACGGTAACTTTGAGAGAAGACTTATTTTTTGACAAAGATTACTATAAACTAAAGTGTTCTATGCTTGCTTTTAAGATACAGAATACTATTTAATAAGCGTACTAATATCTCACAGCTTAATGACATGTTTTTTAGTTCTTTTTAAATTTAATTTTGCCAGGATTTCGACTCTTTTCCCATCTTCCGTTATGATGAATAGTTTTCATCACAGTCTAGCTATCAAGAGTACCTTGCAAACCTCAACATTGTTATTCATAGCGGCTATATGCAGCGCACCTCTACCTTCATTGTTGCAGCAGTCAATTGCTTCGGGTTTTTGATTCAATAACCAACGAATTAATTCCTTTCTTCCTGATCCAATAGCATCATGGAATGGATAATCTCCCCGTATATTTTTGAGCCATAAATTACCATTAGATTTATTCAATAATTTTAATGTCTCTAATTGTCCCTTGGCAGCACCGCAATGCGCTGATCTAAAAACACAAATTAAACATAATCTCATCTCACTTTGAATTATGAAAATGTACTTACGTTCTTCCTTTTTTGTCTTGAACATTTGGATCTGAGCCATAATCGAGCAAGAGTCGTGTACAGTCTAAATGCCCTAGAGTAACGGAATAAAACAAAGGAGTGCAACCATTATAATCTTGAATAGACACATCTGCGCCACAAAGACCAACGAGTGCTTCGACACAATCTCGATGGCCTCTTGAAGCTGTGCAGTGTAGGGGTGTGAGTCCATCTTTGTCTGTCTCATAAACATTTGCACCCGCATTAACAAGACAAAGAATAGCATCCGAGCTCCCTAATAATTATAAAGATTATTGGTAATATGCATTCATGTTTCATGTAATTAAAATTAGTTGTAATTACCAGAGCTGGCAGCCCACATTAAAGGCTGTCTTCCATCCCTGTCTTTGACATTGACATCAACTCCAAACTTGATCAGTCTTTTAAGGACTGAGTCATCCAAAGAAAGCAATAACAAAAAATGTATTAGTTGGAACATCAATAGGTACATGCATTATGTCTATATTGTATACCAATGAGTCCTCTCCGTAAGTCTGCCCCTGCATCCGAAGATTTCCCACAAATTTGTGCTGAATAATGTACTGGATAGGCACCATAGATATCAGGAGTTGCAGTCTTTGCTCCTTCTTGAATTAAAATCTCCAAACAATCAACTTCTCCACAAACTGTTTAAAATAATGGTTGATAATTGATTATTCAAATCGAAAAATTCAGATCAAGGATATACCTGTGGCCCAATGAACAGAAGAGTGTAGTTCATCATCCACTGCATCGACGTCAGCACCTTTGGATAATAAGTACTTTACAATTGCTTTATTTCCAGAAATAACAGCGAGATGAAGAGGTGTATAGCCCTCGTCATCTTTTTGGCTAATGAGACTGGGATCAGCCGAGAGAATTTGATCAATGCTATTAATATTTTGATTTCCGGAACAGTAGTGAAGAGCATTTTTCCCTGAACTGTCTTTTTCATTCAGGATTTGTGGCTATAATTGAAAATATAGTTGATTTTCATAGCATGTCACAATCATATGATTTGTCTAATATATACAAAAAAAATTGTCAGTGCGTATATCTTTTACTTAGGTAAACCAAAAATTATTCATTTTGATGACCTTGACCTGAACAACCTCTGTCTGACCTTTATGTGAAGATAAATACCTATATCTCCAAATTTTATTATATAAATTTCGAAATTTAAAAGATATGCTTTATATTAATGAATATGGTGAAGATTGTCATTTGATACTTTGCTGCTGATTTCTCAAAATGGTCTATATTTAATCAAGAATTAATCTGTTAACGAATAAATAAGTTATAATAGAACTCAAAAGATAAAATATCTATGGGAATTACTTGGACAGCATAAGAAAATATTTAATATTCCAGAAATGAAAAATAGGAAAATGTCGTATGAAATGTTCATCCTATTGTCTCGTAATTAGAGTTGTCACGATACCCAATTTTGTGTACCGGTTCCAATACCTAAACTAGTATTGTTATTCCAATACTTTCTCGAAAAAATACTTATACCGGGCCGTGCAAAATTATTTACCGATGATGTAAATATACTTTTTAAGAGGTTTTGTGGCAACCAATCTGATTGTTTTGTATTTTTACTGTTAAAATAACCAAAAATCCTTCCTGTGAGAGCGTAACAACTTCCACACGTGAGACCATGTCCAATCAGGAAACAAAGAGGATCGAAATTGCAGCCCTCCTCCGAGCGGGAGTGCCTCATAACAACATTAAGGAACAGGTTGGGGCCTCGTTGAAGACAATTTACAACGTTTCCAAGCGCTTGGAGGCTGGGGGTGATCTCAAGCATTCCCCTGGGGCTGGCAGGATGCCCACTGTCTCAACAAGGCAAGTAAAGGCAGTGTTCAAGAGGACTCCCAACAGGTCCATTGCCGACATGGCCAGAAAGATGGGAACGTCGAGATCAACTGTTTTAAGGGCATTGAAAAGGGCTGGGGGAAGTTCCTGAGGCGTACTGAACGCCCTCTGCTAACTGAACGTCAGCGAGAAGTCAGATTTGAGCGTGCCAACAAAATCTTGAATGATATCAAGAGCTCAGCTCATCTGGACGCATCATCATTTTTTCAGATGAGAAAACTTTTACGGTCGATCCTGTTTTCAACAGGCAAAATGACCGTGTTGTGAGCTTTGGAGATGTTTGGAGATCCAACGGGAAGGCCATGAAGCCGGTATGGTTCCCCACTGGCTCAGATTAACAGCGGAGGATTACGTGAAGATTCTGGCTTCCAGGGTCCTTCCGTGGATCAAATCCATAGTCGGCAACTCTCCTTGGGGTTTTCAACAAGATGGAGCACCCGCGAGTGGCTCAAGGACAACATGAACTTTTGGCCAAGGACTACTGGCCCTCTCAGAGCCCAAGTCTGAACCCACTAGACTTCTCTATCTAGGCGCACGTGGAGACCAAGGCCTGCAAAAAACGACACAAGAACATAAATGCCTTAAAGGCTACTGTCAACAAGGCCTGGGCCTCCATGGATTCCGATTACATCCAGCAAGTCTGTGGCAGCTTCAAACGTCGCCTGACCAGTGTCATTGAGTCAAATGGTAGCTACACTGATTAAATTTGATCACAAACTATTTTATTATTCTAAAAATGTATGAATAAATTGTTTCTCAAGTCATTCGAAATCTCATTATTGTCTGCAATATGTTCTGAACAAAAATCGGTAAATAATTCTGCACGGCCCTGTAAAACAGTCGTTAAGGGACATTCACATCACTTTAAGCGTGACAGGAGCTTCCGTTGTATTTTTGTTTGGATTGGTGGGTAGGGATTAGCTCAGAAATTTTCTTTCTTGATTTGTTTTTATAAAAAGAAAAAAAATTGTTCATAAATTTGGAGGACTACGTCATCAGAAGGACAATTTTTATGACGTAATGACACTGCATATTAATTAAGTATAGAACCATTTTAAATATGTCAGTACTCCGGTATCATTTTAGTACATTTAATTAAAAAATTTAGAACACCTTCGACATGCTTTATTTATAATTTTGTTATATTTAGTTTCTCTAAAAAGTTTAAGGTATGTTTAACAAAAATATCGAGGTTTTGTAGACTAAGAAATAAAATGATCCGAGAATCTTATTTTATACCACTTATAAATTGTGATGGTAATTTTGATATGT
Organism: Lepeophtheirus salmonis; assembly: GCF_016086655.4. NCBI lineage: Eukaryota > Metazoa > Arthropoda > Copepoda > Siphonostomatoida > Caligidae > Lepeophtheirus > Lepeophtheirus salmonis. The sequence goes on along the minus strand of NC_052135.2, from coordinate 71,195,544 downwards.
TTTTTTTATCAGTAGTGCTACAATATTTCTTATGAATACAATGTATTAATACAAACAGCATTTGTCCCATCAATAATATTTGTTTTGTAACAGAATCTAAACCAAATCTGCGTTCTTCTTTCAGATTATATTTAGTTAGTCTTATACTTCCATTTGTTGAGCAGTTGGAAGATGCAAATAAAGATGTATTGCTTTCTGAATCTATAATTAATTTTCAGAGGATATTATTTATCCAAATATTGCCATAGAAATTATTTACAAATAAAACTACTAGACAAAACATTTCTGATGGTATGGAGAGAGTAGTTATGTCGATTACATATTGTAAGGATTTCAGCCTTAATAATTAATTGGTATTTGAAGGATACGTCTAATCTATGAGAGCTTTTATGATCTGAACTTAATATATTATCTGTTTTTTATACCCGGATGACCTGTTTTACATCCCAGGACAATACAAGGATCAATCTTTCCTATAATTTAAAATTCTTAGTTTAAACATTTTTAAAAGTAAAACAGCTATGAAGTTATCGAAAAGAAGAAGCCTGAATGATATGACGACTAATATGTGGCATCCAGAAAATATATTTTCCTTGTTCCTATCCTTCTTTTGTGTAAGCCATGACAATAAGAGAGAGATGTAGATGTAATCTACATATTGTGTTACTCTTTCTACCTTAAGTTAATTGCTAATGTGGGATTTTTGACGTCTTGAATGATATAGATAGCTAAATTTTTGGTTTAACAAAATGAAAATAATTATTTTAAAAGAAGACGTTTTTTTTTTAATAATTAAATAATTATTGATACACACTACTAAATTAATCTACAAAAAAAAAAAACTATCATGAAAATTATTTTCACAAAAAGACCGTCGGATTTTGACCGTGGTACTGTCATTGCTAATAACCTGACCCCTACATGGGTACTCGAGTCATAGTGAGTTGTATTCGAGTAGCATTTTTTTACTTGAAATTTTAATTGTACTTGGGATTTAAATACTCGTACTTGTAACTTGTACATTGACCCTCTAACTTTAATATATTGAAAAGATAATTAAATATAGTTTAAAATGTAGAAAATTTCTTGAACGAAATAAATATATTTTGAATAATTTTAAAACATATAGTTATTTCTTGTTAAAAATATCCAAAATCCGAATTCCTTTCTTATTCAGATTGTTTTAATATTTTGAGTCTACAAAACTACGACAGTCTCAATAATATATGTATATCTCTGATAATTTAAAAGGTAAGACGTTTTTGAAACTAGGGAATCATTTAAAAAAAAAAGTTATATGTTGATTTTTTCATTTGCTTCTTTTCTATATTTAAAAAGGAATCTGAACCTTTAGTATGCACTACAAATGAAAAAATTATACCTATGCCGTAATAGCAAAATTTACCAATTCGATAAAAAAACAAACATAAAATAATCACTAAAACAAAGAAAGTTCAAATTTTGTTGTATAGTTTAATTATCCAAGGGTCTTCCCAACCCCCATACATATTTACCTTGAAATTGGACGTGGGATAATATATCAGAAACCGATATATCGGGCAAAATATCCAATATCTTTATAATATATATATTGGAGAATATTCTAATATGATTCAATGCTCTAATATTTTATATGATTCAATGCTTTAATATTTTATATGATTCAATCAGAAAAAGGAGGGAATAGGAAAACAAATGTTATTCAATTTTTGTAGTCAACTAACTTAATAGAAATATAAAGTTATACTATTACGCGTGTACTACTGATGTTTGACTTCCACTACGCTTTTTAATATTGAAGTCGTCATAGTGTATGAGTGGTTGCGTGTTGTGTCACAATACTTCTTTTTTACCCAGCAGTCGGTACAATACATCAAATTGAAGATTCCAGCAATAGTGACGTCATAGAGTATGATTGGTTGCGTGTTATGTTATAATCTGCCTGTCTTGCCCAGCAGTCGGTACGACACATCAAATTAAAAATTATAGCAAGCCCGATTAAATGATAGTCTAACCTTGCATTTCTATCAATCTTGGTAGTCGGAAAATGCTTCATAAACAGAGTATTCACACGTAGACAAATGAATGAATGCATCTGTTATGAGTCTAGAGTTGACATGTTTGTATCTAAAAAAACCTACGTTTTAAAAACGTACATCCAACTGATGTTGGACCTTTTTTTCTGTGTCTTTTTGGATGAAAAGTTGCAATATAATATAAAGTTTAGAACGTGTGGTAATGACCCTCTTATCCCATAGCTGAACAAAACTTTGAGGAGTCGAGAACAAGCCCCATTCAAAGAACTACATAACTAGTAACCGGTAATAATAAAAATATTTCCTCTATACCCCCTCTATACCAAAAGCTCCTAATTATATACTGTAAGAATATAATTATTTAGTTGGAACATACTACATATATATCAAAAAATATGTTGGGATTTCCCAGGAAGAAACATTCAATCTCGTGGTTTTCATCTCAAAATGGTTTTTTTAAGTTCCTTTAATTGGTCAGACGGAGTTGCACTGATTAAGGATTACATTTACTCCATCTTACCCAGGAATCTTTTTAAAATCATCATATTCATTATGATGAAGTATATTTTCTTCTCTAGGAACGACCGAGCGTGAATCTACACACATTCAGTTCTAGAGAATAATTACTCCTGAGTGCGTTCTCCATTGAGCTACGTAAATCATAATATTTAATTATTCATAAAAAGGTTCCATCGCACACAAAAATGTTAAAGAGTTACAAATATATATACAAGAGACTATCCTATTTCGAGTTGATATTTTTTCTACGCATAGATTTTTCTACTTCATATAATCAAAAAACTAACTTTAAAAAGGTTTGAAGCCTCTCTGACCACTTTTTTGTGTGGTACAGGTCAGTATAATTTTTTTTAAATAAAGAAATGGATGGACGTAGCTCAGTGAAAAACGTGATCCGAGACCTCGCGCTAAAATCAAATTGAGCGATGTATTTCGAGTTTTTACAAGGTTATGCTGGATTATCTATTTTTTTATTTTTGTGTTAGTTAGACTTCTTCAATTTAAGGGCATCTTACAGTGACCTTATATAATCTTCGTACAAACGTAGCTCAATGGAGAACGCAATCGAGGGGAATTATTCTCTTGAACTCAATTTGAGTAGGTTCGATACTCGGTCGATCTAATAGAAATAAATATTCAGTTTAGTTTAGTCTCAGTCCGATCCAGTTCAGCAGTAAAACTAATAAAGTTCGTTCTTGATGACGTCAATCAAATTTATTTCTTCTTTTCTGTTCTAGTACTGACAGTCTGAAGGACCAAAAGTCTTTAGTAAAGAAATCGAGAGAAAGAGTGGACACTCAGTAGAACAAGATTATATTTTTTTCCTCCTCTTTGCTGATTGGCTTAAAATTGTCAGCTACCATAAGGTATATTTTCAAGGTCTTAAAGGCAATTCATGTACTACTTTGTGGCCTTAATTTAATTATTTATCATAATTAGACAATACTAATTATTTGAAATATATTTTTCATAATGGTAACGTAAAGTGCAGTGCATTGTAATAATATATCAACTCCGAGTAAAAAGTCTTCGGGCTTATCACCCATAAAAATGTTTAATTTTCCAAAATACATCAATCAAAGGAAGTTGGTGATCAATGCCATCAAACGTGCGAATAAGACTCCTGCCAATGACTCAAGAGTTTGCCAAATAATATAATAAACTATTTTTTTCCTATGTGAAGGATGGGAAAATGGGTTGTTTTATAAGGATGTCACTGGGCTCCATATTCTAATTATTCATACTTAAATTTGGGCTGTCTTTGAAGAATCAATGTTTCTGTGGAAGTAAACAGAAGGACGGTAGTGTTTTCTACATACCTAATGTAATTCCTACTTTCCTTGAACGTTGTAAGATAAAAAAACGAAAGCTCCCGTTTAATCAAAACAGAGACGCAGATGAACTTCAAAGGAAGCAAAGAACTCTAATTTGTATGCTTAAACTCATGGGGCATGAAATAAGGAAGATGATCCTGATCACCAAATTCAAAACCCACTCTCATCAGACATTTTTATCCAAGAAGCCCCTGAGATTGAAGTTTTAACATACGTACAATTATCTAACTGTATCAATTTAGTAGCGGCAAATAAATTTTTATCTGCAAAAATACAGCATCTTCAAGCCAGGAACAAGGCTTCAATAATGTCAGCTAAAAAAAATACCGTAAAAAGATATCGAAAAAGGTGGTATCTGTAGATGATACAGTAGAGGCCATGATATATTACTTTTATCATATTTAAAATCCCTAGCTGATTGTCATATAATATTCCCAAGTTTGTCGAACTTTCTCGAAAGAGACGAATAGAGAAAGGAGGAACAATTTTCAGGCCAGTAAAAGTGAAAGTATGCATGAAATTGTGTAACATATGCCTTGATTATTGGCCATATTTCATCATGATTAATTATTTTCATGTATTATTCCCTAATAATATTATTTGGGGTTATAATGTAAAATTCACATAAGTATTTAATATTTAAAAAGTAAATTCGGCTCTTTTTAACTAAAAATTTATTTTAAAAAATTAAATTTTAAATTGAATTCTTTAATAAAGTTAATACAAACAAAATATTAACAACTATTTTATAAAAAATGATCATTTTTAATCATGAATCATGCGAGAATAACAACTATCTATCAGTTGGTGTAATAGCTGTAGATGATTATACTTAATTGCTTTCCCTTATATTTGGGTCGTTTAGTCTTAAGGACTGATTTGGCTTCTAAGAAAAAAATAGTGTCCAATTTTTTAGGTCTCTAAAGTTAATAAAAGTAATCCCTTATTTTTTTCAAATTCATATGGCCTGTATTACGCCCAAAAATGGCCTGAGAAGCCTCAATTTTTACCTAAGTCAGTTTTTATATTGTTCTCATAAGAAAAAGTTTATGTACTGCGGTAAAATAAAGTATTTACACGAAAATGTGCAGTCTAATATACTCAATTAATTTATTTCCGTAGACAGTCCACAAAAATACGAAGTAAATGATTTAGGGCTTTTATAAGCTTGTATCTTATGCGTCTTTTTTAATCATGACACAAGTAATGTACTGTTGTTGGGCGTGTAACACCTAGTAAACTCTTAGACCAATTTCTAAAAATAATTGTCTGAGAATTATCCAGATTTTGACAACTATCATTTCGTAGATACTTTATGTACGTAAAATGTACACTCTGATAAAAACAGAAAAATAGGCTTCAAAATCGAATTTATTTTATGTAGCTTCTTATGGCTTCAAACACGTTTCTTTAAATTACATTTTTTTTAGCATACTACCTGTACAAACAGATAGCCGCGGTGTATTTGAGATATTAGAAGGGTTCTTTAATGCTCAGGGAATTTGCGGTGAAAGAATTAAACATGCCTCAGGTACCAGCAGCCCATAACCCGTGGGAAGAAGTGTATTATAGCATATTTGAAGGGTTTCTTGGTACTTAGAAATGCAGAGACGGTATAGTTTAAACTGCTTTGAGGCCCAGTACTTCACCTGCACAACCTGAGAGCCGGGGTGTATTTGGGGGTACATTGATGCTCAGGGAAGCGGGGTGGATAAATTGAACTTGCATCGGGGCAGAGTTGTTCATCTATAAAACTATTGGGCTGGGTTGTACTATTGAATATTAGAAGGATTCCTTGGTGCCTACTTTACTTGTACTGCCTGAGAACTGTATTTTGGGATATTAGGAGGTTTCCTTGATGCATAGGAAAGCATCTGCCTGACTGCAAACTCGGGGTCTGGCCCAAAATAAAGCAACCACTTCCTCATCGCGTAAAAGAAGAGTTTACTCATACTCATAAAACCAACATGAGAATGTTGATCTTTATTTTTTGTTTTACATTAAGCAGAAGAGTTCTTAATTAATTTTGATTTCTTAAAGTACCGGGCAACGCTGGTTAAACCTACTCTAGTATTCTATTAATAACACATGTATATTAAAAATAACTTTTAAGTTTAATATCTATTTCTAGTAGTACTTGAAGTGTGAATTACAAATCTGTACTAAGTTTTTTCACACCATTTGTGAGTAATTTTCGATTTGAATTTTTGGAGTTTTTTAACTATTTTATAGATTTGAGACAACTTTTGAGTTTTGAACAATTTTAAGGGTTTGTATAACAGGGGTTTCCAAAGTTTTGAAAATTGAAAGAATCATAGCCTATTATGTAAGTGTAATACTGATGTTTTCTTCAAAATATCATCCAATAGAATATGAGCGATGCTTGCTTAAAAGTATTTTTATAACGACTCAGGATTTTGGGACATCTTACACCTAAGAATGTTATATATAGGGGCTTTGCAAGCCCCTATTTTTGAGGGTTCAAGCCTACCCCTCTAAAATTTATAAATATATATATGTTGTGATGTTTGTACAATTTACAATTTCTTCTTCTTAAAATACATTAATGTATACCAACTATAGATTGATAAAACATTTCATTTTGATGTATTAAAATTACTAGTGTTGAGACTCGGTCCAGCACTGATTGTTTTTTTTTTTTTTTTGGTTCGGTCTTAATTGATTTTTCTAGACCGATTTTACGGTCCAGACTGCAAAATCAGACCGTGGACCTATTTTTTCAGTCTCTAATTGTAGATCGATTTGATTCGGTCTCACTTTATGGACCGATTTTTTTTCAGTCTCAATTTATGGACCGATTTTTTTCAGTCTCATATATTATGAGAGATCAATTTTTTTTTTTTCTAGATTAACTGGCATTCAAAAAATCTCAAAAGTACACGATAAGTTCTAGAACAAATACTATATACATATAAGAGACGGTGGGATCAAAATTAAGAAATTACTACAAAGACATAACATATGCTCATAAGGCCATTTCTTATTTTTTTATTAAAAAAAAACACACCCATTTATTACATTCAAATAGTTAAATATATACCTTTACCTAAAATAAGGACTGTGATAGGCTTGATATTCGAATTAAATAATTTCCTGAACCATATGTTATGTTATTGAAGTAATTTCTCATTTCTTCCACCACATTTGTAGTGGGCGCGCTTGAGCCTTCCCTTACAGGCTTCTAGTATTAAATGCCAGTGATGTAAAAAAAAACGAAAATCAAAATGGTAACCCTCACAATTTGAAGAATGGTTTAGAGGAGAGAAAGAAGGACACTCTTGACATTCCCTTAGATCAGCTACAATGAGCTGTGACAAAGGAGGAAGGAGAGAAGGAAATAAAAAAAGACATTATCAAGAATTACTCAAATGGAGATTCTCAATTCTACACTGAGTCCAACAAGGACTTACTATTATAACTTTGCAAAAAATCCTCAGGTTTACTTTTCGTCTTGTATAAACACACACGAATGTTCAATCAGAATTAAAATATAGTCCAAAAAGAAGTTGACTACTCAATAATTAAATAATAATGACAACTGCTAAGGAAAAGAAAAATTAGATTCAGATTACCAATTCCAAAAAAACGGGTCAGCTAAACAATTCACAGGGTTTACATCTCTAATTATAATGCTAGACTCATGATCTATTCGCCATCTTGTGGCCTCTATAAATGGTTTTTTTAGTTCAATATGCCCTATTGAAGAAAAAAAAAACCATTATTGTCGATGCTTTAGCTCTTGATTTAAAAGAAAATACCTTTCATATTATAAAACTGGTTCGATGAAAAACTTTATTAAATTGTTCCAGTGTTTCACTGGTGCTACTCAGTATAAATGTAAGGGAGTCCTGAAGCATATAAAACGGTACTATACTTAATTTGCATCGAAACCGGTAGTTATAGATTCCTTAAGTTATAACAATATTTTACGTAACTCCATTTTTTTTACCTAAAATCCCCACCTCCTCCAAAAAAATGTACTTTTTATACAGAAAAAATAAATAAAAGTGTCGTATAAAAATTTGTCAAAAAAAGTTTTCAAATTACTAAACTAGTACCCTTCCCTTGACTCATAAATAAATGTTGGGGACATCTCCCTAAGTAGATGTAAATTATGTTATTCTTTGTTTAATATCTTGATTAAAAAAGTATAGAGTTTCGACACCAAAAATTCAATTTTTCGAATGAAAATACTCCGCTAAAAAAGGCATTTTAAGAGGTCTCAAACTTTGGCAAAGTTAATTTTTTGATTTTCTGCAACGTCTTTGTGCAGGGTGATAAAAACCTGATAAAAGGATAGTCTAATTTACATCTTACAAAAACTTATTATAACAAATATCAATTTTGAAGTGTCAGGGGCGACCACACGGGATGGGTTGGAGGGCTTGTTGCCTCCCTAAATTAAGGAATGTTTGTTTCTTTTCTAGAAAATTTAATATTGGATTTTTTTTTTTCGAAAAAATTTAATTTTATTAATTTTTTTTTTTTTGTGAATAACTGAATTTTTAGAATTTTTTTATTCAAAAAAAATTAATATTTGAAATTAATTTTTTCCAAAAAAATCAATTTCTTGTGAGTAGCTGTGGATTTTTTTTTTTAAATTTCAAAAAATTTAATATTTGAAAATAATTTTTGTATTTTTTTCCCCAAAAATTTTAATTATTGGATTTAAAAAATTAAAAAATCCAAAAACCAAGCACCACCCTCCCCAAAAAATAATAATATATATATATAATCTTGCAGACGCCCCTGAATGTCATTAAATAATTATAATTTAAATCCATAAAAATTTAGCAAAATACATTATATATTTGTGTATTTTTAATATAGAGCAATGCAAATGCATTTTACACACATTGCTTGCCTAGTTCCTTAGGAATGCAAGCAGGATTGATGTACTCATTTGATAAGACGAAAAACTAAGTGAAAGTCCAAAGATTAAATCTGTTGACTTCGTTATGTACATATAAACTCGTATAGTATAAAAAACCTCTAAAAATAAAAATCCCAACCCCCTATTTGGTTCAAGGACATTGAGTAGCAATTGTATGTACCTAAGAGGTCCTACATATTATTATAATTTTGAATGCTTTTCCCAAGGAAATTCATGATAAAAAGGCATAAATTTTGAGTAAATATTAATAGTGTGCTTGCAGTAATTTCATTAATTTTTTTCTTGTAGCAAAATTATGTGTTTCACCACATAATGCAAATGTGCGTACATTTATTTGCTTACATTATTAGAAAAAAATGAGTTCAAAAATTATTGAAGCATTGCTTGGGAGTGCCAAATTAATCAATAAAGATCATTCAACTTTAAATTGGTTTCGATTTGAAATTCATAGACCGGTCTGAGACTCTAATTACTTTTGTTGGACTGAACTCATCCGGTTCTTTAAATAAGTTGGTCCAGGCTAGTATCAGAGAATTAATCGGTCTGGACTGATCCAATACAAAAATTCGATATACATGGGTCTTGATCGATCTCATTTAAAATTCATTCTAGGCCGATTTAATAGAAAATTGGTGCATTGACATATATCATAGATGACTAAGTTCAAACATACTTGGCATCGGCATTTCCCTTGCCTACTACTGCAATGCTCACGAAGAAGGGATTTGGCAGAGCTCCTTTGACTGTTTTTTCTATCAAATTCATTTTCTATTTCCTCCCCTTTTGCCATTGAATCCTTTTCATAGGAGTGATCCGAGGTTGAATCCAAAGGAACATGTAGATCCTTAATCGAGGGTGAATTGAGCTCTTCTTCATTATGTGAGTCTGAAAATTTAAGGATTTCATCCAGAATGAAATCGTCACTATCCTGGGAAGGAGTTGATTTGAAAATCGGAACCTTTTCAATGTTTCGAAGTATGAGTTCTTGGAAAATGGCCCGGTTCTCTTCTTCATTTTCCTCTATATTTTCATTATCTATATAATAGTGTTTTGAACGAAGTTCGAACATGTTTGATGAGAAGAAAGAATGATTTGAAGGGGAGTCTGAGATTCAGTTGCCTAGTCAAAGAAACATTACTAAACTGTGTGTAATTCGACTGTTTTTACTGTTTCCTGTTGTGAAATGGCCTTTTACTGTGGATACTCTATACAATATATACATAAGTAATCACAATGAAGGTCGTTCTTATTGTTTTTCCTCCCTTTATTAGCACAAAAGAACTTTCTACCACTGCAAGAATGGGAAAAAAAAAATAGTAATCTATACACAGAAGAGAGTGGAGTGTATCCTGAGTGGATCGACGACAACTCAAATCTACAATTTCATGATAGATTTCTTCCTCTATTAAACATTTTCTCTAAGCTCTCTGTAAGGTATAATTTAATACTGACAGAATGTAGGGAGCAGGTTTTGTGAAGGTGAATTCCAAAAACAACAAAGTTGTGGATAAAATATCAATACTAACGACGGCGACAACAAGGACACCAAATGTAATTTTCATGGAAAAAAGCGTGAAGAAGGGTTTCTTTTTGTTTTTATTCGTGATTTACTTTTCCCCCTTTCTATGTAAGTTTATATGACTACATTGTACTGTATACATTATATATATTGTATACAAAGTAGTAAAGTTCCTTTGAGAGAAATTGAAAGCTTATTTTGGCTTTCATTATGTGTCTATATTTATAAGTAAAGGAGTCTTTATTAATGAGTTTATACCTCTTGGACGGGGTCCTACCATGAAATAGAATCAAGTTCCCTCTCCCTTAAGGTATGCGTACGTATACAACAGACACTTAGATAGGAGGCTGGGCCGCTCATAGCAACTCAACCGGAAAAAAATCAAAGTTTCCCCTATATATTTATATTGTGGAATTTAATCAAAAATTTGATCGAATGGGATCTTTAATTGTGTTGAATTTGAGTCAAAATTTCAAGTTTGAGTTTTTACATATTACCCAAGAACCCAAGATGATGTATAAAACACAAGCACTGGGCCCCTACATGTAATACCTATAAAAACATTGCATATTTTTAACTTCAAGCCTCATCAACTCTCCTTATCAAAGTGAAGAGGTTTAGTGTTTTAAAATGTGTTTTGTTTGTAAGAGTGAAAATGACATGATAAATTGCATTTTGGAAGGGGAAAAATAACTAACGTTTTAATTATTCAAGTACATGTAAAGTCAAATTTTAAAAAAAAGCTTTCGGGGAGTTTAAGTCATTTTTAGAAAATTGTCTGCTTTAATAAAGTCGAGTTTTGTCGAGTGACAGTGGTACTCGAATCCAATACTACATAGTATTAATTGTCAACTTTATATCCGAAAGGAAAAGACAATAGCCCCAAAATCAAATGGTAATAAATTAATTCTTCCCAACTTTGAAAGTCAAATATTTGAAGGTAATAACACTGATCAGCCTTTCGTTAAATTACGACAGTGGACCAAAGGAACCAGTCTTCGTTTTTATTATAGGTTTGGTGATAAATTGAGTCTACTATTTGACAGACAGACAACTAAATAGATGATACAACCGAACGAAAAGAGAGAAAACATTATAAAAAAGGTCTTAAAGTTGAATAATTAATCAAGGTGTATCTAAAGTAAAGTCCTTTTTTTTAGAATGTAAATCCTATTTTGTATTTTTTTCAACACCCATGATTGAGTTGCGTCGTTTTATACTTTCATTTAAGTGAATAGGATAAACGCCGTGTCAATGAAATTATTTTATATTTTCGAAAAGAAAGAAACAATTTAAATCTTTATTCGTACCTGGTTTTATCTAGAATATTTATTATATATATAGAAGATGGACCTTTAATTTTACTGTCCAATCAATAAATCAATATTTCTCTAATTATAAACTATTCGAGATGACATGGGCATATTGTTTTAAATATAATGTAGTAAATATTATATTATGCATACCTTCGATATACAACAACACACTATTGGATAATTGGGGGGGGGGAGAATGCCAGTTCAGAAATTTAGAAAACTTTCATCGTTTTTTTTAAGAGACATTTTTCTCTTTTGGGACGGGGGACGGGGCTCCAGCTCAAAAGTTTGACGGTTACGTCATCAGCAGTTCATTATTGCTTTCTCATAATGTCGTTGCAAGTACCGGGTTCGATATCCATTTAGTAGAAATATAGTTTTTTTGCTGACATCATAAGTTGCATCATAATTAAAGAAGACGCCATTACGGGGGGCCATGGTTGATATTTTTATTTTTAAATAAAATGGACAAATCTTCAATAAATATTGATGAAGCTTCACCAAATGGCTTTAAGAATTTAAAAAAAAAAGAATCAATACCTAAATTGAATACTACTTTATACCAATATTAAAGAGTGATATATTTAAATTCAATCAAAGTAATCTCTACTGAAAAATCCTATGAAATGTTTAAATTTGTATATTTTTTTATTATCGATTAGGTATGAGATAAGTATAGCGAAGTTTTTGCCTCTGTTTTTTGCTTGTTAGTCACAAGGATTAAGGAAAAATTTCCGGATCTATATTAATTAAACTTAGTATAAAGATGGCAGCAGTAAGAAGCCATTAAATTTTGAGAGGTGAAGATCAAAGGTCCAGGACTATGTTACACAAAACTTAAAAAATGTATAACTGACCATAACTTTCGAAAAAATTGAGATAAATAACTCAATTTAATTTAAGGCGGAGGTTTTGACCTCTACTTTTACCCATTTTTTATAGTTTTTTCCATTGTAATAGTTAATTTTTATCTAATTTATGGAAATAGGATTGAAATAGCGATGTGATAACATATTTTTAATTTATATATATTAGGGTCAGATATGTATATAATAAAACTAGGCAATGGAGGGATACAATTTCAATAGGCAGTAAGGTTTAAGTTCTTATATTTATCTATCATTCCCATTATGGAGTCAAATAGTTCACTTTTTTCCTTACGCAGTACCCAGGGGCATCCGCACGATTATATTTTTTTTTTTGGGGGGGGGAGGGGAGGGCTTGGTTTTTGGAATTTAAAAAAAAAATCAAAAATTCCAATTTTTAGGAAAAAATTAGAAAACTTAAATTTTTTCTGGAAGAAAATTGAAAAATTAAATTTTTGGATAAGAATTCAAAGAATCCATAGTTGTTCTGAAAAACGAAAGTTTTAGAAAAAATTTCAAAAATTCGGAGTTGTAGACAAAAAACAAAAATTTTAGGGAAAAAATTACTAAAATTAAATTTTAAATAAAAAATTTTTTGAAAAAAATTTCAAAAATCTAGACCTGTTGAAAAAAATGAAATTTTTTGAAATTGTTTTTCTAAAATTACATTTTAAATATAAAGTTTTTTTAAAAAAATTTAAAAAATCCATTGTTATTCAAAAAAAATCACAAATTCAGAGCTGTTAAAAAAACTGAAATTTTTTAAAAAAAAAATTTCAAAAAATTTAATAAAATTTCAAATATTAAAATTTTTGAAAAAATATTTCAAATATTAAATTTTTTTAAATATATTTCAGATGTTAAATTTTCTTGTAAGAATCAAAAATTCCTTAATAATTTTTTTTTTGGGAGGGGGGGAGCTACAGCCCTCCAACCATCCCCTTGCGGGCACACGGAATGGCAAAAGTAAGAAAGGATTTCGATTTTGCAATTACATGTATTTTTAAATATTATACACATAGTTACTTTCTTTTTTTAACAGAGAAAAACAGTTGTTTAATTACATATATTATACGTTTCGTTTTTCGAACTCTTTTTTTTAATTTTTTTTTTACTAACATTATACTCTCGTACATAGTGTTGTGTCAGTTCTTATCTAGGACTGCAGTCTCCCTTCCTGTTCAGTCTCGGCCCGGTCCAGTTCAGTCCTGCATATCAGTCCTAAAACTGATAAAGTTCCGTCTTTGACGACGTCAATTAACTTTATTTTTTAATCAGTTCTAGTACTGGCAGTCAGAAGGACCGATAGTCGTAAGGATCGCTCCCAAGGACTGATAGGGCAGGTCCTAAAAAGGATTGGACCGAATAAATAACGACTGGCACAGCTCTACTTGAATCCCTTTTTTTCTTATTGTTCATAAATTGCATGTTTGGAAGGAGGTAGACTTTTGCCTCTTCCCTTTTTTTCTTTACTTCCTTCCCCAGCAACCTAGTTTCCAATTGTACTTTTATCCACATAAACGTTATGTTTTATTGAATAAAGATCCAAATCACTCTTTTAAAAGCTTGTCTTAACCACTAAATAAATCCCCAACCTAGGCAAAATAAATCAAGTTAAAAAAATTGATTTAGGTTATAAGGATAAAATGCCTCCAATCACGAGTTGAACTTAAACAAATATACTACTCAATCATAAATTTGCACGCCTTTCTGAATAAAGTTCTTAGGCTTTATTTTAACCCAGTTATTATAAATGTTTAAGACTACGTGATACTTTAATTATATAACAACACACCCATACCCCTCCCCCATTCCACTTATACTGGTTTTATTTCCCAGTACCTATAAAAGATATAACGTCCGCAGAGGAGGCCAAGAGGGGCTGTAGTCCCCCACCCAATTAAAGAATTTTTGCTTTTTACTAGAAAATCTAATATTTCGATTTATTTCAAAAGTTTTAATATGTTAAATTTAATTTAATTTTTCCAATTTTTCCCGAAAAAAATAATTTTTCAAATTTTTTCTTCATAAAAATTAATTTTTCTATTTTTTTCCCCCGATAAAACTAATGCTTCAAATTTTTTTCATTTTCATTTTAAATGAATAGCTATTAATATTTTAAATTATTTTCCAAAAAATTAATATAATAAATTTAATTTTTAAATTTTTCCCCGAAAATATTAATTTTTTAAATTTAATTTCTCAAATTTTTTCGAAGAAGTTAAATTTACTGTAAATAGCTATAGATTTTTTAAATTTATATCCAAAAATTTAATTTATTGTGAATAGGATTTATGAGTTTTTTTGAAAAAAACAAACTGAAAAAACCAAGCCGCTCCCAAAAAAATAATAATAATAATCCTACCCCTGTTTATTCCATATTTTTTAAGTTTTCAAAGTCATTCGAAATCAATTCCCATTTTTTAAATGGCTTGGACACTCTTGTTATATAAATTAATTAGTTAAAAACATTTTTAAGACTAATTTCGAAAATATATATATATTTTTTGTAAGTTAAACTAAATTTACTGGTATATAGAGTTATTACTTTTACGTTGTAATATACATTGTAGGTTAATCTCTAAATAATTTTGTTTTAAAAAAAATTATGTAAGTATGATGGTTTAAATTTTGGGTTTGTCTATTTCAAACCAGCTCCTAGTATCTGAGCCAAAACTAAAAAGTTTTGCAACTGTCCCCAGTCGCTCTATTTTTAAACTCTTGTTCAATTGAAAAGACAATTACAAATTGATCCTCCTCCGCCTGGTCCAGTGTAATTTTTTTAAGTAGTAACATTTTTGCAAAACATTCTACTATTTAAAATTAGAAGTGAAGGGATGATTGGAATAACCAGTTGATTCGTCTAGGAGTTCTGCAAATCTTATGAAAGGTGGTAGAACACAAGATACAAAGAGGCACAAGGGAAGATGTATTTGGTGCATATATTAAGCGATCTTCACTTTTGTCTAAATTTGTGACAAGGCAAGTTAGGAGTAGGTTAGTTTTATGATATTGGATTGAACAGGATTTCATTTACATAATATTAGTAAACAAAGGTTATTATAATAAAATAAACATTTTATTTGCCACTAAAAAATAAAAAATAAAACATCAACCAAAAAATCAAAAAAATTATTAATCATAAATTTGGTTCAGCAACATACTGAGAGGATTGTTACATAGCAATCTGTTGATTATTTACTGTTACTGACTATTTGATTTACCAAACTTCACGTGTTACTACAAATTCGTTCGGTCATCTTTAATGCAGGCTTAAAACTGTGGGAGTATTGCCTACACAATAACCGTTCAGGAGTAATTCTGACGAAAATAAACCTTTTTTTTATCAAACCCAGGAGGCACCGCGTAAAATTTTTTAACTTGGGTTTTATTGATAAATATATCTAGGTTTTTTTAAAAGTATATTCGGGATTTTGAGTTTATTAATTATTGATCTGGAATAAATTTGGTAAAGCATTTTGTGTCCAAATGTCCCCCTCACGTGTCCGTGGAACGGGGAGGCTCATACTAGTAATAACTACAAATTATTTTTTCAAAAAAAAAAAATATATATATTGTCTGCCTGATTTTGGACAGTTACTGCTAAAGTTGATTAAATTGGTTTTTATAATTTGTTTTACAATTAAATTAAAATGTTTTTTCATATTATATAAAAGTTGTTTTGTAGGACTTGAAAGTTAAAAATAAACAAAAATATTACTAAGGAATTTATGTACTATATTCGTCATAAGTCGTTGTACACTTTTTATACAGATAATAACGTCTACATTTCGCACGTTTTCGTAAAAAGGCAGAAATAACAAAAAACCGGTTTCCTTTTAGGTGTTTATGGAAGAAATAAAATCAGGCGTAGGTCTTTCAGGAGTTCCCCAATAAAGAAATGGAAAAACTTCGGGACCAGTAGGATCACTGTCGACAACGCCAAGAGGCTCTATAACGAATCCGAATCCATTGTTGATCGTCAGAGTTCGGGAAGACCAAAATCGGTCCATACAAAAAGCCTCATAAGGAGTGTGAAGGCGAATGTATACGCAAACCCTCGTGACAACATCCTCCAAATGGCCAAGGACTTCAGGGGCCACAAAACGGCTTTCTGGTGCATCGTTCAAGAGTATTTATGCCTCAAGTCAAGGAATATTACAAAAGTTCAGGATTTGACAGTTTTACACAGGTAAAAGAGGCTTGAACGATTGAAGACCCTCCTTAGTAAGTTGAAGAACCCCAAGAAAAAAGTCCTCATTTTTTCGGATGAAAAAATTTTCACAGTTGACCCAGTCTTCAACTCCTGCAGCCTTCTGTAGATCGTCAAGAACCCCAAAGACGCCACTCCCAAAGTAAAATTATCCAGGCCTTCGAAGCATATAGCTAATGCCATGATGCTCGGTGTCATTGGTTCAGACTGGTGTGGATAAAAGGGACCTTGAAGGCCAATGAATATAAAATTATTTTGTCGAAGAAGGTGTTTCCCGCCCTCAACGCAACCTAAGGCATTGGAAATGGGGTATATACACAGGATGGAGCACCATGCCATACTTCCAAGATCACCCAAAAGTATTTGACCAGCAAATTAGGGGCGGATGGATTTTGGTCGAATGAGATGTGGCCGCCAACTCCCCCGACCTGAACCAGCTAAACTACTACTTGTGGAACGCCGTAGAGAGGTAGGCCAACACCCACTACATCATCATGCGTTGAGGTCATAAAGGCTAAGGTGGAGGAAGGAATGGACCAACACTCCGGCAAACATCCTCAGGAAAGTCTGTCATAAGTTTCGAACCCACCAGGAGCTCTTTATTGTGGCAGAGGGCGGAATTTTTGAAAAATAATAAAAATTAAAATATCCTTCATCTCACATATAGTAGTATATGTACACATTTGACATTAATAAATCCATTTTTACTTAAAAAATATCATTTCAATATGAGGTAGGCTTTATCAAATTTCTTCTTGTTTGGAAAACAATTAAAAGAGTATCCTCTGTAAATTTTTTAGGCATACCTTTTTGCATGTTAATACTTAATTGTTAAGTAATAGTCAGAGAATATATGTGCAAATTTTAAGACTTATAGAATCATTTTTTATTTAAAACAAAATATCATTTCAAAAGAAGGAGCTGATCAAATTAAGAAATCACGTAATCGGTCTTGCTAGAATTTTCAATTTGATGAATCAAACCGAACCCCTGGGCAAGACAGACAGATTTGAACAAAAACAAAATTATTCATAGTCTATGACGTCACTATTACTATAATTTTCAATTTAATGTATCGTACCGACTGTTGGGGAAGAAAAACAGACTCTGACAAAACACACAACCCCTCATACACTTTGACTTCAATATTAAAAAAAAGTGGTGGTAGTCAAACATCAGTTGTACACGCGTTATGGTCTAATCTTGTATTTCTATTAACCTTGGGTCATGGGGAAGGTCAATACAGTATTCAGGTGCAAAAATTCCGGTAGTTGTTGTACATACTAGCTGCAAGTCAGTAACTAGGCATTCAAAAAACTAGGGCAAGCACATGGAATGATATATTGATCAATTAGTGGACAATATAAAAACTGTAAAAAAGTAGTATACCATATTTGAATACAAACCAGAATTAGTGAGTTATTTAATTTATTGGATTGTACTCTCATTCTGGACCAATTTGTATGTATATAACTTTTAATTGTATTTTTGAAAGCTGATTTTTTTTTTAGATGTTTGTAGAACCAGTTGTTTTTTTTTAATTCAAATGCATAATATGTAATTTGTAGGACGACAAGTCTTCTGCAATGTTTTAGCAGTTTAAACCTGGGTTCTCTCTTTTGGATACAAATCATGGTCCCGTCCAGTTCAGTCCTGCATATCAGTCCTAAAACTAATCAAGTTCGATCCTTCATGGCGTCACTCTACTTTATTTCTTCTTTCTTAATCAGTTATAGTACTGACAGTCAGAATGACCGGTCCTAAGACTACACTAGACCAGACCGAATAAATTAATACTGACACAACACTACTATCTAGTACCAATGAATATATAATGAACTATAAATCAATGGAACGCCATCTTGTACCCAACAAAGAGCCATTAAACTCTGTCAATAAAGTCGTTTCAACATAATACTATTTGATCAATGTCTGGATCCGTGCTCATTTATGGCTTTATTGTTTCTTGTGGAAAAATCTCCAAGACAATAAATAAATACCCATGTAGTCAATGACTTTTAGTAATGTGATTTTGAGAAAGAGCGGGAACAAATGTATGAGTGAGTTGAGTGTATTTTTAAGTACTTTAAACTAATAAAAACTTTTTTTTATGAAAAGTAAATACAAAATATAATTATGCAAAATTAACCATGCGAATATTGTATTGTTGTCTTGCAACATTGTCTCAATAGCTTTTCCAAATGTAAATGCACATCTATTTTTCTATTAACTTCGTATTTTCTACACTAACAGCAAATTTAAACATGAGATAATAGAAACACATTTATCAATTTTAAAAGAAATAAATATTCAAAATACAATATTATGAGTATTAGCTAATAAATAATCAAAATTCTCATGATCTCATAATCATTTAAAATAGTCAGAATATCTTGGTTACTATCACGATATCGTCTTCTTTGAACAAGTAGAGGATGACCAGCAAATAGTTGAATGATCTCCATGCAATTCAAGTTTTCTTTATCCTTCAAAAGGTCGAGAAACTTCCAGAGAACTGGATGGCATGAGGCAAACTGCTAGAAAAACGGAGGGCCCTATCCTTCCAATTCAATTACAAGTATATTAATAACCTACATTAAACGTATAGAGATAATTTAACAGCCTCTTCAAAGAAGACGATATCGTGATTGTAACCAACATATTGTGACTATTTTAAATGATTTTTGAGAATCGTGAAAAGTAAATAGAAAATAGATATGAAACAAAAATCAACTTACTTGATCTTTTTGTCTTTTTATTTGAAATAGGTTTATAAATATAAGTGGGAATTCACCAGGGTGAGAATTCTCCAGAGGGGAATTTTATAGATACCCTAAAGATAAATCCCAAATCATTGAGTACATCTTAAATTATTAAATACAACATACACAATAGTTTTAACTGTTAGCCTGAAAACTAAAAAATACAATCTTTGACACATCGTGTCATAAATGGAAGGGTACAAGAGGCTTAAAAGTGGTTGATTTTGACTCAAAAATAGCATTTAAAGATAAATAAAATTATCAGTACCACGGCAAAAAGGATTTTAGAGAACTCAAAATTTGACTAAGTCAGTTTTTTTATTATCCCCAACAGTCTAATCTACATTATACAAACATACTTCTTATCCTTCAAAATAAAATAAAATATACGGACATTGGGCATATACGTATATATATTATTACGAAATAAGGACATATTCAAATGTGGATATACATTATACAGAGGCTACAACCCCTCTAGCGCACCCCAAAATTAAAGAACTTTTGTATTTTACTAGTAGAAAAAACTTTTTAAATAGGTTTTGGCATTTAAAATTTATTATAAAAATTTAAAAAAATTATGAAGTGGTGACGACAATATCAAAAAATTATTCAGTGGAGGGCCAAAAATTCCTCCAGATCACACCCTGCGACTGCCTTGAACTTCTAAATTGATTTTTGATTTTTTTTTAATTGGAATACTTGTCAATTTTAATGCCTTTTCTTCACATAACACAAATGTCATATATAAAACATATTCTGTAAAATAAACAGGATCAAAAATATATCTAATAAAAAAACCATAATCAATATAACTCCGAGGATTGAGGCACAAATTCTTGTAGGTAACAAATAATAAATATTAGTGTTATTGCCACCTATATCTTATAATAAAAGTATAATATTTAAGAACAAAGAAATACATATTATTGAAATAAATTTATCAGATCCATTTAAAAAAACATCAATATCCATCAGTTTTCCAAGCTCAATTATGTTAGGTAAATATTTGAGTATTGAAAATTTGACTCTTCAGGGAGTCCGTAGGAATTTTGATGGGTTTGGATTTTTAATTTTTTCGAAAAAAATTTCAAACAATTATTATTAATTTTTTAATTTCAAAAATTCACTGCTATTCACAAAAATTTTAATTTTTTGAAAATTATTTCAAAAATTTAATTGCAAGTATTAATTTTTTAAAAAATATTTCAAAAATCCATAGATATATACAGAAAATTTAATATTTTTGGAAAAAAATTTCAAATATTAATTAATTTTTTTGGAAAACAATTTCAAAAATATTTCAGAAAATTATTTCATTTTTTGCGGAAAAAAATTTCCAAATATTAATTTTTTTATGGGAAAGAAATTAATTTTTTTGGCAAAAAATTAAAAAATCCATAGTTTTTCATATAAATTAATTTTTTGGGAAAAAAATTGAAAAACTAAATTAAATTTCAAGTATTAAACTTTTTGAAAAAAGGTTTAAATATTAAATTTTCTATTAAAAAGGAAAAATTCTTTAATCTAGTGTGCTCCAGCCCCTCTAGTCCTCCCCCTCCCTTTTTCTAACCTAAAATGTCTTCCTTTTTTGTATTCGAAATATGCTTGGTCACCCCATGATACAGGGGCGTCTGCAGTTGAAGGGACTGTATCTCCCCCCACCCCCCCCCAAAAAAAAGAATTAATTTTTGTTTTGTAGTACATTTTTTTTATTTCGTTGTACAGTATACAAATCTCTCCGACTGAACAATTGGCGTATCCCAGAGGGTCGGACAAGTGTTAATGTTAAGCCTTGTAAGCCACAATAGGAGATACATTATGAAATACATAGTATTGTTTTAAATCATCAATTGAATATTCAAATTATGAAATACAACAAAGCTCAATCCAATAAAATTATAAGAATTAACCACATGTCTGGTCGTTCATTGTTCACTCTTTCAAAATATAAAATTTTACATGATAAATACATGACGTTTAAAAACATTCAACACGTCGATATGAACTTTTGAAGAGAAAAAGATAATAATATGAGTTTCACTATAGCTCTATTGAAACTATTCTTGATAAACTTCATTTTAATCAAACTAGGTGAGAAATGATTACAAATACAAGTTGTATAATTCAATTCTACGTTTTTACTCAGACTTTAGTATCTAAACTGGAAAGAGAGTGGGGATGAGTGATGAATATAATATGATGGAGAACGAATTGAAAGCAAGTGAGCCCTCAAAAAGGAGAAGATCCTCAAATTATGCCTTGAATATGTTTCGAAATAGTTTAGGACAACGAGACGGAACGGAAGGGAACTTCAAATCCCATATACCTGACGATAAAAATACCAAAACATATCATGACATACTACATACTCCAAAATCTAATGTTCTTGATGAACCACCGCCCTCAGCTCATAATTCATGTCAAAATATATTTCCTCATATTTCTGCAAGGAAGAATAAAACCAACTCCACGTCATCGCTTCAGCCACAATTTACAGATCCTGTCACTTCGAGTATGGCATATTTAAGATCAAACAGTCTTAGAGACTTTACTAAATTAAATGGATCTCCATCAGGGGTTATGGATCCCTATGAAAAGGATGAAAACGGAGAAACTCAGGAGGAATACGTGGAAAGGATGAAGTCAATAGTTGCATCACAAGATGTACGAATGTTTAATAGACTTTTACAAAGATGTAGAGACTACGTTTATTTCATGTGTCCCTGCATTTTGCCCTATCGACGACGAAAGGGATTGAGGGAGAGGAAGGTAGATTAAGAAATGTTTGGACACAAGGTATAATACTGCTTTAATAATGGATTCAATGCTTAGTTCGTGTATCATCATACCTTTTTACAAAGTATTCTTTTAACGCTGTGTTCCAAGTTTTGTTGGCATGCTGACATAAGAGGCGTAGTTCGACGATGACAAAGTTTCACCATCACCAAAGATACAATTTATGTGAAACAATTACAATCTATTTGACATATATCAAATACCTTTAATGCTCAGATAACCACCTACTGATCATTCTAGATATCTGTTATAAATGTATTGAATATTATATATTTTTGTATTAATACCTTATTAATATTTATTGAGAAGGCAAATCTCAAGTACTTAATAGTAGAATTATATTATCTGAAGAATAACAAATAATAAAAGGGTATTCAAGGTAATCTCTAGTGACTTTCATTACGTCAATTTCAGCTTAATAATGATGAACTGAAGATAGGTATACCTAGAGAAAGGTACTTCAATCAAGTAGCAGCACTTAGTAATGCAGGGAGATGATAATGATTATATAAGTTATTCGAAATTTGTGTGCATCATCCCTTAAATACAGCTTCATTCTTATAAACATTCGAATGCTCATATTTTGAATATAAAGTTTGCAAATCTAATGAAACCTCTATGATAAACATAAATTAATTGGAAGTTACTTGGAAAGTCCACTAGATATTTATTATGAAAGAATCTAATTCAATAGCTAACTATCAGTGAAGATTGCACCTATTGATTTGATCAAACAATTAGAAAGGATATGATAATTTTTTTTATCTCATTTATTAATATATTTTGTCAAAAAAATATCATTCTAAATAATATACTAAATCCGCAGAGGTATGTATTAATTAATCATTAAAAAAGGATGTATCTTTTCAGGCATCTTAGTAATTATAGATTTGAGGTTGAAATCTTCCTGTGCTGGGTTGAGCATGATGAGATGAGGAATCAGAAGATGATGGAGAGGAAGGTAAAGATCCTCCTCCCATTCCTGATCCAGAGGATGAAGAAGATTGACAGTTAGAAGCTTCCTCAATCATTCTGTTGTATGTGGTGGGGTACTTCATGAGTTCGGGGATTTCTTCGTTAGCAACTACTCTTTCCTTAAGATGTTTAGCGAGATGACTGTAAGATTGGAGACAAGTGAATGGAGTTGAGGCCATGTGACCAATAACTGGAACGGAGCGGCCTCCACAAATGTCGAGAACTCTTTGAGAGAAGCAAATTTCATTTCCATTTGCACGGTATTCAATCAAATGTTTGGAGATAATCCCCAAAGGTCCTGATCTGACCTTGATAAGTCTAGTAATCAAATCTTCCAAAGGAGTGACGCTAATCTTTTTTAATACACATTCATGAGATTCTTTCTCGAATTTGGTTTTTTCTTCAGGTGTAGGGATTCCTTGACAAGATTCCTTAATCATGTAAGAATAAGCAGCCATTCTTGGTTGTTCGAAGATGCACATCTTTGGTGAGGCCAAATCAGCGCTAGATTCGCCGTTCATATCTCCGCAAATACCACAAGCTTTGCTGGAGAGGAATGCTGGTGGGTTAACTTCAATTCTTTCTCCATCAAAGATAACAATTAATCCAGTTTTAATGTGTTTGACAACAACGGTTCCATCAAGGTAGCTCCAAAACTTAATGACGGTTCTTCCTTCAGTGGAAATAGGTCCAAGAGAAGAAAGAAGAGGTCCAGGAGTAGAAGAGGGAGGGATAGAAGAGCCTGATGATTCATTAACGGGCTCAATATATTTGTAGAGACCACCTTCGACCAATGGAATATGGATTCCATTAACGGTGATATTATTAATGACTGAACTTTGGAGAGGAGACATGACGACGACGTGTTTTCCAACAATCATCTTGACTTCCATTTGTGATCCAGCTTTACGGGCAGTAACAGCCATTGGCCACAATCCAGAGCAATCTTTTACAATAAGGTGTTCACAGTCATTAAGAGTATATGGGTAAGTTTTGTTATCAAATGTTGTGACAAAGTTGGGCTCAACTGTGCAAGAAGCTGGAGATTGTTGAGATGTGAATTTTTGAATAAATCTTGAACCAGTAGTCAATTGATGATTACGGAAACTCAATGGGAGGATGTGTTGGGTAAGAGTTTTTGGAAGACGGATGTTAGAGACATCCCATTCGAATCCATGTTCTTTGTACTTGATTTGAGCCAAGTCTCCTTCACGTGATACAAATGCCTCCAAAAGAGTTTCGTCTTTCTTGATTCCTTCAACTGCAGATGTGGCATCAAAGTAACGTTCAGTAAGATAAGGAAAGAAAACTGTTTCCAAAACATTGCGGATATAGGATTTAGCGTATGTGGAGGAAGTTTGTCTCATTGGGAACTTTGTACGAATTTTGAATGTATCAACAGATGCAGAGAGATGACGTAATTTTTCACAGACTGGAGCCAAAGTACGTCCTTCTCCAATTTCTTTATTGCAAAGAATGTATTCAGGTGATTCAACAATTGACTTTCTAAGTCCATTGGACTTGGTGGCAAAAGCTTCCAAAATGATCTTATGCATTCCATCACGAGGAGAAGTACGCTTTCCATAATAAATAACCATGTCATGTTCCATAGTAATTTCATCATTGATCATTTGTTCCAAATTCCATCTTGAACTGATTGAAGGAAGGCGAGACTTGGAGTCAGCAATCAAGACATGAGCAGGTAATTCATGAGATTTAATTTCAGCATTAACATAACCTCTAATTTCATGATGTTGACTTGTTGAAGCCCCTAATGCAAGAATGGTGGAGTATGTTCTCATTTCATATGGAGAGTTCAAAGAAGCATCCACAGTAACAGACACACCCGTTCCAGTTTGAAGATTATGGAGGACTGTGTTTAATTTAATCAAATTGATTTGGCGATAGATACAGCTTCTTTCCTTCTCTTCGCATGTATTTGGATTAACTGTGTTTGTCGAAGATTGAGAACATACAAATCTAACTGATTCACAGATCTTCACTGATTTGATACAATTTTGCATTTCTTGATCAAAGATAGATTGAGATTTGATTGGGAACATATTAATTCTGACATGTTCCAAACAAAGAGATCTAGCTTCATTAGATACTTCAGAAGCAGCATGCAATGACTTGGTTTGGCTTTGAATACATCCAGTAATGTCATGTGGACGATGCTCTCTGCACATTTTCATAATTTCAGTTTCTTGAGTATATCCTCTAGGAAGCATGTAACGAATGAACTCAGATGGAGCAGGTTTGTATCCAGAAGCTATGAAAATGGTTATTACACACAATAATTACATTTCTAATTAACTTTTAATGATATTTACCTAAAGAAAATCTTGTTCTGAGTTCCTTTGTAGTCGATGTAGTGGGATTGAATTTTAAGTTAAAGGAGACATATCTGAGGGTTGATGGAATAGTCATTGCTTTAAGAATGGCCATTGGGTTGGGAGCATTGCTAAACTTCTTGTAAGCTACTGCCAAGTCCATAACTGGGTAGTCAGTAGAAATTTTGAGAGGAGCATCGATTCCAACAGTTGACTTAGTAGGGTTGAAGGTGAATTTCTTTAAGATAGTTCCAGAAAGAATCATCTTGTTTCCTGGAGATCGGCTAGCTGGGACGATAGTTTCATAGGATTTCTTGAATGTAAATGGTTTGGTATAAACATGAGCTAATTCAACCTCATTTTGAACTTCTTCAGGGGATTTCATAGTTAATTTAAGTTGTCCCAAGGAGTTAACAGAAACCTTAACATCTAATGGAGTGGATGAATGGAGTCCCATTTCAAATCCAGAACCAATGTATTGTTTGGTGAAGGGGGGAGATTACTCCCATGGTGGTTTCTACCTTGGCATGAAGGATTGGTGTGATCTTCACGCGAGCAGAGTGATTAAAGGATACTTCATGTTGAACTGAAGGAACATTAGAGCTGAAATTTCCAGAAGTGTAACCCTTGACAGAATAAACCATTGGAGCAACGCTTTGAATACGAACAGGGAAACCACTGGCAGTTGGTGCAACAGATTGAACATCAACGAAGTTTCTGGTTTTAGTGTATTTGAAAGGAAGGCCATGAGATAAAATTTGAGGGCTACTACGGAGCTTTTCAGTAACTTTTTTGAATTGTTTCCATGTAGAATTTTGAATCCAATGAGAAAATACGTTCAAGACCCATGAATTTAATTTTCAAGTTGAGTTCAGGCTCTTGTAAAGTTCTGGGTGTAATTTGAAGTTTTTGTGTAATCTTTTGTAATTCAGATGTGACAATTGGGGAAGGAGATTCCTTAAGTCCCAAATGAGTCATCATTTTTTCAAAAACATAGTCCATTCCTTGGGAGTATAAACTGAATGATAATCCCTTGATTCTCATAGATCTATTGATCCAATCTTCAGAGAAAGATATTTTAGCAGGTAACATAGATTCGGGAGTGTTGACAATTTCCAATTTGTTATTGGCTACAATCTTCAAGTAGTCTAAGAATGTGGACATGTGAATGTTGTGTGAAAATTGAATTCCAGAATGAGTTCTGCGAACCATTGGAATGACACTCTTGACCTTATTGCGGAATTGCATAAGTTCAGGAACTTGAGTTGTTCTTAAGCTTTTCAATGTAGAATAAATGAAGGAAGTTACTTGCTTAGAAGGTTCAAACCATGTTCTCAAAGCAATCTTTTGAAGTTCAGTGGTTGAAGGAGAACTGAATGGCAAAACGGAAACGGCAGCAATACGGACTTCTGGGTGTTCGCCAGGGTTGTTGATAATGCTCATAAGAATGGGCTTAACCTTAGCTGGATATTGCATAGCAGTGCGTTTCAAAGCATATACTGCCAAGGATCTGATCATGGGCTCTTGAGAAACCTTACCTTGAATAACCTTAACAAGAGTGGAAACAGCCTTGTAATGACCAAGTTTACCCAAAGCATTAATAAGAACAACTTTTTCGGATTTGGATCCTTGAGAACCTCCTTGAATTTGACTTTCCAAGAATGTAATATATTGATCTTTGATGAATGGAGTTTCAGGGTTACAGAAGTTTCCATACACGTGGACAGGGAATTGGGCAACCATGGAAGAAGGGTTGATGCATGCACGATGCAAAAGATCAGAGAAAGATACTGTAGAGACAGAGTACAATTGAGGACTCTTGGCCTTGAGTGTCTTCACCATAGTAAAAACTAAATTGAAAAGTTCTGGAGTTGGAGTCTTAATGTTTCTGAGAGCAGATTCTAGGACATCAGGAGCATATTGAATTGGGATTTTGTCAGAACCAATGAGTTGCTTAATATAAGAGATTGAGGGGTTGGTTCCAACCATAGCAAGGATATCGTAGAAAAGGTATTGAGAAGTTAAGATAGCTTCCTTATCACGTACCTCCATAAATCTGTGAACTTCAGTATCAAGCTCTTTTAACTCAGTCAAGCTGAGAGGACGAAGAGCTTCTGCAATGGAAACAATATAGCCAGCAAGATCAGATGATGATGAACAGCTTTCAGGGACTTCATAGGTTTCACGAACGATTTTACTCATCATTTCTTGAACATCTCTAATAAGCTCAGGCTTGGAGAGAGAAATAGGATAGAGAAGAGTTGGAGCAGTGTCCATTGTAGGCATTGGATGAATGGGGTAGAAACCGCTCAAGCTCTTGAATCCAGTGAATCCAGATATATTTGTGGGAGAAATAATAGAGCCCTTTGTCCATTGTTCGCTGATACTTTCGGAATTGAAAGATTCATGTTCAGGATATTCCATGAAGAGGTTGCCCACAGTTTTAGGAGTTTTTGGCTTGGGAATTTGGTGAGAAACGGTGCTAAGAATTGTTCTCAATTCCAAAGTGACTGTAGAGAAGGATGTTAATTTTTCTGGTGTGTTAAATCCAGTAGGAGACAAAGAAATAATATTTTCTGTTGTTGCTTTTCTGATGACAAAGAGATCAGGTGTACCACAGATAATATAGCGAGTTGAAACGATTGAATTGAAGGCATCATCACAGCCGGATCTGGTTACATCACAATTGCTTTTGATTCCTGACCAAGCAGAGAAAACGGGTCTTTCACGGCAGTTATCAAAGTTGTGAGTCTTTGTAACTTGGAAGTATTGCTTTCCTGTGCAGGCACGTCCACTTTCTTCCATGACTTCATGAATTTCTTTTTGACTTCTAATAGATTGGAAGTATTCAGGAACGGTTTCAAATACCTTGATTTTGTGATTTCTCCATTGTTCTTCCAATTCATGAGCTTGATAAAGAGGAAGAGGATGCAAAGTGTAGGTAGTCTCACAGTCTCCGTGAAGAGTTCTTTCCATAGTGTGAAAAAATGAAACATTTTTCATTTCTTGTGAATCCTTTGCAACAAGAGGGAAGACTTCATGATTTAATTTTTGTACATGTCCTTCTCTGGAACCTGAGAGGTCAGTTTGAATTTGAGACAAGAGAGCTTTTTTCCAATTTGTAACAACAACAGGCTCATCTTTTTCAACAAAAAGAGACTCAATGACTCCTCTCTTGAAGTGGACTTCAAAAGGAGTGACCAAAGGTCCATAAATAGCCTTTGGGAGCTCTTCAGAGTGTGTACTGGGAACATAAAGACGACCATCGATGGATGGGATTTCTTGATTAACAGTGACAAACTTAGGTTCCACAAATTGAACTCTTAAGCTATAATCTGGGAAGGATTGGATTCTGACTTTGGAGCTTAATTTCAAACCAGAGTATTGTGAACGAATCTCGGGAATACCCGTAAGCATTTGAGTTTCAAATTCATATACATATTCTTTTGAGGGAGCCCATCCATAGTAAGAAGGGCTATATCCTAGAGCAACACCAGCTATAAAAAAAAGTTATAAATCAAATTAGTTTTTAGTATGTTTGACTTTCTCATATTAGGTCGTCCTTACCAAAAAGAAGAAGAGATAAAACTAACTTCATTTTGACCAATTTAGATATTTCGCTAAAAAAGTAAGTAAGGGACGAGTCAATCTAAGACTGGTGATGAGAGAGTGAAATGATTGAACTTTTATACTAACAAAAATTACTTCATACTCAGCAATTTATTAATATATGTTTATACAAGCACGGAGAGTACTGGATGTCTTTAGTATTTTCTTTTTCTTGCTGAAGTAGTAGCTAGTGATGATGCTCCTATGTTGACTTTTGATTTTTTTTTTGACCGGAGTAAAACTTTGTCAAACCTTAATTATTAAAAAAATAAATAATTTATGTAAATTATTCTAAATGAATACTTCAGCCTTAAGTATATCAATATTAGAAGTAAATCAAAATGAATATACTGTTTTGTAATTAAAAATGTCATCTAATTAGTGGTTATCTTATACCCATAATTAATTAATTATCCATCAAATGTCTAAATATTCAAATTTTATATCATCAAATTCATTGGACATTATATTTGCTGTAATCGTATTCATTTTTTCATAAAAAGTAATACGTTGAATGAGGGGTGCAAGAGGTCAAACCAAACAATAAGAATACAAAGTTATTAATTAATGATCCCATATAATAATATAATGTACTGTGAATCTATTTTTTCCATTTTATAAGCTTTGAGAAATACATAAATCATTGTTTAGAAATATATTAATTTCACCAGCCGTAGTACCCGGCATTGCCCCGAGTAATTATGTCTCGGCTAAAAGACAAAATTATCTGTTATATCAAAGAAAATAACTCTCCAAGAAATTTTGAGTGTCACTCTCCATTTTACATGAGCACACACATGAAAAGTAACTACTCAATACTTAGATATTTTCTCCTCAAGAAGAAAGGAATAATGTGATCATCTTGAGAATTCAAAATTAATAAGAATACGTGATGACGTGAGGGTCATTAGAGTGCTACCCTGCTGAGCTTCAGCTGTACACTTTGTTAAAAATGAGTCCTCAACTCATATTTTATAGTTTAAAACTGTATAAAAAGGAAGGTCCGCGGGTTTAAATTTTTGGAGCGGCTTGATGTTTAGGAATTTTTTGAAAAAAAAAAGTTTAATTTAATATTTTTTTGTTACGAAACGATAATTTTTTCTTAACCAAGACAACAATTCCTTATTTGGGCTGTATCCCCCCCCCCCCTGATAAAATATCAGTTGACCGTTTTTGTATCACTCCATACACAGGGGCATCTACAGGATTATATTTTGGGAGGGCTTGGTTTTCGTTATTTTGGGGTAAAAAAATAATATATTTTTTAATAACAAAAATGAAATTTCATATGTTATTCACAAATCATCAACTATTTTCATAAAATTG
The DNA here is from genome assembly GCF_016086655.4 of Lepeophtheirus salmonis. Classification (NCBI taxonomy): domain Eukaryota; kingdom Metazoa; phylum Arthropoda; class Copepoda; order Siphonostomatoida; family Caligidae; genus Lepeophtheirus; species Lepeophtheirus salmonis. The sequence continues at coordinate 71,165,022 of NC_052135.2, read as the reverse complement.
AATTTTTTCGAAAATAAATCAAATATTCAATTTTTTCGAAAACAAATTCAAAGATCCACACCTATTCACAAAATATTAAATTAAAAAAATCATCAAATCCTGCTTCCTATAATTTTTTTATTAGATATATCGTGCCGTTCTTCTGAACACAACATAAGATTTTGACAAAATTTGCAACCAACCCATTTTTTTGACATCACTATTGCTAGAATTTTCAATTTGATGTGTCCAAGACGGGCAGATTTTGAAAAACACGTAACCAATCATATTCAATGACGTCACTATTAAAAAGCGTGGTGGAAGATAACCATCTGCCGGACATACTTTATGATGGTATACCCTTGTATTTCTATTATCGTTGATTAATAGGACTACATTCTTATTTCTTAGATTAAAAATAACTGTACTGGTTGCAGAAATATATACAAACAGATAGACTTTCCTTTATAAATATTGCTATAACACTAAGTAACAACACTATCCAACAATATCATCATTTTTTCGTATCCTGATATCGAAATATATTAGTTGAGCTTAATAGAATTGGATCCCCAGATACGGACTTTGTTTTTCTGTATCCGCCACTACTTCTTCAGAAAAAGGCCGTAAATTTTTGCTAATATTAAGATTCAATTTTTTTAAGGGCTTGGTGTTAAAAATAGAGATAAACGTTTGAATATGTTTCAAAGCCTAGTAATGAAAGATTTCAAACCATTTTTATAGCTCTAAAAATTGAGTCAACTTTATTTATATGACTATTATAAATATATTTGAGGGTTAACTATCAAACTTTGTAATTAGTCATTCATGTAAAAAAAAAATATGCCTAAATTTATGTAGGAGACCACAAACCAGAGTGGATTTTAGAGTGAAATTGGAGACTGGGCACTGAATTGTTAAAATAAAGGAAAATAAAATAAAATTAAAATTAAAATGGTAAAAATTTATCTTGAAAAATGTAAAAAAAAAAAATACCAATTTATTCTCAAAACCTAAAAATTTTATTTTTAGAAACTAAAAAGAGACTAAGATGATTTATAATTTCCTCTATATAAGAAAATTTAGAACCCAAATTTAATTCAATTATTGAAATAAAGGAGAGATGAAACCTTTTTTAAATAATTCCCATGACAATTCCTGTCTAATCTGCAGGCCTTTAAGACCATTAAACTGACTTATGTGCTGCAGATTTTCAGTTACGACAATGTATAAAACCAAAGGACGTGACTAAGATTTTTAAATAGAAGAGATAGGGGATTTAACTTGTTCGTAATTTTTTTTTATCTAGGTGAGAGTTTTATGACTACACTTTATTTTCAGAAGAAATTTTGAATGACTTTTTTAGTTGTAATAGAAATTTTGACTATATTTGATCAAATTAAGAAAAACTATTTTGTAACAATAATATTTGATGTTTTTTCCCTTTTTATCATTTAATTTTCAAATCTATTTTGAATTGAGATATTTTATTTCTCAATATGTTGTTAAATAATAAACATTTTGACTACATAATATCATTTTTTTTTTTTAAATTTGTTAAATCATGGACAAAAACCATTCATTTGGCAACAAAAAACAATTCAAGATGGGGAGAAGAGGATACTCTCTCACCATTCTATAGTCACAGACATTCTTGAAGAACTAATTGAACGGAAGAAGATAATTTATTCAACATTTGCTTCTTTAATTTTGAATTTATTGTGATTTTGGACCTTTAGAATTTATGTAACTATGTAAAAGATGATCTTTATCCCATTACAATTAATTGATGACAGACAAAAAACAAAAAACTTGTATGATACATATTCATAGCAACTTTTATCCAGATAAAGAATCCCGCCTACACTACATTGAAATAGCCAAATAATGTATGTATTGACTCAAAAAGTATTCTGTGCATTGCTAATAATAGGTATTTTATTTCTGAAACTATTTCTAATCTTGAATGATTCTAAACTATTATTAGTGGTGTAAGGGAGTTACCTCTAAAGGGTTCAATACTACAGGTTTACAAACCTGTAATTTTGTTCATACTACTAAATATTCTCGTAATGTATAACAAAAGAGTTATTTAAACAGGGAAAAGAGATTTAAATATCCCTTTTGGTTTATTTTATTATATCTACAAATTATTTAGAATCCAATCCACTACAAATACCTAATTAATATGTATATTATTTCCATAGTTATTAATTAAATAAGAATTTTGCTAACTGAGTTGATTAGGATAGTACAAATTCCAATTGTCAAATGAATACAAATAAAATATTTAGACCCACACATATAATTCCAAACTATTTAAGTACAGGCTTAAATCTAGATGCGTTACTTTGCCATGACTGAAGGCAATAAAGATTTTTGATGACCTTTGTAGGAACTAAATAAGGGTTACAAATTTTGAAACATTCCCCCGTTATTTTTTATTTTGCTATTTTGAACACCTATTCCTAAATTTTTTTAATAAATAAGACACTCACTATTAAAATCCCGTAGCTTTTTGCATCCATGAATCATTGGGTTTTTTTGTATGCGTACTATACTACATGAACCGTTATATTATATAAATGGGTGGTATAACTTTTTTTTAACCTTAATAGATACGCCGGTTACATGAACTTTACCATGTGGGTATGGACGTACAGTATTTGACCCCAAGCCCCAAATAATAAAGATTTCTTTACCCACCCATGCTGAAATAACCCGGCATTATAATATGTACATCCCCCCACCCTTTTTCTAAGAACGAATGGAATACCTACTCACCATTGAAGTAATATTTCTTCTCTCCCTTCATGCCATCTATCTCCTGACGCAATATATAATATTAATACCATAGTACATATGTGAGTAAGCTACCTAGGTAGTTCATAATACTACAACCACTACTGCAGGAGAGGTGCGTCATGAAGAACAACGCATAATGTGACGCAAACGCCGTTATCGAAGGTCGGGAAGTCCATTTTAGCCAGTTACATATCATTATATACACTGTAACTGATTAAAGGAATTTAATTTACACTGTACATAAGGTGTAGAATATATGTAGATTTCGTTTTCCAGGAGGGGAGTCATACTCGTAATGTTGTAGGGGATAAATAGAGAAAGAAACAATTTCCTATGTGTTCCCATTAATTTGATTGACACGGAAGGGAGATTGTTCATTTAATGTTCAAACTATACCTAGCATATGTACCACTATCTATGTGTTATGACTTAGATACATCTTGTATATTATATATTTTTTTACAGTGTGTGTGTGTATCGGTTGATTGTTACGATCATAGATTTTTTTTCTACACATACAAATACTATAAATATAAGAGTTGCTTGATGTGAGGATGGTATTATTCTTAATTAAGCAAGGAATAAACATACTTAATATAGTGAGATATATACTACCTAGTCAATCGATTATATACAATTATAAAGGATGAAATCCCTTTTCTATACTCTAATTTTCTTATATTTCTCCGGCGTAGTCTTCGTTAGAGGTGAGTAAATTTGTTTATTTTATTTAGTCCAGTATGTAGTAAGACCCACTGACCTCTGAAATCCCTTCATTCAAATACTTCTTTAGTCCAACACTTTTATTGCACGTAATACTATTGAAAAATTGATTCATTAACTCTGAATAGAAGCTCATTAATATATACTTTGTTTTTGACTTAAATGTCTCTTTCTGAAGAACACATGGATTTGCAATGGTAGTGTACAAGTTACAATTTCTACTTTTTACTATATCTCATTTAAATGTAACTCTATATTTTCTATTTAAAAAAAATTAAAAATTACGCTAATAAGATATCACAATAGCCCTCACTACGAGTATTCAAATGTCATTCTTTTTATTACAAATATACTAAAGTCATAAATAAATGAATATGATGACGAAATTTTTTTAAAAATTGGAATGTTATTTTTCCCCAATTTGTATCCTCAAACCTCCCTCAGATGCCTTACGAAAATATACTTAATACAAATTTCCATAACTAAAAAGTATTTTTTTAATGTGATTGAAGAGGTGTTTTGTATGCAATACATATAGAAATGTGAACTAATGAACCAATCAAATTGTATTATAAGTATATTTGAATTTTTAATTGGATGTTTGAAATGCATACATTGAGACTGCCTGATTACAATGCCTGACCTCAATCAATTGTATTTTTTCATTCATACACTTTTTTGTTCAACAGATTAACTATGTGAGACAATAATCTATGTGTATGCAACTCTTCTTAAAATATCGAACAAACTTGTTATAGTATCTTGAAGGAGAGAGTGCGTGTTTCAAATAAAATATAAGTTATTAAATTTGTCATTTATGGACAATTAATAGTATATATATATATATTATTTTTTTTGAAGAGTTCAAAACGCATGCATAAAAGTATTATTTTTTGGAAACAAACTCTACGTATACATTGACTGTCTACCCGTATTTCGTACAAATCGTATTCATTTACTTATCCACAAACAAAGAATTTAATTTCTACATTTTATTTGAATCAAATTGACTATATAATTATTAATTATTATTATCAAGGATATTATTGATATTGTAATATCATTTCATTCAAGTACCTCTATTCAAAGCCATGGAGTAGTTTTCATGTCATTAAATAAGAACCTATAGATCCATTATCTTATTTTAATACAATCAATATGATTATGTCTATCAATTCAAATATGAAGGCAATAAATATCAATACACCTAATATCAGGTGCATAAATTATGTGGTCACAAGGAAGAGGAAACATTGAAATGTACCGGTTATTTTTCGTTCATATTTTATTAGACTGATTTGTATGTACCTATAGATATATAACTATATCATAATCATTTAATTTTTAAGGAGAGGATGATAACGATGCCATCGTGGTTGAAGATGACTCTGAATCTGATGCATCTGGCAAAGTTCAAACTCGTTTATTTACGGGTAATCAAGAACTAGATGCAGGCCTTGCAGGCTTAGCTTTAGGCGTGGGTGGTGCTCTCGTTGTTGGACATCTTCTAAATGAAAACGGAAAGAAACAACAACAAAAACTAAATTGTCGTCGTTACAAGAGAGACACAGATGAACCAAGTTTGAGATTTTTGAATTTTGGCGGTGGCAGTAACAACGGGCACCATCAAAATGGTAATTATTGCCCACCAGGAACGTACCCTGTTGGTAATCAATATCAAAATCCACCTTATAAACCAAATCACTATAACGGACCTAATAACTATAATGGACCTAATCATTCTCCTTATTACCCACCAACTCAGGGTCCATATAGGCAATCTCATCAACCCACCAATACACCTTATAACCAAGGACCATACAACAACCCCATAAATAGCCAATATAACCAAGGATCATTCAACACTCCTTATAATAGGCCCACCAGCGGACACTTTAATCAAGGATCATTCAACAGCGCTTATAATAAACCCATAAATGGACCATTTAATCAAGGATCATTCACGTCTCCCTATAATCAAGGTCCCACACAAGGTCCTTATAGACCCTATGCTCCATCCCAAGGATATAACTCAGGCCCTTATAATAATAATAATTTTCACAATAACCAATATAATACACGTGCTCTAGCTACAAAAAGTTCTGGAAATAACTACAAAGTACCTACAAACCCCGTGAAGACTCCAATTGTCGACTCACATGAATCATTTTTTCAACCAAGATCCAACTTGAAAAGTGCCACAAGTATTGATATTAAAGATGAGCCTAGTACTGCTGAAAAATTAAATGGCAAGGAAAACACAGACGCTGTCAAATTTATCATTTAAGTTATCTCTCAAAGTCATCATCATCCCACAGTGTATAAATCAATCTATAAAATATATATTTATTTTTTTCTTTCTATCCTATAATTATATATTTATTTATGAATTAAAACTTTAATAAAACCAATGTTCCTGATATATAAATTACATTTCATTCATCTACGAACAAATATGTTCATTCACTTTTTAACAGATTGATGATGTCAAAAATAGAATCCACATGACAAATAAGGTCCACAAACATTTTTTGCAAAATGATTATGACTGATGGTATCGTATTTCTGAATATGTATAATTTTGTTTATTTATGATTTAATCTACTTATCATACAATGGAAAAATAGGATTTATTTGACACTCTAATTCAATATTTAGGTAGGACATTCAGTACCACAATCAAAACTATGTCTAAATTTTAAAAGGTGGGAAGTTCGTGACTAGGATTTTCTTCGAGTGTTGACTAGCTTAAGATGAAATTTTTACTTATCTATACACTCCTTAGTAATCAAAGGTCTAGAAGTGTCATTCAAAAATAAACTATTGTTGAGCACAATAATCTATAATCTGGTCATAATTCTACAGTTTTAGTAGAATAAAGTTTAAGTTATGATTATATCAGTTGGGGCACATACATTATGTATAAATAAAGTTCAGCTGATTTTTAGATCAATATAATCAAATTAATATTTTACGTTGCTTTCCAAGACCCGTAACTACTTGGGATAGGCATATCTGACCAAAAGACACACATATATCTTTTAAAAAAATTATAAAATTTATTTATTCAAAAAAAAATTACAAACTAGTAACTCAAGCCCCCCTTACCTCCAAAAAATCCTAGTCATGACCATATATTTCCAATAGTTTTTAATATTAAGGAAAATTGAAGTTGCCCTCATAAAAAATTATTACTTATTCTAAGTCTTTGAATATTACTATATCAATAAGTATCTACTTTTGGATCATCCAAGGACGAATTAAAAAAGTCGGATTACTATAATATATTATATCCTTAGTAAAGTTATACTGAGTATCCTAGAATCCCTCATTTTCACATGTCTACCTACGATTAAATTTACACAATGGAAAATACTAAATGAAAATTGTTTGACATTTTTTTAATTTGATTCGATTACAGAGAACAATTCTAGATTAAAGGAAATTGTAACAAATCCATAGAATTGTGCTCACGCTACATCCGACTTGAAACTTTGAGTGAAATATACCAAATGGTTGGACTTGTGAGTCGTACGAAAACTGAGCTGTCAATGATTTTAGAATAAGAATGACACATTAATCGAATTTCTTAATTAGATAGTCCATATACCTACAACATAATATATTAATTGGATAATTTTTGAGTTTTCTGATAAAAATATCTTCTTTTTTTTGTACAATCATCGTGAAAAATAAACATTGTAGGTATACACTTTTTGTAGAAGTTGCAAATAGTAAATACAAATTGCAATCAACAAAATGAGAATATATATTTTCAATGAAACAATTTGGGTCCTTTTTTAAATATGATGCAATGATATAAATTTCATCAGATACTCGAAATTATATCAATGGTGTAATTTGTGATTAATTGATAAGTTCCATTTTTTTTCTTCTGTTATTTGTAAATAAATAGCAAATATCAACAAGATCAAAATGAAATGTTAGCATTAATCAATAGCTAGAAGGTAATTATAAGGGCTGGTATTGCGATTAAATAAAACTTTATAATCCGTAGAAATTGCAATTTGCACAATGACATAAGTTTTAAACTAACATGGAAACACTATTAATTTGGTTCAGTATAACTAGACGAAATGTACGGATTCAACGATTTTTTTTTTACGAGAAGATTATAACACGAAACAATTTTTCTGAAAATTTTCGTATGACTAAAACAAATAATTTATTTTTTTGACTAAAAGAATAAAAACAAAATTAAATGTTACGAAGACGGAACGAAATCAACAAAGCAATCCTTAAATGCTTCATTACTAATATAATATTAAATTAAAACAATATGTCCGTTCTATAACTAATTAGTAATTACCATTTATATTATGTGAGATGAGACTTAACTCATCCATAAATAATTATACCAATACCTCTATTATAAGAAGTCAAAGCAAACATGATAACTTTCACAATAGGGGCTTTCTTAAAACATTAGGACTACAAACCTAGGCTATAGTGATCCCCTAAAGGAGTGGATTGAAAGGGATGCTGGTGGCGCCATAGGACGCTGAACTATTAGCCTCCTATGAAATATAATGAAAATCTTGAGAAATACTACATACTTCTTTGAGGGGTTGGGGAGGAGGGGGAAAATTGTTAAATGGATGTCCACTGTCTATAGTCTATTTAGTTAAAGTATGATTTCATCAATCAAATTAGGATAAATGTATATTATTCCAAATGGAGTAGTCTCTGGACGAAATGGCAGCTTATGAATTAATGGGCGACGGATGGAAATATGAAGGTTGTGAAATAAGTGAGATACTTCAGATAGTGAACGGTTCTTATTTTTTGTTCTAATGGATAGTTGTGTAGTACTACTATTGAGTTAGTACACAGAAGACGGAGTAGAGACAGACACTCAGCATGGTGTACACCTCGTTCTTGTATTTAGTAGTAGGATTGCGTTGAGGCGCCCTCTAGCTGAACATAAAAATAAGGGAAAATAACAAATTTTTCCTTTGGAGCGAGATGTGGGTTTTCATTCGTATGAAGCGCTAAAAGAACTGATCTTGGTGGTGAATGAAATAAAGAGGGGATCTGGAAGAGTGTATTTAGTATCATCATCATGTCAAACAGTGAGACGGACAAAGCCTCTACGGACGGAGGGGATAGCCTTTCCTCCGGGTGGAAAACCACACTATGCCAATTCTACATCCAAGGGAATTGTAACAAATCCACGGATTTGTGTAACTTCGCTCACGGCACTTCCGACTTGAGGACACCTGAGGGAAATCCCATAGGATTTGAGCCCACTGTGGATAAATATAAATCCACACTCTGCGCTAAATTTCTTTCCATTGGATCCTGTCCCTTTGGCGTTGCATGTCGCTTTGCCCACGGAGTGCGTGAACTTCGAAAGCCGAAGAACAAGGTACGCCGAACCAAAGCATCATCTTTTCTTATCTATTTCTTACTCCTTTTCTTTAGAATAATCCCTTGTTCAAGACAACTCTGTGTAAGCTTTTCTCTGAGTCAGGATTTTGTCCCAACGCCGTGAATTGCCAATTTGCTCATGGTGTAGCAGAGTTGAGATCCAAGCCGATTGACTCTTTCGAGCTGGAAAGTTTGTCACCGGAAGAACGACAACGGAGATTGGAAAAGGCAAAAAATACTCCTGGATATAAAACAAAGATATGTAGCAAATATAGGGAGCACAATCATTGCGAATTTGGAGAACTTTGTCACTTTATACATGGAAATGGTTCGTAGCTCATTAGGGCACTATTCTTTTGTTAATTTTTTCTTATTTATTTCAGAAGTGATACCTGGTATAGATTTGATGCATAAAAATGACAACTCGAATAAATTTGATGCTACGTACAAAACAACCATGTGTCGTAAGATTATGTCAAAAGAAATGTGTGAATATGGATCTAAATGTCGCTTTGCTCATTCTGAGAGTGAGCTTAGAAAACCCTTGAATGTTAGCATGAACGCTCCTCATAACACCAATTACCACAATTCTCTTGCATTTAAAACTGTCCTCTGTTCCAACTATACTGAAACGGGGCAGTGTAAATATGGAGACAATTGTCAATTTGCTCATGGATCTGAGCAATTACGCTTACCTCAGCCTTTACAAGCTAATATTCAGCAACAGTCGATTCCTCCTATATCAAAATTCTCTGGCAATTCTCCATCCGTTCTCTACAAAACAACTATGTGCGCCAATATAAGGAACAAAATACCTTGCCCGCATGGGCCTTCCTGTTTATTTGCCCACAGTAATGGTGAACTTCGCTCTCCAATGCAAAATATATCGGTCAACACTTATTCAACTGGAAACAAACCTCCCATGTGTCAATCTTTACGGGTCTATGGTGGTGGATATAGTTGCTATTCTATCGAAAATAGTTCTATGCCACTCGGTAGTAACGCTCCTCGAACCTATGGTATCCAATTATCGTCTCACATGAATAACTCAGCGAAAAAAACTGCCATGTGTCGTCATATTCAATTTAATGGAATTTGCCCAAGAGGAAATCAATGCACATTTGCCCATTCTCACGAAGAGCTTCAAGGAAAGCAGGACGACGACAAGGAAGATCATGTCTATTTTAAACGTAAATCTTAAACGACTCCTTTTCAAATGTATACCTTTGGGGGTAGACATTGCCCTTTAAAGATAGATAAAAACACTTAAGCTCGATGAAATCATCACGAGCAATCATCTATCTAGAGAGCTAAAAATTTAAATTCAAAATTGTTCTTTACTTCATTTTTAAAAAGTTAAATTAATTATTACCTTAAATTCAAAGCTATTTAGCACTATTGAAGTCAATCTTGAGTTGCGAAGTGTTTGACTGAGATTACTTTTTGTTTTGAATGGGCTTTTGGTTCAGCCAAAATATATTTTTTCATACTTTCTCTGGAGGAACCAAAAAAATAAATAAAAAAATAGGATATTTTATTGTGAGGGTCATATGCATGTATGAATAGATATATATCAACTAAGAAATAAGACTCACAATCTCATACAATAGTTTATCTTGTAATTTTCTTTTGAAACAAATGATACTTTTTTTTTGTTGAAAAATATGGTACTATGAAATATGTTAATTGCTTTTTCTCTTTTCATTAGGTCCAGGATACATCCAAACGTAAGCTTGATGTAAAGATACTACTCAATATCTATAGCCTTGAAGATCTTGCTTGTAAGTTATAAAGTGATGAATCATTTTAGTCTAGTAACTAATAATTTATTTTTTCTTCTATATTGAATAGCTTATTAATTACACCAGTTTAAGGATTGGGATCTCACAAAAAAAAAAAAATAACATCGATATCAATAATTAATTTTCGATCTATTATGTATATGATATTTATTAATTTAAAATATTTATGTTGTAAGCTTAATTATCAACGCTGAAACTAGTGATAAAGTATTATGAATAAAACCTATATAATATTTTTGTAATTTTTAATTTGTTAAAACAGCTTCCCCTTTTCTCCGGCGAGATAAGTGGGTCTCAATAACTTTTGCAAAGTGATCTCTATTTAAAAGATTATAGGCGACACATAGCAGATGCTTGATTGTAGGGTGAAAATGATCGCATCCATTTTCAAAGGAAAAAAGATTTAGACCAAGTTCAAGGCCCATGCCTGGGTCCCCCTCATCATTGGCAAATTGAACATTCGTTATAAGTTCTTGAATTGTGTCCATTCTATCGTCCTCGGAGGATTCAGCTGCCTTTTTGAATATTTTTTTCAAACTCGCTGTACTTTCAGGAATCTCGCGATATCCAAGGCAGGTCTTTTTGTTGTAGGGAACTACAAGTCCAGCACCATGAAACGGACGAGCCACTACTTTCTTATTTCGCAACTTCAATTCACTGAAAGTGTTACATTCGTATTATTAAGTGAATGAAGAAACAATTAATAATTATATCATACTCAGATTGGAGATTTAGGTGAAAATTCTTTGAGGTAGCAAAGGCATGCAAAGACTCTTGAATCTTTTGAAGTTTTGTCTTCTTAAAAGGATCTGAGTGAATTAATAATTCTTTTATCCAGTTAAATATCGCTCCAAATAAATTATCTCCAAATTTTGTGATTTTACTAGAATTATTGTTCTTAACCCGACCAACAAAAGCAGGGTGCTCTTTGGGATCATCCCAAAAATATCCAAAGTGTTCTCCCTCCTCTGTACATCTCTAAAATATTGGAAATGTTCATACTAGAATAATATCTAAAGGAAATAAATTTTATGTGTACAACCTCAGACTTATCCACTTGAATGAGAAGAGTCAAAAATTCTGGTGGATCATAATAAAATCTCCACTTCATTTCATCATTCAAATTATGGAAATCCGTACTTAGTATAGCTCCTGTAGTATCGAAGAGAGCTTTGCAAGGATCCTCAGAGTTGAGTGTCTTACACCAATCGTAAAAAATTAAAAAGTCGGGTGGGAACAGTCTATTCACACTCAAAAAGACTGGATCTTCCTCCACAATTGTCTTTGACTTCTTTGCAGGTGGCTCTTCATCTTTGGGTGGATGCTTAAAACGGGCATGATGTACTGAATTTTTTTGGTAGCATTTATTTCCGTATTTACAATCTTCTCGGAGATCATTCGATTCACCTTTCATTATTGGTATTTATTGTCAGCAAAGTCTCTCAGCTTGTTTCCCGCCGAATACACTCTTTCTTCAGCAGAGTGAATAAATTCACTTCTTCTCTTTTGACAGCGGCAGTTACTACACTGTGCTGATAACTAGGTTAGTACAAACACATACCGTTTAGACCCTTTATCCTATGGTTGTAATGTTCTATAGCTCTTTAATCCATATGATTTTGTGCCAATATAATTTGCAAATCATATTTTTCAAATAATTAATTAGTTAATAGTTGGTATCTCAACACAACAAATGGTAGAAATCAGCAAAGTACGGTGTTCCCCGGTACTAATACGCCAATAAAATGATAGAAAGTTTAATTTTCAGAATATAATTAGGTCCCTCTACATTATACTTTAAATTATTTAGAGCGATTAATAGTTCAACTTTGACTTTATTCTTGTAACTTCAATATTTAAAAAATATATTCATAATCCCAACGTTTCTTCTAACCAATGTATTTGATGTAATTGAGTTAGACATCATTTATATTAACAACCTTTTACTTATAGGGAGGTTACATCTTATGGAATATGTTATATAATAATTAATTTATTTGTTGCTTCCCAGTTTATCAATGTTAAGTGATGAACTAAATTACAATTGAGCACCCAAAATGTAATATGCAGATAAATAAAACTCAATATATCTACATATAGACTAGCTTGTTTTGAATTATTTTCTCATTTTATTGTCTCTTTAAGACCAAGCTAAAATTACATTATTTGCAGTCATGAATAAATACGGTCGATTAGACACAATATATTCAATATTGGCTCCGTTAGTTGATGAAGAGACAAAGAAACCTTTTAGAAATACATTTCTATATTTAGCCCATAATTATTACAATAAGAATAAAGAGAATGAATTTAAGTTTTACTTTAATAGACTAAGTTAAAATAGTATTTAGGATAATATCCCTAGAAAGTTTTGCTTTATATGACTACAAGCACAAGGATGGTAAAATAACTCAAATCTAATATTAACAACATATATTGAACATAGTATTAAACTGAGGATGTAGCCGCAGCTTTACCACGATGATATTCTTCAAATCTTGCTTCTAACTCTGGTCTAAAGTGTCGAATCAAACCTTGAACAGGCCATGCAGCTCCATCAGCGAGGGCACAGATGGTATGTCCCTCAATTTGCTTCGTTAATTCCCATAACATATCAATTTCTCCGGCTTGAGCATTACCTTCAACTAAAAGTATAATAATTAGTATTGATTGATGTGTTAATGGAAGAAAAAGATTCCTTACCAAATCTCCACATCATGGTGTCCATCCAATTGCATCCTTCTCTGCAAGGAGTACATTGGCCACATGATTCGTGTTTGTAGAAAGTAGCCAGTCGTGCGATTGCCTTAACAACATCGCATTGTTTATTCATTACAATGACTGCTGCGGTTCCTAAACCAGTTTGCGCAGCAATGAGAGCGTCAAAATCCATCATGACATCATTACAAACACTTGAAAATAAATTAGAATTATGCTTGTTTCAAGATAAATGCAAGTCTTTAAAAACTTTTTCATATTATCATCCCATACTTTGATTAATTGGAAAAACTATAAAAGTAAGTGTGCTTACTGCTTAGGGATTAAAGGAGTTGAGGATCCTCCAGGAATTACAGCTAAAAGATTATCCCAGCCTCCAATGACACCACCAGCATGTCTTTCAATCAATTCTTTTAGAGGAACAGACATTTCTTCTTCAACTGTACATGGATTGTTGACATGTCCAGACACATTAAATAATTTCGTTCCTGTATTGCGAGGTCTTCCAAAACTAGAAAACCATGTACCTCCTCTTCGACAAATTGTAGGTGCAACGGCTACAGTTTCAACATTGGTCACGGTTGTCGGACAACCAAAAACGCCAACATCAGCAGGAAATGGAGGCTTAAGACGTGGCTTTCCTTGTTTGCCTTCAAGTGATTCGATCAAAGCGGTTTCTTCTCCACAAATATAAGCACCTGCTCCTCTGTGAACGAATACGTCAAAGTCATAGCCAGTGCCACAAGAATTCTTTCCAAGGAAACCCTTAGTGTATGCCTGAAACCAAAAAATACAAAAGTTTGTAGGAGTGAAATCCCATGAACTAATCCTTATATTTTACTTCTTTGATCGCCACTTGCAAGTTCGTGGTTTCATTGTAGAACTCTCCTCTCACATAAATATAAGCGGCACGTGCCCCCATGGCTCTTCCCGCAATTAAACAACCTTCAATCAATTTATGAGGATCGTGTCTCATGATTTCACGATCTTTACACGTTCCTGGCTCTCCTTCATCCGCATTAATCACCAAATACTTTGGCCTCCCATCATCAGGCTTTTGCATAAAACTCCATTTCATTCCAGAGGGAAACCCAGCTCCACCCCGACCGCGCAATCCAGAGACTTTCACCTCATTAATGATCCAATCTGCCCCTTTTAACACAATCTCTTTCGTCTTATACCAATCTCCTCGGCTCATAGCTCCCTTGAGACGCCAGTCATGGCGTCCGTACAGGTTCGTGAATATTCTATCAGAGTCTTTCAACGGCCCAAACTTGGTCTTGGTCGACTCCGAACGTGCACCACACACATAACTCGCTAGAAACGACAACAACAATTAAGAGCCCTAACTATTTCCTTTGACCTTTACAATACAATCTCCTTTTTTCCTACCTTGAAATCCACGAAGAAGCGGAGTGTACTTTGTCAATGATGTCATGATCCTTTTCCTATACTCACTAATCCAAAATTAGGAAAAATAAGGTCCAATTGGCCTTTTTTTTTCTTTCCTTGTCTAGATCAGACAGTTATGAAAGTTTATGTAAGATCAGCCGTTATATATTTTAATATGTACTTCTGACTTCATCATTAAAAAAAAAGTCATTCTAATGACGCAATCACTCATTTTTTTTCTCTCTCTCATTGCGCTCACCTATAAATATAGTTTAAACAATGAGTTTTAGTATTATCGGGAGGAGCACAAACTCCAACCACGCAACCTATGGCGGTGAAAAACATCATTTTTGAATATGAATTCGACTACGTGAACTTATATGAACTTTGTACAATCATAAAGCTATAATATTTGTCGTAGTTGTAATTTTATATCAAAATCCCTAGTTACTTTATGAAACCCTTCTACTTTGGGATAATGTTAGAAATCCTAAAAAAATTTTGCACGAAAATTGACGGATTGACTTATTGTATACAACTCAAAATCAAAGTAGACTTATATTAAAGGGTTTTCTAACGTATGTGTTCAAAATATTATTAGACTAATTATATAAACTGATGAATTTGTTCTTCAAAAATAAAGTATCAGCTTCAGTTTGTGTTTGTACAAGATAATTATGTAATAAATTGCATTCAAATAATTAATTAATATGAAATATTATTCTACGATTGATCTTTGGATACTAATGCGACTAATTCATATAGTAGATAGAGTCGAGTGTCTTTGCTCAATGAGCCAAATGGTTTGGTGTTGCATAATTGAAATGGTTGGAATAGAGCCAAGATCATAAAATATTATTCCAAACTATTAATTAAGAATGATTTATTTTTAGATGTGTGTAGTTTTAATAAAATTTGAATGTTTATTTATTATTTCGGGACTGAAATTTAAATGTAATTCCAAGAGTAGGATTCGAATAGTTTCTTGAGGTTGTATTTATAATATTTAGCGATCTTGACTACAAATCTACAGCTATTTTAAAATTTGCAACTGCAAATACATAATTTATGTGTTCCAAACCGAATTTTGGAGTAAATACAAGTGACTCTGCTGGTAGAATCACTCATCTCCCATAATTATTGCTTCATGTGAATTAGATGTACCTAGTAAGTAGTTACTAAAAATTACGCTATTTTGATCCTTTTAAGCTCAGGAATGAGTATATAGAAAATTGATAGATTCTGAGCAATGTTTCATATGGGTTCTATTTCGGCACCAAATATAAGAATCTTGATCAATCCCAATGAATTAACTACATTATCTATGCAACATGAATGGGATAATATTTCGTATTATTTGAATAAAACTTATTCTAATTCCAAATCCATTCAACTCCCTGCATAAACACATGCGACTTTACTAACTCCAGGCTCAATTAAATTTAATTATTTAAAATTTGATCATTTTGATCCTTCTCAACTCAGAAATTGAGGATATGAGTAATTGATACAGTCTGTATGAAGTTTTATATCCCTTTATCAACCCCTAACATCAAAGGAGGATTTAATATTTCATATTATTTAGATGAAACTTACTACATAATCTTACTTAAGTTTACTTTAGAAAATCCTTTATCATATATTTACTTTGATTTTGAATTGTATTCAATAAGTCAATCCATAATTTTTTTTTTAAAAACAATTGTTTTAGTTTTTCAAATATTATCCCAAAATGGAAGAGATGCTGAAAGTAACACGTGGTATTGATAGAAGATTACAACTACGACAATTATTATAGCTTTATAATTGTACAAAGTTCATATGAGATATTTTTTCCCACAACAGGTTGCGTGATTCGAGCTTGTGCTCTTCCAGATAGTATTAAAACTTCATTATATGCGTACTCTATTTCCAGCTTGATTTCCATTTTTAGCAGCGTACTCAAGTTAAGGGTTATGTAGATTGAAGGCCTACCCATTACAACTGTAAGTTAATATCTGCATATCTCAGATATATATGTTAAATGTTTAGTTATATAATGTATTCATTCTGCTAATAAATCAAGTTATTTATTTAACAGTTTCTAGTTTCAATTATTAAATTTGTTTAACAAAATTATGTACACTTGATTTTTTTTCAATTATTCATTTTAAGGCAGATATTTAGTAATATTTTATTAATATATTGTCTGTTTTAATGTAATATGTGAATAGTTGTTTACTTTTTTGATCATTTATGCAAATGTATAGCTACACTTTTAATAAAATATGACATTAATACAGTAGACTTGGTTAACGTCTACTATTAACCTTGAATTTATGTAACCATGGATTGCGTAACATATTTTGTAATTCATTATATTGCTTATGTAGTAATGCAATAACGGGCAAATAAAGAATGATATTTTTTGTCTCTAGGTGGGCATCAGTTTTTGAGTGTGTGTATAATATCAAGTGGGCGAAGTGGAACAGCTCGGACAGTTCATTTCTACATACATAATATCTATTCGATTGCGCAAATGGACACTTCGTGAAATATTCCACATGATTGACATGGCAGTATGTCATAGCTGGGTGGAATTCAGAAAGAAAGCTCTTCTTTTAGGAATTGTACCTATTAATTTTGTGACTGAAGGGATTAATAATATATATATTCCTCGGATATCAGAGTATAATAAAAAAATACGAATGATTTAGATCCAAAAAGCTATTTTGATCATTTAATGAAAAGGGGGCTTAGGAGAGTTCTTTTAATTGTACTTACGCTCAATTTAGCACGCATATCTTCTTCCTTTTTATTATTATTATAATATCCTTAATGATGTTGTAATTTTTTTATTTTCGAAAATAATAATAAAAAGGGAGAAGATATGCGTAAGGACTTCAGTTAACTCACTTTTACAACTTCTTTTTTAATCACAAAATATTTGGACGCGTGTAGGTATGACTGAGTTCCGTTGGACCATTCATGGACATCTTGTGCTCGAGACGTCCATGGACCATTAATTAGTAGTCAGTAGGGAACTGAGAGCAAATATTAGGTGAGAGAAGATAGAGTTGGAACTGCACTGGATGGATATCTCCTAGGGAGTAATCTGATCAGAGGATCTGCATCCTTTCCGTTCCTAGGAATTCTTATTTTTCCACTTGTATATCCAATCTACACGCCTCCTGATACTATCTTCTAGGTCATGGTCTGTTCAAGGGATCTCGACTCTTAAGCCAATATGAATATCCCTTGAACAAGTGCTTCACTCTGTGGATCTCATCTCCTTTAATGGAATGATCGTTTATTTTGCTGGTGACTCTTCTTATCAAGTTCTGTGATGGTGACTTCGGATCTCGTTAATCATTATACCTGTACATGTAATATTATCCTCTATATCTTTTGAGGAATAATCGTATACTTCTGTCTTCAACATAAAATAACTAAGAAGTACCATAAAACGACAGAATAATTGAATGAAAGCCCCAGTGAGTAACAGAAAGAGTTCTCATCCTCCACTATCATTGAAATTCTTCAAAGTCAAAAAAGAAAACTAATCACTAATAAGAGTCCTTCAGTGTCCTTGATGTATATAATGCAGAAATCACTCATTTGTATCAATCCTATTTATAAATTGGACTTCGTTATATACGGATAAACTATATAACCTGGACACTTCAAGCTCACGCTTGATTTCTTTATTAATTCTGAATCCCTTTTGTCATTGGAAAACAAGTGGAAGATGATTATAGACTCGAAAAGATAATGTGCTTCTCTACAATGCATATTCTATTCTCCTATTACATATAAATAGTTATTCAGAACTGTTAAGTGATTATCTGTTTCTAAAAAAAAATATAAGAGACCTCTTAACTTCTGTAGACTTCTATTAAAATATCTGAATATCAATGCAATTCCCAAACGTATTGAGTCGAGAGTCCTCTATGTGGAACTGTTCAATGATTATGTGCTTCACAAAATATATAAGATACCTCATAACTTCCCTAGACTTCTGCTGGAGTATCTGAATGTCATTGTAATTCACGAACAATTGAGTCGGGAATCATCTTCTAAACAGCCAAATTGTTTGTCCCCATATTAAAATATAACTGGCAAAGATCTAGATCCTAGATCCACACAAATAAATAAATGATTAAATGTTTGTCATACTAGCTAATTATATGTTCTTTTACTGAAAACAATTGTTAAAATATAACAAAATAATAATACTATTATTTTAGGATTGATTGAAAGAATTATAAAACATATTCTTCAAAATTTACATTCTCTATTTATGAGTTATTCATTATTTAATTTTTTATCTTATTGAATTTCTTAATTCTTCCTATTATTAGTTGTAGAACTATTATTGGTCTGTATTACAAACTATTCTAACCAATATGAAAGGGGGGATCCTTTAGAAAATTTCATTTCCCCCGAGTATAATTCAAATATTAACTAAAATATATATCTCTCTCTGGAGAGAATAGTAAAAATTTCACAAGGCAACATAAGCTTATTCAGTGGTTCTATTAGCAAGATAATTACATTGAACTCTATATTAATGACAAATTAGATATTATTGTATGTTTTTGTTTTTCACTTTAGCATTTCATATTCAGTACGTAATTTCTGTGTATTCTTGATATATTGATTTCTTCGCTATACTGATGGGCTTTTTTTAATTATAAAAGTATAACTAATATTACGATAATGGTGGATATCCCTATCTGAAGAAAATTAAAAAATACTCATAAATGATTTATATTTAGTTCTTCAATGTCACAAATCAACTAATAGTAGCACACCATATTATAATATTCATAAACGTAGATAGGTCTGGGACCTTCATTATATCCCAAAATCCTTTTTTCTTCTTTTTATACCTACAGGGGTATAGTATGAAAATAAAATGTAAACAGGGTTTTATGTCAACAAGAATTTTTAGGACAAAATAAAAATTTACTATTATAACAGATGACGTCATTGGGACCCCTCATACAGGAATATAAGTTTATAACTATAGAGAGTAATTGATGAGTCTACCTAAATATAGCATTAATAAAATACATAGGGAATCAATAGAAATAAACAAATTTAAATTACTGTATTTATTAATTTTTATGTATTATACCGTTATACCACTTATTATTTACCTAAACATATGTGCCCAATTACGTCACTATAAAGAAATATAGTTACTTTATAAACCGCCCTACGATTTTCTTGTTGCCTAGTTGTCTAACCTTATTTTTAATAAGATTGATTTTTTTTTAGCCATCGCTTTTTTGTGATACAATTGAAGAAAACAATCGTTGGAAATACTAATAGTATGTAAGTGGGTTGACTTGAGAGAGTTTGGATGGATTTTTCGTTTCACTGATATAAATTATACTTAATTTTAATATAATATTGTAGTATTAGAATATTATATTAAGAGACGGAAAATGGAATTGGGTGATGAGACGCTTGTTGTAGGATATAGTGATGATTTAGTGGAGGAAGTGATTATTAAACTAACGGAGGCGACTCCTCAGACTCAGGCCCTGACTCCAAAGAAGGGCAAGAGATTAGGTGGAAGTTACTGTGTAGCTAAATCATGTTACCACAATCAGTTAAGGGATAAAGATTTCAAATTTTTCAAATTTCCTAGGAGTAACCCCATTCAAAGAGACCTTTGGGTCAAGTCTGTGGACCGAACCCATCGAGATGGAACCGTTTGGACACCAACTTCCTCAAGTCTTCTGTGCTCTGCGCATTTTGTATCTGGTCAATGGTCTCGTAGTAAATTTGATGTCGACTATGTACCAACAATTTTTAGTAGTGTGTCAGCTTCTCAAGGGAAAAAACGTAAAAGGACTCCTCATCATGAGAGCTCTATTAAAATTCGGTCCGTTCTTACACAAACAGATATAGCCATTGTATCTCCAGAGACGTTTACTTTTTTATGCTCTTTAAATCCCACTGAACTTTCTGCTCAAACACAAATTTCTTCCAAGATAGTACAAAGTACCTCTGTCAAAACAGAGACCTATCATAATCCTGTTGTCCATGCTTCTACAATGACTGGAGATCTGGTTGCTATTGCAGTGGATTCATTTTCAGATTCTAAATTTAGAGCTTTTACAGGAATTACTTCCAAATTCTTCTATTCCCTTGTCTATAATCTCTCGGACTCTTTGAAGTCTTCTCTACGGCTTAGTAAAAAGAACAAAGTTCTTATTTTTCTTATAAAATTGAGACTTGGACTGACATTCACAGTGATATCTGGTTTCTTTGGAGTGACGTTAAGGATGATTAAATACTGCTTTATGGAAGTGTTGGAAGTATTTTATAATTTTGCAGTTGAAGCCCTATCTTGGCCGTCAAATCAAGAAATTAGAGACAAAATGCCGATGGATTTGAAACAATGTTTTCCTTATTGTAGAGCTATCCTGCACTCCTTCGAGTGTGATACAGAAAGACCGAGAGATACAGTTAAACAAACTCACTTCCATACAGGGAATAATAATCGCTATTCCTTTAAGTTCATATTTGGAATCGCTCCTCATGGTGACATCACATTCGTATCGGAAATTTATGGAAGTAGCATTGGAGACTCTGCTGCTCTTAAATCCTGCAGCATACTGAACATTCTAGAACCTGGAGACCAAGTTTTGAGTATTAATAAATTTAGAGAAGCTGAGCAAAACTTTGAAACAAATCAAGTTAAATTAGTTATTTTACCTGAAAGACATCATCGTAAATTTGTCTCGGATTTATCTGAAGATGCATCCTCAGTCAATTTGTCAAAAACTGCATCGTCAATCATATACTCAGGCATTGAAAAAACTGTTAAAAAGCTCAAAGCGTTCAAGTATTTGAACTTTGTTCCTCATCATATGACATCTCACATGAATAAATTATTGGTAATTACTGCTTTTCTTTCCAATGAAACCCCAAGTATTATTGTTGGTTGATCCCTTGCTGGCAGCCGAATATAAATTATTCTTTTGATACGCATCACCTAAGCTTTCCACTTCATTGGAACAGTTTGGTTTTATTTATTTAGAGTAAGAATGTATTTCAAATAACAAAAAAAAAACAGTATGAATCGTAAGCATGTAGATTATTGACAACACATAAACTTTGAATGATATAGTTTCATATTTTCGAAACTTCGGATTCTACGCTTAATTTCAGAAGCAGACAAATATAAATAGACAAAAATTATAACAAGGAGAAAATATAAATACATTTCCAATACAAAAGTAAAATACGAAACAAGTAGCAATTTCATATAAGAAGCTATTATTGACACATACATAGTCGCAAGCTGAATAACTAAGCAACCATGGATTTATTTATATAAAAAATAGATAGGAACCATTAAGATTTCATGAATAAAAAGATTATTACTATTATTATTATTATTTTTTTTTTTGAAAAAGTTAATACAAAATTTGAAGCAAGGCATTAAATAACTTCTATATATTGATAAAAAATATACCAAACTTTCTTCTAAGCCTTCGGTTTTTGAAGGATAAAATGCCATTTTTAACTCCTAAGGTATAAAAAATATAATTTTAATTCAATAACTTTGCCTGTAAAAAAAAGAAGCCACAATCCTGCATCAACTATAACGGCAGGATTCCATTTTATACACTGGTTGCATTTCTTGTAAACTAAATTAATCACGTAGTTTTCGAGTATGATATCCAACTACTCATTCGAAGCAAAAATCATTAATATAATGGAGAGATTCAATGAATACAAATGATTCTCAATTAATTTGGGTAAATATCACAAGTCAAAGCTCAATCGTTTGTTGTGGCTTTTGCCTGATGAGGGTGTGTGAACAACACGATCTTTCTCGGCTTTTAAAGCTTCTCGCCATAGTACAAACTGATATAACCCGTTTGTTTTAGCCATTTTCTTATTTTTTTCCAAAATGTCAATGACATTATTAGTCTTATAAAATGGACGAACTCTGAATGGTGATGGACTTTCAAATGTCGAATCAGAACCTCCAAAAGAGATTGACCGAACCTTTCTCGGCTTTTTAGACGGACTGGATGTTACTGGTGAGGCTGGAGGGGATTTGGTTTTAACAGCCTGTTTTCTCTTTCTAGAAGATTTGGATGGAGAAGTTGACATAGAAGCGACCAAAAGACTCATATCTTCTTCCTCATCCTGTTCCATCACACCTGAAGTGCCCTCTTGAGGGAAATGTTCACCTTCAGTGCATGTCAAATGGATACCACTTCCACACGGTAATAAATCTTTAACTATACTGATGAGATTGCGTGTCAAAGCAGATAAGTACTGTTCAGGTTCTTCAATTTCACGAACTAACCGACGTGCTTCAAGGACGGTTTCGTCACTTGGACGAGAAATCTGAAGATAAAATAATTAAATCCAAATTTTTTGACTTGAGAGATAGGTCACCACTTACTTGAATCGAGACATGAGCTTTAATGAGAGTTTGAATTCTATTTAGCTCCTTCTCTTCAGTGGAATACAGAGATATCTGCTGCTTATTAATGGAGATATCATATCTTTTTTCTGATAGTCTATTTTGGAGTCGTTGCAGCTCTTTGCTGATAGAGGAAGTTCTGCTACAAACACACTTTGTCCCAGGTAAGCTTTTGAAACCATTTTCATTCTCAATTCTTTCTTGGTACACTTCTTGAAGCGTTAATGTCCACTGAGTCAGTATAAATAATATTTTGTTTTCATCAATACTCTCACCGGTGGTGGATATCATTTCATCATCTCTATGAACTATTTCCTCATAAGAACAATGAGGGGAGGATATTATTTCCTCTCCGACCCCTTCATCTTTCGAGACAACCAACATATCTTCAGGGGCAACCAAATGGGAGAAGGAATCTTCTTCTAATTTCACAATTTCAGATGGATCCTTTAAAAAAATTGATAAAAGATAATTTAGTCTCATGTATATAGAAAATAGAAGTAGAGTACTGTGACGTCTCAACTTCATGAATCCTACCCAACTAAACACTCATTATTAAATAAAATTTTGTCTTTTGATCAGATTTTTTTTATATATATAATATTTTAATCACAAAAGTTTTACACTGTGATCTGAGCATACAATTAATTAGAATGAATCATTTTTAAAAGTTAAATAATTCAAACACTTTTGACTTTAACAAAAAAAAAACATAAATAAAAATGCCCATTTTAAGAAAACAAGACTCTTAATTCTAGGTATAGAAATAGAGGAACAAGTACCTGATTTTCGAGGTCATCATCATCTACTGACATGTGATTGGAAGTATCTGAGTTTTCTTGAAAGTGAAGGATGTCTTGATGATCGTTTCTACACATTGTGCTGCTACTGACAACAAATCTCAACTCAAAAGGCTTTCGTATATTTTCGGGAGATCCCGGAGGCATGTGTGACGACTCCTCCTTCAATGTCTTCAATACTGCAAACAATTACATTATATTGAAACATTAATCATAACAAGAAAAAACAACAACTTAAAATAATGTTAAAGATAGTGGCATCATCATTTCAACTATTAAAAAAAAATTATAGACGAGTCATTCATCTCATCTTAATAACTTTGTTAATTAAACAATTCAACATCATAGCAATTGAAAATAGCAATAATAGTCAGGTAAAAAGTTAAATGCTTTCACAGTGTAGCAAGAGATTATTCATAGGGAGGGAGCTTTCTTTATTTCGGTCCAAAGAAGCCGTTTAAGTTCTTTATCATTAAAAAAAAATAAAAAAACAATTCAGTTGCAAGGGTCAGAACAACTTGGATTAAATTATGTTGCAATCAGAAAGAAAGGCTCATTCAAAAAGTAGGTACTAAAAGAACAAAAAATCATTTGGTAAAAGACAAAGAAATATGAATATTAACAATTCAAATTTGGTAATTGTACTCATCGTTATATAGAAGGGAAAATGCGAAGAGAAAACCAAAGGAGGGGTGAAATTTGAGTATTTCTATTAGAATGAAGAATAGAAGAGAGAAATGAGCAGGGAACAACAGGTTGTTGCCTATTGGCAAACAACAACAAAAATCAACTTTCTTCCCGCAATCAGAAAGATAAAATATTTGAAAGACAATTCGTAACTACTAATAATTAGAGAACCAATATGATTTTCACCCTTTAATTCCATCTTGAAGAGTAACTTTTCAAGTGGTATAATTCCCTTCTTCCACCTTTAATAGTAAATGTAATATCACTCTAATTTTAAATCGTAAACCTCCTTCAAACTGGTCATGAGTCACTCCCAAGAGAGAGTCCTTCAAAGTACTCTCTCCTTACGCATATATACAATGCAAAAACGTTTAAATGAACGGAACATACTGGATTCATACACCACTCGAACGAAAATCCTTCGTTTTCAACGTTGAAAACTAAACGAACGAATTCACAAACAAACAATAAAATCACTGACGCAAAGGAGGCCCGATCCCCCTACTCCAACAACTACATGTATAACACTGAGTAATAAAATCATAACAAGGAAATATGTGAGCTGAAGCCGCGCCAATATTCATCACAGTCAGAGTCTCATGTGTTGAATACAGCCATTACTGCCAGTCTTCTCTTATTCTTTCTTCGATCTCATGTTGTTCTTTCTTCTCTTTACTATTGTCTGTTCAACAGTCAACTCGTATAAGAGCTAATATACTCTAGCTCATAGAAAAAACTTTCTATTCTTGGGTGCGTTTTTTATTAATTCTCTGCTACCGTATTTTGATCATTTACGCGTTCCCTGTTACCTTAAATAGCGTATATTATTTAATCCTAATAAAAATAAATGTGATGGATTGAAAAGTACTGGAGGAGTTTTACAGTAGTGTTCAACCAGGATCATACTTATAGTCTTTATAGCATTGCCATAATAAATTTAAATATTAATTATTAATTAAGAAAACGTCGTTTCCTTGAGCAAATAATATTATACAGGTGTCAACAAAATAATTATTAATTAGTGCCGAAATACACATTTTAATTGAAAATATTATCATACATACATAGATAACGAATAGCATATATACTTTTGAATTTATGAATGTTTAGTTAAACAGAATCCAAACTCCATTAAGCAATCTGATAAATAATAAGTTTAAATTATAAAATGTATTTCTATTCCAAATCCCTTTCAATATATTTCAAATTACAAATAAAATGTAGGTATGTAAATAGATTGCAAGATGAATTAAGTGTTTCTATTAGTGGTGGTGATTATTAAAATATCTACCCATTTCTATTTCAAAGGTTTTTTTTGACGAATAAAAATACGTACACTTAATTATAAGGAAATCAATGAATATTGGGAAATCTCAATTCACATTATATAATATATTAATTACGTACATTACTTTAAGTAACTTTATAAATATTTTTATGAAATGAATTCTATATTTATTAATTGCATAATATTATGTACAAAGTAGGAAGGGGATTTAATTATTCAAGGTCTTATTTCAATGAAGAATTCATCATTATTCTTAAACACATTTGTTTAATATATTAATTAAATACCATTAACCTTGTGAAACGTTGTTAATATAAGACGTATCGATTGAATGATTGTTTTCAAGAGCTAAATTGAATAAGGAAATAGTAAATACAAATGAGAATACGTTTAATTATTTAAAATAACTGAAGATTTTATGTGTGATAATTTTTGCACCTCTTTCATGACATTCAAGATCATTCAGGTCATCTGGACTATATTTTGATTTCCATCAGTGTCAGTTTTAGGGAAATGAAAATAAGAACAGGCGAGCAATTGGAATTAACTTAACAGAATTGAAGCAATAGTCTGTAGTTTATAATTGATCATTCTGTATAATTTTCTAATTACAGATTCTTTAAATTCTGTTTTTCAGGAATGTTCATATGAATTAAGCCACACACCCATTAAAAGGTACTTTGAGTGGTACTTTACAGAGGTGGAATATTGAATAGTGATGAAGAATTTGAGTATTTTGGACATTATTAAAAAAAGAAAACCGAAAATTAACATGGTAACCCTGAAAAGCAGCTTAGCTATTATGACGTTTCATTAGATCTAACATAATCAACTGACTGTGACAAGACAGGAGGAAATTGGCAATAATTACTCCGATGTCGATTCTCAATACTACTACGAGTCGAACATGGACTTACAATTATAACTCCTCAACAGATCCTCAAGGTTACTTTCAGTCTTTTATGAGCACACCCGAATGTTCAATCAAGTTTTGAATGTAGTATAATAGGAAGTTTATTACTCAGGAGTTAAATAATAATGTCAACAGTTGAGGCAAAGAAAATTAATTCTTCAGATTACCAATTCAAAAAAACAAAACAAAAACACGAGCCAGCTACACAATACATATGATTTACATCACTAGACATTAACTCGATACCTTCAAATGGTGGGGAGGGGTTTAAGTATGACTTACCGGTAGGTAAAAATAAAAGGAGTCGAAAATTAACGTGGTAATCCTTACAATTACAAGAATGCGGCGGCATAAGCAATGATGTAAATCCGGTGTATTTTTCAGCTGGCTGTTAATTTGTAATTGGTAGTATAAAGAAGAAATATTCTTTTCCTTAGCAGTTGTGATTATTATTTAATTCCTGTGTAGTGAACAACGTTTCTTAAATAGATTCAATCTTATTCAAAACCTGTTTGAGCGTTTGCGTATGCTCATAAAAGACGGAGCGTAACCCAGAGGATTTGTTGCAGAGTTATAATTGTAAGTCCTTGTTGAGCTGGGAGTAAGATTGGGGGTCGAAATCGGAGTAATTCTAGTAAATGTCCGTGTTTTAATCCTTTTCTCCTTCCTCTATTGTCATAGCTAAAGTTGATAATATTGTAGAGAAAAACGCGTGCAAGGAGAAGGGGGGAAATACATATGGTATAATTGTTTAAAATACTGATGTGATTATCATCTGCCTGCTTTATTATGATTTTTGAGGGTATAACGAAAGTATTTATTAGCAAAATGTTTAACGAAGATATACTACGTATAATTGACTTAGACATTTTTTATCCGTTACAGTAGATTTGAAAACGTCACACTCCATAAAATTGTAACTCATTATGTACCTTATTCTCAGAATAAAGTATTTCGAAATATATTTGAAGTTCCAGATTTAAAAAAGAAGGCTTTAATTAAATATAATCTACATAATAAAAAATATACCATCATACATTCATGTTAAATATACAAAATTAAACAATTGGAATCATATAACTAATAACAATAAATTATATATACAGAATATTGAAATTATAGATTGATCCAAATAATATTTTCTTGTTCTGACACCGGAATCCAGTTAAATATGTCATAACTTTAGGTTGCAAAACACAAGCGAGACGTGGAGTTTAATCAAAAAGATAATCCCCCTCTTCTTCATGTGGAAGTTGCTATATACAATTGTGCACAGGATAGATATATCTCTACCGATGAGATCTAACTAATTATTAATAGTAAAGTAAATGTCAAAATGAAACACCCAATGTAACTACCCCCGTTGTTGTGACCATTTAAGTAGTTGTTTTTGCCTTTTATGTGTTTTCTGAACACCATTTCTTGGAGCCTATCAACCATAGCTAAGCCTTAAGTGATAAAAAAAGTAATATTTATTGACTACGTAATATTGGAAAACCTAATTATCATACCCAAGTCATTAAGTGAAGAAACTAGTCTCAGACAAACTAGTTGCGAACCATCGAAAGCTACTACCCCCGTTGTTGTGACCATTTAAGCAGTTGTTTTTACTATTTAATGAGTTGTGTATCATAATTCTTGATATGTTTAGCTAAAATAGAATCATATTTTAGGGTTAGATTTAAAAAAAAATCGAATACTTACTGTTAGATAGTACAAAATTCAGAGTTCCATTTCGAAATTAGTAAATATTTTATACTTTTTACTGATAACTTGATCGTCATTTGGTGTGAATGACTCAAAACATTTTTATATGTATTTCTATAAATGACATCAGTACCAACATCCTCCTTTAATTTAATGATGGTTTCTCGGGAAGGGATAGGTTTACCCGTGTATTTCTCCATACATTTTTTGAACATAGATGATTAGCAATGGATAAGGGTATATTACATGTAATAAGCATCTTTGTGAGATCAGAGTTAAAGTCTGACTTGATGTATTCATTATTAACTTGATTTTTTAGATGAATATCCATGCTCTTGATATGAGATGAGGATAATGAGTGGTGTGTAATTCTAGATAGGAGACTAAAGGCACATTTATTTCGACAATCCGACAAACGATCTTGTTTCTCATCCAGTAGGTAATTCCCAAATTCCTGGGCCTCCATTTTCAGAAATCCAGACAGAAGGCGACGTTATTTTAGGCATTTTATTCAGTTCTCTATCGACTATCACCATCTAATATTATATTAATATTGAATAATAAAGGCGGGAAGGATAACGTTCTTGATTGATAGAAGAAGATGTATATTATTTAATCAATGATGCCATAACTCATAGCTGATTGTAGATGATCTAATGAAACGTCATGAGCATTATTCTTTCTTTCCTTCAAAATATTCAAATTGTCCATGTTGATTTTCGGTTTATTTTTATTTTTTAATATCCCTATTCCACACTGGATTTTCACCTTTGAGCATATAACTGTCATGACATTTTATTAGATAAGATATGATCAGCTATGAAAATAAAAAAATCAAGACAAATCCCCAGCAATGATATAGACAGGAATGACTACGACGTCAATCCTCAATTTTACTCGGAGTCCAACAATGTCTTACACTTATAACTCTCCAACAAATGCTCACTGTTATTTACGACTTTCATGTACTGGTGATTCCATTATAATTTGATGTTCTCTTCAAGAATAATGATAACAGCGTTGGGAAATAAAAATAAAACACTCTTCAGGTTGCAACTACAAAAAGATTCGCACTTCCTCAATGTACTATATTTTTTACAACAATACGTATGTTATTCCCGACCCTTGTTAATAATAGCCTCCTATTATATTATTTTGGGCGTAGAAAATGAATTATATCTATCATAACATTCTACATTTGAATTAGTATTAGTGCAGATAAAATATTATAATAATATTTGAATAATGAATACCTAAATATTGTCCATTTATTTTTGTTTGCATTTTTAAACCAATTTACACAAAAGAAAGGCAATAATTCTACTTTAAGAGGTAGATGTCAACACGACGATGATGTTCTTAATATTAAAGAATGAAGGAAAAAGAAAGAACAGAGTACTCACCAACAGTTTGACCTTTTCTAATCGTTAACTGTGTTTTTTCGCAATAAAAATTCCATATAATTTGTATCCCAGACTTGGGGAAGGAGGGGGTTAATATTTTGAATAGTAAATTTAAGAATTAATTATTATATATTTTTGCTTTTTTTGAAAACATATTTTGTATTTTATATATAGTACACCCATATTGGATCTTACTTTTTACTAAGAAAATGAGATTTTGAATTTTATTTTATGTTTAAGTCGATTTATAACATGCGCCCTTTACCTTTAATAAGGCCGACCATTTGATGAATTAAAAAAAGGTCCAGACTAAATGTAAAAACAGTCCTTCTAAAATAAATACATTTAATAAAAGTTGTTCAAAATGCTATCCACCAATATGCTTTTAAAAAAAACGAAAATTAAGGTGGTAACTCTGACAATTTGAAGATTGTTTTGGAGAAGAGCAGCTCAACTGTCATGCCATTTTATTAGGTTAACTTTGAGCAAGGTTAATGGAAATACAAGGTTATACCATAACGAGTGTACTTCTGATATTTGACTTCCACCACACTTTTTAATATAGACGTCATAGTGTATGAGTGGTTGCGTGTTTTCTCAAAATCTGTCTGTCTTACCAGTTGGTGCGATACATCAAATTGAAAATTCTAGAATGCCCGATTACATGATGGTCTAACCTTGTGTTTGTATTAACCTTGTCTGTGAGCATCCCTGAGAGGGATAGAAAGGAAATAAACACAAATCCTACTCCTGATATAGTAACGACATTGGCTCATAAAGGATAGTAAGTAACCTTGAGGATTTTTTGCAGAGTTATAATTGTAAGCAGTCCTCAAGTTGTAGGAGGAACAACTTATTGGTCAAATGCAAACTATAGAAACAGTCTGAGTTGTATCCATTATGAAAAAAATATATATATAAGTCACTAAGAATTTTTCTTAGGCGTTTGGCTACGTTAGGCAGAAAGAGTTTAATCCATTTGTTGTGTATGGTCTATCGGCAGATAATATGTCATTAAATTGATGGCTGCTTTGGTAATATACTGCCCTTCAAGTATACCTAAGTTAACAGCTGAAGGCTATAGAACAGTCCTTTGCATACATTATCATCTCTATATTTTTTTTCTTTATGATTGAGTACTAGGCGTAACCTCACTAACACAAAAATGTACCGTGTATTTTGTTGTCAGCTGTCGAAGTTTATGCATCTTTTTTTCTAATCAATGTTCTGAAGGTTGATTGGTTGAATTAGAATTAACTTTTATTATGGTGCAAACAATTCCAAGAAATCATTGAACAATAGTTCCATATTTTTGAAGAAAATTTAACAACCAACTTGGACATTTTTTCCTGATTCTTCTCAGAGGGAAGGTTTCATGGTACAATAAAAGGTAATAACTGGTGTAACCTTCAAAAACAAGAAAGGGACTATTTAATCAACGTACGGCCGGATGATATTAGGATGATCAAGAGAGGAATTGCAGTTATGAGAAAACAGAATACATTACATCAGGGTGTGAAGTATTTTTATATAGGGAGGGGGGGGGCGGGCACATCTCTAGTAAAAAAACCACCTATTTATTTTAAGCCCAATTTCCCTTCGAGGGTTATAAAATAATTTTCAAGGGTTATTATTTGAAAATTATTATTAATAGATTATATTACATGCAGAGATGTTCAAAAAGCTATTATAGAGAGGGCTCGGCTTTTGCAGTTGTTACCTGATTCAGGGAGAGTGTACCCTGCATTAATACCAATATGTTTTTATTTACCAAAGCTGTTATCATTATTCTTTTATTCCTTTTTATCCTCGCTACGCGATCACAAAGTCAAGGAGTCCAAAAGTAAATTAGTGTTGTCAAAGATTAAGGAATAACTTGAGGGAAAGGATATCCTGCCTTAGACGAGACTACAGGTATTTTTTTCATGTACTCGGAACATGAGAGCTTCTACTTGGAACCAGAAAAGACCTGGATCTTGACCAGAACACTTAAAAGGTGGACTCAAATATAGCTCTGAGTATTATATATTTATATTTGTCATCCTTGCTTATTGAGAGAGAGTTTAATCCTAACACCTGTCAATTTTACAGCGGCAAATTGTCCGACAAGAAACTCAGTGGCGCTCAGAAACGTAGAGTGCAGCGGGAGAAAGAAAAAAAGGACAAGCAATTATTAATGAAGATTCCAAAGCTAACAGGGTATTTTAAGTCTGGTAGTTGCCAGGGTCAAGATGTGGAGGTGCATGACGCCGACCTCACCTACCGCGCCTCGTCCTTGTCTTTGCTTGCAAATGAGGAGTGTCTGATTGTGAGACCGAGGGATTGAGAACAGAAATTGGCAGACACAGCGGGTTGTGCTTCTGGTGTCCATGATGTGCTAGCCTCCGCTAATCCCTCCGTGAGTGTTTCACCTGTTGCTGCAGAGAGTGTACAAGACGGCAGCAATCCTGCTAACGTTACCTGGAACTCGGATCCTGCGTCCTGGGAGACAATTGATGAAGATATAAGAAAATATTAGATTGAAATAGGACCTGAAACATGTCAGAATAAAGATGAAGGTGTGGCTGCATCTGAAAGACAAAAGTGTGGAACGAGAATGGTTGCTGTGTTCCCCCTCAAAAGGATCTGTATTTTGTTTCGCATGCAAATTATTCAGTGACAGTGATTTACAGTCATCTGGATATAGTGACTGGAAGAACACTACTGGAAGGAAGTTTTAAAGAGGGTGGTTGTGGTGGTTAAGTTTTTGGAAGAGCAAGGACTACCATTCAGAGGACATAGTGAAATTTTTGGCAAGCTAATAAAGAGAATTTCATGGGAGTTTCTGGAAATCATTGCTGAGTTTGACCC
The DNA here is from genome assembly GCF_016086655.4 of Lepeophtheirus salmonis. NCBI lineage: Eukaryota > Metazoa > Arthropoda > Copepoda > Siphonostomatoida > Caligidae > Lepeophtheirus > Lepeophtheirus salmonis. The sequence continues at coordinate 71,132,124 of NC_052135.2, read as the reverse complement.
ATTTCTGAAAGCCCATATTGAAAAATATGGTAAAGCTTGTAAGGGAAGACTTTCCTATTTGTCTTCAACAACATGTTTGGAGTTTATTGAGGTGATGGGGGAGCAGATCCTTGCAGATGTCATCAGGCAAATAAAAGTGGCAAAGTACTTTTCAATATGTGCCAATTCCATCCCAGATGTGACCCACATAGATCAGCTGGCATTCATAATGAGATATTTTTCCCCTGATGGCAGGATTGAGGAGCGTTTTGTTAAGTTTCTGCCTATTCAAAGTCACTCTGCCGGTCTGTTCTTGGTGTTTTGCAGGACATGGGTATTGATACAAGTAACTACAGAGGCCAATGATACGATAATACCGTCAATATGTCCGATACTTACAGTGGCCTTGAGTCATTCATTAAACAGATTAACTCTTGGGATGAATGGGTATAGTGCGCTCCACATACACTTAATTTAGTCGGGGTTAAGAGTCTTAACTGCTGCCTTGGGACGGAGGAATTTTTTAACTTCGTACAGACACTTTAATTTTTACTCAAAATCCACATCCTGTTGACAGGTTATAACGGCGGGTTTACGGCCTAATGATAACCACTGAATAGAAACTTGAAAAAGTCTGTCTGACACGATATGGTCAGCACACGCACAAGCGACAAAAGCACTGCACCATTACTATGCGAGGATCCAAGAGTCCTTGCTGATGTTAAATGATGACTCCAGCCAAAATCTTATTACTCGAAATGAAGCAAGGACACTCTACTGTAAAATGAAAAGATAGAGAATGCATTCCAGTACAATATGTCACTGCTGAGTCATATAAGAGGACGGAGACTACAGTCAGTGTTTCCGAATGTTGATATAGCACTGATACTCTTTTTGACTTAACCTGTAACCAATGCCACTGGGGAGCGCTCATTTTCAAAACTTGGAATTTTGAAGAATAAACTGAGATCCACAACGGGCCAAAACAGACTCAATCACCTGCCTTTGATGAGCATTGATAATGATATTCTTAGAAAGCTGGATTTTACCAGCCTCATAAAAGACTTCTCATCCAGGAAAGCAAGAAAGAGATCCATCGGAAAATAAGTTGTGTGTATTTACTGGGCTACAGTTTTGTTACATTGCTACCCCAAACACACACAGATTTTCTGCTGCTGTATTATTTTTTTCTTAAAATTGTCTCACTCTGCCCAACTACTTGATTTGTGCAAGGTGGTCTGTGCTGCTCCTGCAGCAGATATGTCTTGGTTCAGAAAGCTTAATGTTTCTTAAGCTTGCCGATGTACTTTAAATGACCTTCTGTAGTATTTTGTTACAAATAAAGGCTGTTGTAGTAAATTAGTGTCAAATTACTTTTTTCTGGGAGAACATGATGCATAAGGGGGCCCCAGAGAAAAAATAGCCTAGGGGATCATGACTATCTTAATCCTCCCCTGCTTACATTAAATATATATTGATCCCTCAAGTTGTAATTTCATTTTGTTTGCATCAATTCCTTATCTCTCACTCGTTCTTTCATTTAGTTTCGGAAACGGGCATATGATCTAGAAAATATGGATATTTTATTAGGTAAATATATATCTTTACACTAATACATACAGTTTGTGTTCATCGAGACTCCTACTTAGAGAGTATAAATTTATAGCGTCTGGAAAAACTACTATTTTTGCAGTTGACGCCCCCCCAGTCAACTGGATGCCATAAATGTATCATCCCTAGGCCCAATTTTACCGTGAGTAATACTTAAGGCCAATATTTAATTATGGAACATTTTATTCACACTCTACAATATTGAAGATGTTCTAGGTTGGTGCTCTTATTTTTTACGTCAAAGAGTCGACCCTGGGGTTAATTGATTCTCCTCTAAATCTGTCACTTTTCCCATCGATTGAATCTAATATGTAATGTTGCTTAAGTATTTGCAGTATATGCAATAGGGGGTAGAAGCCCCTTCCCCACTGGGATATTAAAGCCCCTTGATTGATTTGTTGTAATCCAGACGAAGATTTAAAAAAAATAAATATTAATATAATTTTCTAATGTTGGACATTTGAGTCATTGCTGTGAATAAGCTAATCTCTTAACAGCTAATATTATTCAATTATTTTTATTTACTGCACAAAGAACATTATAGTTGTGGTGCCATAAATTTTTTTTGATTTTGTTTTTCTAGAATAACATATTGGGGCTTGAGGGCCACCAACTGAATAATTATAGTTATACAATTAGGTATAACTTATACCTAAGGGTGATAATTTTGGTAAGAATAGAAAAGCGTGCAAGGAGAAGAGAAGAAATACTTATGGCATCATTGATTAAATAATATACATCTTCTTCTATCAATCATGAACGTTATCATTCCCGCCTTTATTATTCAATATTAATATAATAATATTAGATGGGGATAGTCGATAGAGAACTGAATAAAAAGCCTAAAATAACGTCGCCTTCTGTCTGGATTTCTGAAAATGGAGGCCTAGGAATTTGGAAAATACTTACCGGATGAGAAACAGATGGTTTGTCGGATTTGTCGATATAAATGTGCCTTTAGTCCCTTGTCTAGAATTACACGCCACTCATTATCCTCATCTCATAACAAGAGCATGGATATTCATATAAAAATCAAGTTAATGATGAATACATCAAGTGAGACTTTAACTCTGATCACACAAAGATGCTTATTGCATGTAATATAACCTTATGCATTGCTAATCATCTACTTTCAAAAAATTTGTGGAGAAATATACGGGTAAACCTATCCCTTCCCGAGGAAACCATCATTAAATTAATGGAGGATGTTGTTACTGATGTCATTTATAGAAATACATATAAAAATGTTTTGAGTCATCCACACCAAATGACGATCAAGTTATCAATAAAAAGTATTTACGAATATCGAAATGGAACTCTGAATTTTGTACTATCTCACAGTAAGTATTCAAATTTTTTTAAATCTAACCATAAAATATGATTCTATTTTAGCTAAACACATCAAGAATTATGATACACAACTCAGTAAAGGACAAAAACAACTGCTTAAATGGTCACAACAACGGGGTAGTAGCTTTGGATTGTTTGCAACTAGTTTGTCTGAGACTACTTACTTCGCTTTAAGACTTGGGTATGATAATTAGGTTTTCCAATATTACATAGTCAATAAATATTACTTTTTTATCACTTAAGGCTTAGCTATGGTTGATGGGCTCCAAGAAATGGTGTTCAGAAAACTCATAAAAAGCAAAAACAACTGTTTAAATGGTCACAACAACGAGGGTAGTTAGTTACATTGGGTGTTGTATTATAATTAACAATTGTGTATATCCTTCATGATAATAGTATGTTGTTATATAAGCATACCTAAATAACGGGGGAAAATCTTTTTGATGCTCTTAATAGGGAGTAATATCGCCGGACATTACTACATAATTAGCTTTTGCTCTAAATCTTTACGATGAATTTATTTCTAACATTTTTTTTATTAATATACTTATTGTCTAATTTTATGATTTTGACATTTACTTTATTATTAATAATTAGTTAGATCTCATCGGTAGAGATATATCTATCCTATGCACAATTGTATATAGCAACTTCCACATGAAGAAGAGGGGTGATTATCTTTTTGATTAAACTCCACGTCTCGCTTGTGTATTGCAACCTAAAGTTATGACATATTTAACTGAATTCCGATGTTAGAACAAGAAAAAATTATCTGGATCAATCTATTATTTCAATATTCTGTATTTATAATTTATTATTATTAATAGTTATATGATTTTAATTGTTTAATTTTGTATATTTAACTTAAATGTTTAATGGTTTATTTTTTAGTATGTAGTTTATATTTAATTAAAGCCTTCTTTTTTAAACTTTGAGCTTCAAATATATTTCAAATACTCTACTTTGTCGTTTCATTAGCTATTATTCTGAGAATAAGGTTCATAATGAATTACAATTTCATGGAGTGTGACGTTTTCAAATCTACTGTAACGGATAAAAAACGTCGAAGTCAATTATATGTAGTATATCTTCATTAAACATTTTGCTAGAAAAATACATTCGTTATACCCTCAAAAATCATAATAAAGCAGGCAGATGATAATCACATCAGTATTTTAAACAATGATACCATATGTTTTTTTCCCCCTTCTCCTTGCACGCGTTTTTCTCTACAATATTATCAACTATACTTATACCTAACAGAGAGGTTGTATTTAGATCCATTATGATAATCTGGAAGTCTACTAGTTATGCACCTAAGAAATGAGACTTTCGGCTTTGGTCCCTAGGTGTCGCCAGTAAAACATTATAAACCGGTCCAAAAATCTAAATGCTTATTTCGACATGTGTCAACAATATTTAATCATTATTTGTATAGTTTCATTCAACAACGCACTTTTTTCGCTAGTTAAAATGTCTAATTTTGTCTCTACAAACTACGATGTGCGGACATCATTGACTTCTGCTACCAATTGAAGAAAAACGCTTCTCAAGCCCATCAAATGATTGTGGAAGTTTACGTTGGACATACTCTAAGCAGAGTAATGTGCTACAGGTCGTTTGACAAATTCCAATGTGGTGTTTTGATGTGAGAAATGAAGATGAAAGAAATGAAGGCAATGCTGTGTGTGTTCTAGGACCAGTGTGGGGTCATATGGTATGACCTTCTACAACCCGATCAAACCAATAATGGTGATCGCTACCAACAACAATTGACCGATTTAAACCATGCTATACGCCAAAAACAACCAAAATATGAAGCCAGGCAACATCAAGTAATTTTCCTTGATGACAACGCTCTATAACCACCCGCCAGCTTGTTGAATAGTACAACTGGGAACCTCTTGCTCATGCGGCGTACTCACCAGACCGGGTGCCTTCCAATTATCAATTAATTGTATCAATGGGGCACGCACTCAATGATTTACGCTTCGATTCTCACACTGAAGGCAAAAAATGGATTGATGACTGGCTTGCAGCCAAAGACGAACAATTTTTTTGGAAAGGCATCCATAAATTGCCTGAAAGATAGGAAAAATGTGTGGCTAGCGAAGGTGCATATTTTGAAAATTAAATCTGTAACCATTTTTTCACAACATATGTTCAAATTTTAAAAAAAAGTATCATTTCATAGGCGCATACCTGGTATTGCAGAGTTATTTTTTCTCCTTTTCGATCAAAATTGAACTAATGATCATTTATCACTAAAATGTGTTAAATGACTGTTGACTCATCATTTGTCGATATAAATAAGTCCTTAAAAATAACTGAAATGAGGCGGAAAATCACAAGAAGCTGCATCAATGACTGAGTCATAGAATCTAATACACATAACATAAATAGCTCTATATTTAATCTAGGTGGCTTGAACGTTTATAAAGCTAATATTGAGCTTTTTATCTGTAAAATGTTCCAAATTACAACAAAGACAGTACAAATTATCCATCAATCTATTTTTTTTTAAATACAGCATAGAGTAATACTGATAGATTAAATGCGAAATTGAGGATCATTATTTGGAACTTATAGACATAATCTAAAATACGCTTTGATAATTAACAACTTTCCTACTACTTGAATAGAACAGTACCTAATATTAACAAATAACATATAAAATTATAAAACGTTCATTCCCCAAAGGATTTAATAATTAATATAATTCGAAAATGGATTATTAACATAATATATAATCCCAAATAAATAACAATTAAAAATGTTCCATCATTTCTTTGCGACTTCTTTAATATTCAGAGCCTTTTTGACATAAGGTATTTTAAGTAACACAGTTTGAACCAATGATATTAAATTGGAAGTTAGCCAGTAAACACATAACGCAGATGGAAATTGAGTCATAACTGGGAAGCTCATTAATGGAAGGATATACAATAGTTTTTTAAATCCTGGAGGAAGTCCGTCATTATTCATTCCATCAGCACCCATCTGAATCTGTATAAATATTGTAAAAGATGCAAGGAACGGTAAAGTGTATGTTGGATCAAAGCTGGTGAGATCTTTGAACCAGTATATTCCACCAGTTGACATACTTTGAACTGGTAAATTGGTTAAACCTCGAATGGCAAAAAACATGGACATCATAACCACGCCGTTTGCCAAAATTGGAGCATACATTTTTAAAGGGAATAAATTATTCTCTTGCATGTACGCCATTATTTTCATGGCCTCCTCCCTGCGAAGTTTTGGATCTGTTTCTTTGAGTGCTTCCTCTCGTAGGCGATTCATTTCTGGTTGATGGGAGGCTAAATGAATCATATTTTTTTGAGTTCGCACAATAATTGGAAATACGGCTCCTCTGAGGATAAGCGTTGCTAAAATTTGAAAATGGGTTCGTTATTAGAGATGGAGTCAAACCTGTATGTATTTGTATTTGACTTGTCACTTAATTCTTTTCAAATGAAAACTAAAAAGACATTTAAAAAATAATACAAACACTTAACTGATTACGATGGATTCCCACCATGGAACCCCAAGGATAGTATGACAATTTTCTAATGCGCTCTGTAGGATGCCATGAGGAAGAACGGATCCATGAATCCCTAGACCCAATTCACGAAATGTTGGCTCAATAACTGAGGACAACGTGTGCTGGTCAATAGTCTGAATTACTCCTTCTCCTGCCTCTTCATTTTTTCGAACGGATGTGAGTGAAAAATGGCGAGTAGTTGTAAAGAAATTAAGAGCATTGTTTTTAGTTTGAGTTGAGATCCTCCTTCCTCGAGTACATGTAGTAGAGAATATACGAGCCAGATTCATGACACTCACGCGATTTTGACAAAAGTAGGATAAAAATGTGTACCTCACTTTGGGATGAAAAATCAGCTGGGTCAAGCTCATTCATCTTCGTGCTTAGAGTAGCTAGAATTGTAGCGTTATTGTATCATGCAAACTTTCCTCCGAAAAGAAACAGAAAAAAGGCCCGAAATCATTTGGTATTTACCCAAATAAGTCAATCATACCAACTCTTATATATCGTATTATTTCTTCACCATTTTTCAAATGAATTACACATATATATATTTCACAATATTAAAATCTACGTAGTATTTTATTCGATACTGTATTATAAATAATATTGCATAGTAATATTCTGTTCAAAGCGTACCAATAAATTTGTAATTCTATATAACAGTCAAAATTTCTTAATATAAATAATTAAATGGGCAAAAATTATATATTAGAAACGACGAAGGATCCACAAGAAATTGTATTCCTGTTTTTTTGGAAACGGGGCATAAGTATAGAATAAGTTAACTTATTACTTTATTTATTTATCAAAAAGAATACATTATGCCATGACGTTTCAGGGAAATGAGGGAATCGACAGCTGACAACAAAATAACATAGGGTATTTTTGTGTTAGCGAGATAACGTCGTGAGAAATGTATTTCATTATGTATATTCATAATTTATAATTATGAAATAATAATACTTTTAATGCTAGGTTCAAATTTATATTTATAAGATTCTAGGTACTGAAGAATAAATTATTCTGATACAACGATTTGAATAAAGTAGTATAATTTATCTTTAGTTGCACTGTGTTTCTACATTATATTAGAAGAAAATTAACCTAAGCAACGTGCTTAAATTCCTAGAACACTAATCAGCAAATAATAATAATAGTAGATTATGTAATCAGTTAAGTAATGAACACGAATAAGTTTCTGTAGCGTAGGGTAGACTGTTGAATTTTATCACGAGATTTGACTCTCGCATAACACTAATACTGCGGATTAATGGACCTATTCACGATTGGTTTATAGTCCATAGAGGGGATTTGGGAAACTTTCCCCCTCCCATCCTCATAAAAAAAAATTAAAGCTTCCTAAATATAAAATATTATCATATAACATATATTTTATATTAAATTAAAACTTTTTCAAACAACTTTTAGAAGAAGCCTTGAGCCATGTCTGGACGGTCTATAAAAAAAAAGTATATTTGTTAATATGCAGATTGGGATTACTTATATAAAATGTCAGAAATTGGGGGTTGGGGTCGAAATTTGCCAATCGACTTGGGTTTGAGTACATTTTGAAGACTTGATCTCAAAATCAAATACTTTAGACTTGACTTTTGACGCTGAGGATCCCAACTCTACTTTGACTAGAAAAGTATTTTATACTTAACTCGAGAATAGTCTTAACAACATGAAGGAGGGAGCCTATATTATAATTTTGGACTTAAAATAAATCTGAGAACTCCAGCTACATAGAGTTGATAAAAATGTTGAAGGTGAAGGTCTTGAACTGGAATCGACGAAAATATTTAAAGAACTTAGACTTGAAGTGCAAGGACTTTTTCCCACCTCTGTAAAACGTTGTTCCCAAATTCTGCCTCTGTGATCAATGATTTAAAACAAATTTACGCAAGTGTTACCTCATATGCTAATTATGAGATACTGCATAAAAACCAAAAAAAACTTCCTTTAATATTAACGTGGTTCGATTAAAAATCGAGTTTTTTCTTTAAAAAATGAACAAAAATTTAGATAATTTTCTTATCTAAAATAACAAATTTTACAAGTTAAAGGGCCCCACATCTTTCTTTGACGCGATCCAACGTCTTATAAAACCCACACTGTAATTCATATCGCCACATAAAAAAAAATTATACTATGGTAAATAAAAATGAACATTTTTAGATTATTATCTTAGATATTATTTTTTCTTAAAATATTGTAGTATCACTGGTCAAAAAATGACCGTATTCATGTATGGTCATCACTCATTAATCATAAACTATCTTTGAAAATCCAGTGTCTTAAAAAGCGTGACAACTTGTTCTGGACTGCCCTATGATTAGAATGAAAATACAAAATGTATGGTATTTAACAAAGGTTTAGTGAGTTAATTTTAATGTATATCTTCTAGATGAATGATCAAATATGTTTCTTTATTTTCTTTTTCCATCAGCTAAGCAACACGGTGTATGAATGGTTTAAACTGTTTTGATTGGATGAACGAACATAGTCACAGACCATAGTTCCTTGAGTATGTAGTATGAAACTCTACGTACAAAATATCAATCCATGATGAATATAACGTCACTCCCCTGTTTACAACTACAGTAAAACTAATAGTAATATCAAGTTTTTACTTAGCGCTTTTAAAAGAAGCCCAACTTAATACTTCATTCTTCTTTATTGCATGAAGGAGCGAGATCTACGCATACTAATAGTAATTTTTTTGTCAATAGTTTACAGACTTATCTCTTGGGGGAACATTATAGACTCATATTTAAAAGATAATCATTTATCATGGGTGAAATTTACACGTTGGAAGAAGTCAAGAAACATAATGGAAGTAGTAAAGATTCCAATTCCGTTTGGACGATCATTGATAATCAAGTCTACGACGTATCCAATTTCTTGGACGAGGTTTGTATTGTTATTATTTATGATGTACATTTTATATTCTTGAAATATTCTTGATGTAGCACCCTGGAGGAGAGGAAGTTCTAATAGAAAATGGTGGGATGGACTCTACAGAGGCTTTTGAAGATGTGGGACATAGCTCGGACGCACGGGAAATGATGAAAGACTATTTAATTGGAGAATTAAGTGAAGTAATAATTACATTAGTGACGCATTCTAAGCTAAAGTAACCTGTACATTAATTTTGTAGACTGACCGCAAGGGATCTTCCTCTACAGGAATAAAAACATGGAATTTTGAGAAGACGGAAGAAACCAAGTCCTGGTCCTGGATCCTATATCCCGTTATTATTGCATTTGCAGCTTCAGTAGTGTACAAGTACGCAGCCTAAATACCCAGCTCAACTCAGTCAAAAGAAGTGCACTCTTCCGATACCAATTACAATTTACATACATATATAAATATATTCTTTTTATTAAGTCTGAATGGATCACAAGCTGTAAAGTACTAAATATTTATATATTTTTTCTAAATCAATAATAAATACGTAAATATGGGATTAAAAAAAAAAATAATAAGGTTCCATCATGATCGATTTTGATGAATTAATTATAATTAAAATTCCCCGTATTAAGAAATCATCCTTTTCACACTTATTTCAGATTGTCCACCTAAGATAATATATTTCAACAGATGAGGGAACCTCTTTTGACAAAAAACTGGGGATATTTAAGATTGGTTAGAGAGTTGTAGAGTCGATGATCTCTTAGCATGGTTATAATTAACCAATCTTTTACCAATGAGATACCTAAAAAACAAAAATATATAACAAATTAAGTGTCTCATAGTCAATAAAGAGAGAAAAAAAAATTACCTATCATTTTTTATGTGTTCGTAAAGTTTCTTAAATTGATCCAATTGAAGATTTACGAAAAAAACGGTCACAATAACAGAGAGACAAAAAGTATAAATGTAGCGTTGGATAACAATCAGTAACATCTGATCCGAAAAAAGAAGCGGCGCTATTGAATGGGCAATAATGTAGGGCACAGAGAGGGATAAACCAAGATAAGTACAGACAGGCATTATGATAGACATAATCAAGAATTTCAAATCAAGTCCTCGGATTCCGTCATTGCATAGTCTTATAATAGCTGCCTTGAGCCACCAGTCTGGACCTATTCTCGTCAGACCAATTACAATTTTAGTATACAGAACTCCAAAAGCCAAATCTTGCCATAAGATATAGACTGGTGTTTGATGTAGTGGTACCCTTAGGGGCATGAGTAGAACCAATTCCAGTAGTACGCCTGCCATTAGAGGAATTACAATCATCAAAAGAAAAACTGCGATAAGAGCTTTCAAACCCTGTGTATAATCAATCAGCAACATATATTTGAAAGGTTAATGAATATATTGATTTTGATTTACTTACAATTAGACCCCATTCCCTTATAGTTATAGAAAGCTGCTTCCATCCTTGACTGATCCATCCCACAAATAAAGTGATTCCTTTAATAAGAGACAAACAAACGAATAATCCTAGAGCCAATGTGTACAATTCGTAAAATCGCCTGTTGTCTCTCAGCCAAATGCCGAAAAGCTTTCGCCCAAACCATACAGGAACCAACATTCCAATGAGAGAAACAATCAGCCATGACAATAACATTAACACAAAAAGTCCCATGATCTAAAATTAAAAAAATAGAATGATGAAAAGAAGAACTTATCTCTTTGAATAGCTTGACTTACCTTAGCTGGCAAAAACCTAGGTTTATCATATGATTGATAGCGTGTTGGACCTTCTCTAAAATGAAAGGCTTGATGAGCTGCTCGAAGGCCACCTTCTTCATTTGGAGGTTGGGCGGGTGGTGGAACTTCTTGAATGGGAACATTATCATCCTGTTCATCTTCGTCATCCTTATCACCTTCTGCATCCACTTCATCTCCAAATAAATAGGATTTGAGATCTAATATACCTGAAGCTCCTAAACACCATAGACGAATGGCCCTTTTAAGCCATTCTCTCATGTTATTATGATCTTGAAGAGCAGGTAATATGACAAGTACGAGAAATAGTTCCATAATTAGCTCATCCACAGGAGAATCACTGAAATTTGATAAATGTTCATGGTAACTCAGTAATTTTATTTCATGGATGTTAAATGTTTATTCCATAATTGAAATACAAACTTACGGAGGTTGAGCAGTTTGGTAAGGCAGAAAGTTGACGAAATAATGCTTAATGATTCTTGATGGGATATACAGCATAACCAGAATAGAAGTGCCAAACATAACAAGGGATGCACAAAATCTTCGCAAGTGTTTTAAGACAGAAAGATGAATCATTTCTTGGATTGGGTTAAAGTCTGGATCATTTAGATTTCTGATAAACCACAGCACTCCAGGTCGTAGAATTTCGCGCAATAAAATAACGAATGATGCAAAATAAAATACATAAATCATACCAATAAGCCAATGCATAAAAAGAGATGTTTCAGGAGATTTATGATAGCTGGCTTGACGGTCCTAGATAATAAGGAGTACATAGCATAATAAGAAGTTTATATATGAAGAGCACATACCTTTAAAGTAGCATCAAACAAGGACAAGGAACAAATGTCTAACCACCATCCACAAACCACAGGGAATACAAATATTTCAACGACCAAAAGTAATGCAACTTTGACAACAACGTAGCACTGTCCCAGAAACCTGGATACTTTTCTAAGCTTCAAAATACTAGTGATACTATGTATGACGACGAGGCTCACACCGGAGATGCAGTATCCATATAGAGTTGTTAGCATACCCTCAAAATGGGTTCCCCCAATGAATGATTTGAGCTCAAAGCCTAATATTGTGAAGTGCCCGATGTGATAAGGGAAAAAGGCAAAGATGAGGATAAAAAGAGTATTAAGGGAAATAGCCCAAAAAACATGCTCTAGGAAAACAAGCGATCCATCAAAGCCAAAGATCCTTTCCCAAGTCATTTCCTCTGGGGGACGATCCCATTCCATAGGGTTCCATTGTCCATCATCCGGATGAGGTGCTTCAGCGGGATCTAATATTTCTGGAGCAGCAGGTTCCACCGGGACGTTTTCTTCCTGTTCCGCCTCCTCCACTTCTTGTTGATTAGCATCCGGGGGGTCCTCAGCAGGCGGAGGGTCATCCTGCTGCGGATTGGGTTGCTCTGGCTGTTGATGCTGTAGATGTGCATTGTCTTCCATATCCAGCCATTCCGGGCCTCCTCCGTGCAGCATTTGATCTTTGAGCCAAAAGAGTCCGATGAATGCCAAGAGCGTGAGGAAGACCACAACACAGCCTTGGGAAATGTCTGAAGTGAGATTTTCCGTGGAAAAGATGTGGAGGGGAAGGCAGATGATGGAGCTGAGGGACCCCGAGAACAGGCTCCGATAAATACGACAAGCCGTGAGCGGAAGGAGTCCGATCCAAGCCAGAGCCACGCAGGTGTCATGGACCCACACTTTGAGGACACGGGCCAGAGTGGAGCAGAGTCCGGAGAGGAGGATCCGCACTGGAAGGCGCTTGGGCATGTCCGAAGAGTAAATGGACGTGAAGGAGAAGCGATGGTTGCACAACTCGCATATCTCCTTCTTAGAATACTTGAGCCACTGCAGCAAACACTCCTCGTGGATAAACTTGATAGATCCTGTACAAATACAAGGGTGGAACAGGGGACGCTCAGATCCACCCTCACTACGGCACACACGGCACAAATCCCCAGAAGAACCCGTCTCGTCCTCCATTCTCACGCCTCACAAAATCACTTTCAACTTCTCGAACGCCCAATTACTAATTAGGAATATCTTTTCCAATCCAATCCAATCCAATACCAGACAATTTGACTTTTCTTCCAACTTAATCTCATTGGCCATTGGCCATTCATCACCTTCTTTTTCTTTTCTTCTAGTCTTTCCCTTTTTACTTTTCCCCTCCTCCTTCTCCTTCACTCTTACTCAGCTTACTTCTCCTTCTAGCTTCGCCTAAAACTTTAAACCAAAGACTTTCAAGCCTTAAAACAATAGTAAAGCTTCGGGAGAACACGGGTCGTGGAGTTCTCTTTTTTCTTCACAAAAGGTGTCGCTTTTTATTATGCCAGAGATGACGTCATTTTATAAGCTTTGTTTCATTTCGCAGAGTTTACCAGTAGCAAGGCTGAATTCATCGAGGTTGCAAAGTTAGTGAGACTTGAAGATAATAATATTCAAATATACTCCACGACCCTAGCGGACAAAAAAAGTGTCACAACGACCATTACCTTTTACAAATATGCATCACGTTATCTTCGTCTCCCTACTTTGTTTTAAACCTTTAATTCCGCCTTCTTTGCACCTCTCCGCTCTCAGATCATTTCCCTCCCCCCTTTCTACCTTCGCCTTTGATCCATCCATCATCACTCGTATCATTGTCATGTAACTTGAAAATGGCAAATGATATAATATATGTTGCATTTTATGGGGGCAATGAATAACGCGACTCTTTAATACAGAGTCATCAAATGCTAATTTTAGCAAATACAAATATAGGGCTTCATTATTTTACCTTTCGCTTTCTTTGCAGGGAACATTTACGGTTAAAAACAACATAAGCCACGGGATTAGAGTAGACCCAATGGGAACATGTAAAGAATCCACATGAAATCCCACAATTATGTATACAATAAGATGAAGAAGGGATATTGGAATCTAGTCATCCTTTGGGGCAATTTGACTATTGATTAGACTAAATTAGGTGTGAAAAAAGATTACATAAACATATTATGAACCATAATGGAGAAATTCTTTATGGTTTCTGAATGATAGAGGAATCGTGGGCGGGGGCGGGGAGAGTAGTGCAGTGAGTAGAGAGTAGTCAGTCACTCTAAGTAGAGCTAGGAGGAGCGGAGGAAAGTCGTATGCGGTCCGTATGACACAGTGTGAGCAAGTGACTGACGTCATGTGAAGAACTGAGTTACTTAATTATAAATAAAATTAATAATCTGAGTAAAGTTTAATATAAGTAATAAATGAAATACTCGACTAAATAGGGATGAGTGTGGCCGATGAGCTAGGGGCTAGGAGTTGAAGTTCAGGTTGAACTATTACTAGTTACAACTATTCTTTATTTAAAAGTGCATGAAATCCAATAATTTCAAAATTCGCCAAAGAAGATAGAAAAATAATATTGATATTATAATATATATGAAATTGTGAAGACTGAATGTGAATCCAGAATGGAAGTTGTGGCTCGCAGATGGAGGGATCCGGGTTGGACGGAGCTGGATATTGGCACGCTTTTTAAAAGAGAGGGTCTCTGCAAAGCTTGGAATCTCTTGGTAGAACAAGACGAAGTGAAACGTAAGTAATTCGTGACTCCTCATTAAATAATGCATTATGAATTAATTCTCATGGGCCATTACTTTTTAGTTGTGAAATGTAAAGAGGAGCCCAAGTTGAGATCCCTAAGTGGTGAGGATGCGTGGAATTGGAGAGAAGAACCAAATATCGAAGAGTTGGAACACTCTTTTCATAAGTTATTGGAGGAAGGGACCTTGATTGCAAATGAGGCCTCGTCTTCGACCCTTTTCGCACTCCGACTGCAAAGGAGACTTGTAGTACTCAAGAGAAACTGGGTAGCTCATAATAATAGTCATGGAATCCGAAAAAATGTACACATTCATAATAATAACGATAATAATTGGAGCTCTGTTCAGAAGAAAAAGAATCTCAATAATGTAATTGTACCTCATAAAACGAAGCCTGGATTTGTCGATGCTACAGATGGCCTGGCACGCCTGGGCTCAAGAGCTGCATTAAGTTTTGCGTTTGCATTCCTTAAAAGAGCATGGCGGTCTGGGGATGATACAGACTTGTGCACTGAGCTATTGAGTGAAGCACTAGAGGTTCTTCGGACTCTTCCTCCTGCCTCTCTCTTTCATACGAATTCAATATCTCCTGTTTGGTGGGAAGTTGTGGATCGTACAACCAAATTCTTACATTCCGTAATCCATTCACCTTTGGAACAAGCCATACCTCCCAAGGATAAACAAGCAGCACTCTCCCTACTCTTTGAATTTGCTGTTCAAAGAGGAACATTGCATCATTTACTTTCATTAATTTTACTTCTTCTTCAGCTTTGGGAATGTGGGCAAACTATCCACGATAATAGAGCCGCTAATGATTTTTGGAATGAAAATGGAATTCCTTTCATTCCCTTCCTTAGAAGATTTGAATCCATTGCAAGGAATGACCCTTCAAATGTTGAGGGAGATGACGAAAATGATGACGATGAAGTTGTTAATGCTACAAGTTGTTTTCTAAGATATCTGGAATATCCTGAAGACGAAAATTCTCAAATTGATTTATACCAAAGTGCTGTAATATTGATGTCTCATATTGATCGTATTGCAGAGTATCATCAACCTAAGATCTCTAAATCACCTCGCTCCTGTATTCCCAGTTCTTGTCCTAATGATAAAAATAATAAATATCAAATTATTTGGCATGAAGGGTATATCTTTCAAAAGCCATCAGAGGAAACATTATGCTTAAATAGCTTATTACCTGACGGTATCCGTATCAAATCTATTCTGCCAATATGGAAACACATTTTATTTTTGTCTGACTGCGGAAAAGTTTTTTCAAAATCCTATGATTCTAGTGTATTTGAGTTTGCATCAAAAATGGGAGAAGACTGTTTGGAGCATGATATATCTCAATTTTGGTGTTCTCCAGATGGAAAAGATATCGTTTTCCTAAGCACTAGTGGTGTTGTTCTTTCTTGGAGTCCTTTTGATGATGAAGATGCTTGCTTATTATTGGCTGATGCCCCAATAATCATTAGTACTCTCAATGATAAAGATATAGTCGAAGCTAGGGTTGTTAATAACAATTACTTTGCACTTACATCTTCTGGCGAAATTTACACTTGGAGTCTAGTTAAAACAACAAAAATATATTTGGCTCCATTTGTGATTGAATGCTTTAAAGGGAAAAACATTATTGACTTTGCTGTTTCTGACAAAGAATATGGTAGATATATTCATATAATTGCGTTATCAAATACTGGTACGGTATATACTTGGAGTGTGGATAATATTTCTAAGCAGCTAAGGGATGTTAATTGCTCAAAACTACCTCTGGCCATTGAAAAATTTCAAAAAGATGTAGTTGTGAATGTATATTGTTCTCGACAACATTTTATGGCTCTCAGTAGTGATGGAACTCTTCAATTTTGGGACACGGATACTCCACGGCTTGAAGATATGGAGATAAATGAAGCATTCTCTAAATGCATAATTAACGTGTCCGTCAGTGCGTCTTTCACTGCTTTTCTCACTCAAGATAATGAGCTTTATAAATGGACTGTCAGCGAATTTAATCAATGCATAGGCCTTTCAAATCTTGGTAAAAGTAAATTAGGGAAAATATTTATTTCTTCATCTTCTTTCTCTGAGCTTGAAATAATGTCTAGTGGGCAAAGTATTTGTGTGTGCTGTAAGGGTCCAGTTTTTGAAGAAAGTGATATTCAACAAAAAATTCCATTTGTTTTGGATCTCAAAGAGGAAACTTTTATTTACCTTGACCAACTATTAAGTCGAGTTTGGAAGCAAAGCATGGAAGGAAAACATCATGATAAATATGTCAAACAAGAAGAAGAATGCATTACTGTGTCTTGCTTGAATCTCCTCAAGTTACAATTGCATTTCATTCTAACACAAGGCCTTGATTCGAAGAAATTTATATCCGAGTCTGTTCTATTATCTTTAAAACACAAAGTTGTTGAATTGGCTAGTAGCACTGGCATTTTGGAAACCATTCAGAGAGGTGCTCAAAATCTGCTACAAGTTGGGTGGAGTATTTTATTGCCAACTGCGAATGAAAGAGCCAAAGCATTATCTTCACTCCTACCTGTTGCTAATGACTCTTCTTTTTCATCTCCATCTTCTACAAATAACGTTGGAGGTAGGCGCTTTATGACTGATTTATTAGTTTCCAGTTTAATGGCTGATGGAGGATTGGAAAATGCATTGTCTGCTGCAATAAAAGTCGAAATGAATGAGTGGGACGAGGATTGTTTGGAAAAACGAGATTCTTCTCTATTGATGTCAGAACAGGCCTTATTTGAAACGGAATCCAAAAAAACTAGGCAAATAAATTCTGATGGAAATTGCAGCAAAAATGATGCTACAATTCCATTGTTACATTTGCTCAAGCAGCTCATTCGAAACGTTGGATCCCAGACTCTGTCTCTTCTTTTTTCTGATATTCATTCATTGATTCAAGTCTGTCAATCTGAATTAAAGAGTTTAGCTCCAAATTTGAACTTACTCCTCAAATTTCAAAGAATGTTATTCCGACAGTTCTTTAAGCACATGTTAAAAGATGGAGATAAGGATATTTTATTCGGCATCACCGGAGTATTAAAAAAGTATATGGCTCTTTTAAGTGCACACATCTCAGATATATTTCCCAAAGCCTTGGTATTAGCATCTGATAATGCCCGTTCATATATTGTTTGTGCAACGATTCTTGAGAGTGACGCCATAGGGGTTCTATTCCCTGAATTCATTCTAAGTCTTACATTAGTACATTTAGAAAGCCCGGATGCGCTTACTCAACTTCATGCCGAATCTCTTATCTCCTGGTTAAGACTTTTAGATCAATTTAACAAAATGGCACCTGGAACGGAAAAAGAAGATGTAGATGATATGCTATGGCCTGGTAGTACACGATATCCATCATCATCAGGCTCAAGACTAACTCCTGACGACAATTTATTACCAAATATTCGAAAAGCTGATTTGGAAAATCATAATGCAGATGGGGGCCTTTGGGTCATCATACATGGCCGTGTTTATGATATCAAAGATTATAGTTTTGCGGGAAAAGAAGAGTTTTCTAATATGGTGCAATTTGGTTGCATCGACGTTACAACAACGCTGAAGGAGTTGTCCTCTTCTGAATCAATTATGGAACAGCTTCAGCCTTGCTTGATTGGCCATTTTAGAGACCATGACATGGAAGTAATATGTCCAGATCTTTTTGTGGATATTCATAATTATTATTCACCCTTCATAGATCTGGAAAGGAATCTATCATTTTTTCTGGGTTCTTTTAATCGAAAATTGTTCAAGAGTATGGAAATTACATCTACGGAAATTTCTTGTTCCAAATGGACTAATTCTTTATTTATGAAAGGCGGTTTGAAAATTATTTCCCCAATCAATCCATTTGACGAAGAAAAAGGAGAGGTGAAGAGCACTGTGAGTTCCTCTTCCGTTACTCCTATTTCAACTACTCCTGATGCTGATATTGGTAATCCTTGTTTGAAGTTTGAAAATGAAAGTAAAAAGCACGATATCATTCTTCATAATCTTATCGAAAACAATGTAATGGATCCTCAAGTTGATATTTTTTTGAAAGAATGCAACGAAGCCAGTCGTGGAAGACGACTTGTTATGCATATGAACTTTCCTTCTGATCATTCTGTAGAAGAAGCAGGGAGAGCTATTCTTGCTGTATTGATTAAGTATCAAGGGCTTGAAACAGATGTGACATCGTTGGTTGAGAGAAAAACTCTATCAAAAGCCCTAATTGAAACACTTAAGGTCGCTCATACAGCCAAATGGAAGCTTATTCGAACTAGGCAAGAATCGGGGAAATCTTACAAGGAAGTATGTTCCTCTGTTATTGAAAAATGCCGCTTCTTATTTCACGAAATTCGACCCTTCTATACGGTTCAAGGAGGGTTAAACAAACTTCCTATTCTATATAAGGATTGTTCCTTTAAAAATGCAGTTAAGCGGGTCATGGCTAAGCGGAAACAATTCAAGGGCCATTCTTCTGAAATTCAACCACTTCGTACTGAAGACATATTAAATGCCAGTATTCAAAGTAGTGAAGCATTGGGAATATATAAATCGAATAAGGCTCCACAAGGGTCTGTAACAAGTGGAAGTAATACTTATAGTAATGTATTATTGACTCCCTCGACTGTCGAAAATGAACTTCAACAACTCCAAAAGCAGCAAATTCTTTGGCAACAACAAGTCAAAAATAGATTAAGGCAGGAAGAGAAGGATGCTACAGTCTCTACTCATTCCTCTATTCATGCAGATGAAAATGAGGATGTGGATGATGAGGCAAAGGATGAAGACTCCAAGAAGCAAGACATTGTTGATTATTTATCCAACAACTCTTCTGAAGTTGATATGAATTCCTCATCATTATCCGATTCCATTTGTGATGCTAAGAACTATAATAGGATACAGGAATTTAATAATGAGACTTCCAATGAGGATGAAAATGACAATGAGGAGAATAAGGACGAGTCATTAAAAGAATTAGAAATTGGTGATGATCATGATGACAAAGGAGATTATACTAAAAGTTTTGTCGGTATAGCGGATACCAATGAAGAAAAAAAAGGCATTGATGCTAATTTCTCCACATCACTTATGCAAGGTATTGTCGAATTCGTCACTGCTGAAGAAGAAAATTCAAGCAACAATGTGAATGAATTGAGAATGACTTTACATCATCAAGTAAAGCGGTCGCAGATTCGACTCCGTGGAATAAAAGAGATGAATGCCTTATTAAACCTTAGTGGAGATCTTTTACCATCAAGTAAATATTACATTTTGTCTGGTTGGCTTGGACTAAGAATTAAAAAATCAAATACATCTTCCATTCTTCCTCAGTGTCTCTCACATATTGCCATAATTCCTGCCTATAATAGAGCTCAAATTATCTTAGAATACTCAAACACATTGGAGTGGATAGCTAAAGAATTAAATAGGTTAGTTGCTGAGGCAACTGTAAAGATTGGATCACGTATTCCCAAGGGTGCTCGGATGAAGGAAAGTATTAATCATAGGGATCAACATGGAATCGGTACATTATCCTCTTCTAGATTTTTATTGTCCCTCATTGGAATGTTATACTGTGAAATAGAAGGCCAAGAACTGGGTCTTTTACTTAACATGAAGGTCTTATCAAGTGTGCAATCGCTTTTTCAATTAATTGGTCCAGATCTAAATCCTCAGAAAGTGAATGACAATTTAGATGCCACTCAAACAATCTTTGAGGATATGCTTGAAAGATCAAAGAATAGTCCTACTCCTTTGTCAGGGATGGAACTGGCAAGACTCATGAAAAATGGTACCAGGGTCGTTCGTGGAGTAGACTGGAAGTGGGTAAATCAAGATGGCCCACCTCCTTCTGAAGGGCGTGTAATTGGAGAATTAGGTGAAGATGGCTGGATTCGAGTTCAATGGGATAATGGTACCACGAATTCTTACCGTATGGGTAAGGAGGGAAGATATGATCTGAAATTGGCCGAGCCCCCCCTCTATATCCGAATCAGAAACTGAATCTGAGAAGGAGGATGAAGATCTAGGGGATTCTACTTCAGATCATTCTATGTTTAAAACACCCTCAAAACTCATAAAAACGTCTTGTGTTAGACTTCTAAAAATTTTCACTATCACTTTCGGTCTCTATGCTAAATGTATCCCTAAAGTAGCTGCCCTAAATTTTGCATCCTTTTTGCGTAATCTTGTCAAGAAGAAACAATTATGTGAAAGTTTTTTCGAGGGACAAACACATTTCCTTCGAAATCAAGATGGGGAATGGGCTAATTTGGGTTTTTTTACGTGCAATATCCTCAACTCCCTCCATGTGTCAATTATTATGCTCTTCTTCCTGGATTGAGTTACTTTTTACAATAGTTGAATCATCAAATAAGTTTCGTAAAAACTTACCGACGCAAATACAAGCTTTGAGACTTCTTAAAATTATTTTACCTCACTCTAGTCTTGATTCAGAAAGTCAAGCAAATGTACAAGAGCGTCTATTTCGACTCCTTGGACATTGTGCATTAATGTGTCGTGTTGATGGCTCTTATTTTGGCGATCAGGGCTTGCTTCAGAAAATAGAAAAAGGTAGAGGAACACGAGTAGCACTTACGGCTAGTCATTCGTCAACCATTGTGGAAGAAGCCATTAGTCTTCTCCGCGTTTTACACGGATTGCCAGAATGGTCGAACAAGATCAATGACTATATTTGCCTCAAACTAAGTTTGGTACACGAAATCGTGTCAGAAATTCCAATTTTACAGATGCAATTGGATGAAAGTGAACAAGACAAGTTTACCCTTCAGCAATCAGCTATTATGGCTTCTTTGGCTGTAATGGGGGGTTTTGATCTGAGGCCTAGACTTGGTGGTACAGTCAGGCTTGTTGAGTGTGGAAGTAAAGCTACTATTACTGGAATAAATTTAAGTGGAAAAATCTGTGTTCAGGTTACAGAATCATATGAGACAAGGAAGGTTCCTTTAAGTAAAATTCAAAATTATGATATGAGCCAGTTTCATCTTGAAAAATTTACTAATCGTTGTGAGGATGCAATCAGAATAGCCACTAGTCTCTTTGTGTTATCAGTTCAAGATTTTAGGATTGATAAAGATAAATGGAGAATACTATCGGATAAAGCTGATGCCATAAACATTGCTTTACTGAGACAGCAACAACAAAGATTAGCTGTTCTTAAAGCAATCAGAATATTCTTTCCTCATCAAAATACTCTTCGTCATATACTCAAGCAACCGGTAATTAAATATGGTTTTAATCAGTTTTATTTCTTAATTTTATCAACACTTTTTATTTTTTAAAGGTTATTTATGGTTCAACTTCTTCTGAAACAATACCAGACGATGTGGACTATGAATCACATTCTGGTAGAAGTGTTCTTCTTATTCAGCGATTATTAGCTAAAGCCACGCAACCGTCTCCTGCAAAGTTTATGTTTTCCATTGAGGAACTTGAATCTGCTGCTTTGACAGTATCTCAATATTTGGCTTCAGCTTCTGCAGTTAAACGCATAGGATTCTCAGTTTGTCCAAATGGAAGTTCAAATGTCGAAGGGAATTCTCCTAAGCCTTCAAATGATATCCAAAATGTTAATCTGAGTAATGGTAATCCCCCTTCATTGTCGTCGAAGGAAATTCACAAGAAGAGTCGTCTAAGATCATTTAAGACTTCGACTTCCCCGCCCACTTCAACCGTTCAACTATTAATGGAAATGGGGTTTTGTCGAAAAGTTGTAGAATATGCTATCAATACTATTGGTGGGGTTTCGGGTATCGCTCCTAGTCCAGAAAGTATAGTAGGGTGGCTGTTAGAGAATGAAGAGCGCTTAGATTTTTATGATGATCAACAGGAGGAAGTTGAAGACTCCGACTCGGACTCCGATTCAATTAAATCATTTTCAATTGAAGATATTGATGCTAGTGGTGCAAGTGAGGTTGGGGCGGTTGGAGGATTATCATCCCAAGCATCAGATTCTTATAAGCATAGGAATGATTTTACGAGTAATGATGAATACGCTCAGTATGTACGTGATATAATTC
The DNA here is from genome assembly GCF_016086655.4 of Lepeophtheirus salmonis. Taxonomy (NCBI): domain Eukaryota; kingdom Metazoa; phylum Arthropoda; class Copepoda; order Siphonostomatoida; family Caligidae; genus Lepeophtheirus; species Lepeophtheirus salmonis. The sequence goes on along the minus strand of NC_052135.2, from coordinate 71,109,317 downwards.
AGGTGGGAATGATGGTTCGATGCCGTCGGACTTATGAAGAAGTTTACGAAGGAGATATAGGAAGGGTCATTATATTAGATCGGCATGTTTTGCATGATCTTAACGTTCAAGTTGACTGGCAGAGAAAAGGTGGAACTTACTGGGTCAGATACATTCATATTGAAATTATCGGTCACGATGGACTATCCAATCCACTGACAAATGTGAATAGTTTGATTAAAATTGGCGATAGCGTTCGAGTTAAGTCTACTGTTCATAACCCATGGTATAAGTGGGGATGCATCAATCACAACTCTATTGGCGTTGTTACAAGTATAAACCCTAATGGTAATATTATTGTGGATTTTCCTCTACAAAATAATTGGACTGGATTAGTGAGTGAGATGGAAGTTGTCCAATGTTTTCATTCTAGAGTAACATGTGATGGCTGTGATCAATCTCCTATTACAGGACCTCGTTTTAAGTGTAAAACATGTGAGGATTTTGATTATTGTGAAACTTGCTTTAATCGTAAAAAAGCGCACAAGCACGGATTTCTTAAAATAGGAGAACCTGGAGGTTCTTCGATTTATGTGGGTAAACCTGGACGAGCAAGCTTTCGTGACTCCACACCATTGTATTCTTCCAAATTTATAACTGAGTGGACTCAAATAATTAAGCATGTAAGTGTTTCATCTAGAGAAAGTTTAATGAATCGTTTGATGGACGACAACACATTAACCTACTGGCAAAGTGCTAGTGGTAAAGGTAGGCATTGGATTCGTCTTGAAATTAAACCTGATATTGTGGTTCATAGTTTAAAAGTTAAACTGGATCCAGCCGACAATACCTATATGCCTTCTTCGATTATGATCTCAGTTGGAGACAATCCTAATGCACTAACCGAAATTGATAAAATCAGTGTTTCAGTGAATGATAAATTAGTGAATCTTCTCAATAATACTTTGGACTATCATCGATTTATAGAAATTGGAATACGACAAGTACAAAATGGAGTTACTGATTGCAAAGTATATGGGATAGAAATAAGTGGTCAGAAGTTGGCAGATTTAGAACATAGTTATTCTATGAATTCATTTTTAGCATCAGATGCTGAAGACTGTGAAGACTCCTCTTCTGGAACAGGATCTTCAAAATCTGAAGGAAAAAGAGATTCAAATTCAACTAAAGTTTTTGTGTGGGGTTTAAATGACAAAGATCAGTTGGGTGGTCTAAAGGGATCTAAGATTAAGCTCCCTGTCTATTCAGAAATATTATCTAATTTAAAACCGACTTGCATTGCCGGTGGATCAAAATCTCTTTTTGTTGTCACTCAAGATGGTAAAGTTTACGCATGTGGAGAGGGAACTAATGGTAGACTTGGTCTAAGTAACAGTTGTAATGTTACAATACCAAAGCAAATGACGGCTCTTTCACAGTATGTTGTTAAAAAAGTGGCTGTGCATTCTGGTGGAAAACATGCTATGGCCCTAACTGTTGATGGTCGTGTATTTTCATGGGGAGAAGGAGACGATGGCAAATTGGGGCATTGCTCAAGAGCTCCTATTCCAAAGCCCAGATTAATTGAGGCACTTAAGTCTAAAAGAGTGAGGGATATCGCATGCGGAAGTTCACATAGTGCTGCCATCACATCAAATGGAGAATTATATACCTGGGGTTGTGGAGAGTATGGCCGTCTTGGACATGGAGATAATATTACACAAATGAGGCCAAAACAAGTGAAAACGCTAGCCGGCAAACGAGTTATTCAGGTTGCTTGTGGAAGCAGAGACGCTCAAACTCTTGCCTTGACTGATGATGGGATGGTTTATTCTTGGGGCGATGGGGACTTTGGAAAACTAGGTAGAGGAGGGAGTGAAGGCTGTAACAAACCTCAAAATGTAGAAAAGCTTAATGGAGTTGGTGTTTGCCAAATCGAATGCGGAGCTCAATTTTCTTTGGCTTTATCTAGGAATGGTCTGGTAATTATAATCTTTAATTATTATATAATATTCTTATTGAGTATTGGGTTGAGCCTGCAGGTAAGAACCCGGATACAGCGCTGAAATATAAAAGAAAGTGCCTTACAGGGGGCTGGTTAAAAATCGACATTTTCTCTTTAAAAAGAAAGATCAACTCATTTCAGCAAATCTTCCATTACAATTATTATCTGATGTTCCAAGCTCTTTGAAGGAGTTAAATTACTCTTTTCAAAATTAACTATAAGACCTAGACATTATTAAACTTTTTTAACAGTAAAAGTTTATTGAATATGTAAGTTAGGTTCAAAGTTTTGTAAAATTAAATCATAAAAACAAAAGAAACGGCTAATGTCTAAATTTGATCTAAAAAAATCTCGAGACAGAGTTAAGATCAAAAGACATAAAAGTAAATTGCCAGTAATACCCTTTTTATTCAAAACAAAAATACTTATGATGTTCTGGATAAATTCTGACCGTTTATCAAACTGAAATGATGGCATCAATTAATGTTTTTTAATTAAAATGGCGTATGTGGTAATTAAAGACAGCACAATTAGACGTAAAAAGTGTAACTTTGACACAACCTATAACCTAGTGTGTAAATAAATAACATTTGACGCTTCTAGTACAAATTTGAAACTCCGTGCCTATGGTTAGTCATATTTCCCGTGTTTTTTTTAAATTATCTATCTATGTAGTATGGGCGTACTACTGAGATCAAGGATTCTCAACCTTTTTTTAGGGATGTACCACTTGTAAAATATTTATTTAACCCAAGTATCCCCTTACCAACACAAAGTCCAGGGGCATCTGGAGGATTATATTTTGGAGGGGAGGCTTGGTTTTTGGATTTTTTTTTTAAAGAAATCCAAAAATTAAAATTTGTTGCATATAACAACATTAAATTAAAAAATCCACAGCCATTTATTAAAAAAAAATCAAAAATTCCATAGCTATTCTCAACAAGGTAAGTTTTTCTAGGAAAAAAATTTCACAATCCACAGTTGATCACAAAAAATGAAATTTTTGTAAAAAAATTTAAATACTAAATTTTTTGGTGAAAAATTTAAAAATCCATATCTATTCACAGAAAATTTAATTAAATTTCAAACATAAAATTTTTTGAAAAATTAAATTTTCTATTAAAAAACAAAAGTTTCTCAATTTGGGAGGGCTATATCCCCTCTAGCACACCTCCTGCGGACTAGAGTTACCTGTCATGTACCACTCTTAAATATACTTTCAAAATCTCTAGTACTCTCTGGAGTGTCTCCAAGTGGTACACGTACCCCCATTTGAGGACCACTGACTAAAATAATAATCAATATCAAGGAAGGGATATGTGTAATTTAAAAAATAAGTTTACCGAGTAGATAAGGGAAAACAGTTGATGCGTGTGCTCTTTCTTCTTTTTTGTTCCTTATTTAATAAATGTGCGTGTGTTAATATCTCCCTCTCAAAGCCGAATTCTCGCCTATCATTGTTGTTAATTGTCTTACAAATGCATAATAAATAGAATATATATTAATTTAAATATGATTGCAACATTTTCCCTGCACTAATGCTATTTTAAATGGTGAAGGTTCTCCTCTTTATAGCAGTAATTAATTCTTTTTCTCCCTCCAAAATCATATAAAAGGCAGCTGATATTAATAAAGGTCTTAAATCAGGTCTAATTTATTCGACTATATAACGGAATAATTAAAAAATAGTAATAAGCTCCAAAATTCATTTAAATTCCCTAATTATGAGATAAGGATTTTAATACCTTAATCATTTATGTTAAGTCATCACAATATCGTTAAAAATTGCATAATTCAAGATTGATCAATTTTTAGTCTTAACAAACTTTTATTAATTGAGTTATGTTTGGGAAACCTTCAAGTCATTTTTATGTAATGCGAGTTCACAAAATAATCATTTTATTTTTAAGGAAAGTTAATTTATATTTTTATCCATTTATAAAAATATGTAACAATATCAATCCTATGATTCAATAATAGTATCCATTAGTAACTAATAACCCTAAATAATAGTACTATTGTGGGAAGTCGATACTCTCTAACTTTACACAATTATGCTTGTACTGATAAGGGGCCATATTCTTGGTTTGTGTGGATCTGTATGCAATATTTCTATTCAATCAATAAGTATACAATTTGTACACGATACGGTAACATAATTTCCTTTTTCCAAAAATGAGAAAAGTTTTATTTTCCTTTCATAATGATAGTACACATTGATTTTTTTTGTTTTACAAAGTTTTGAAAACAATATCAGAGAGATAAAGTCCCCCATAGTTGAATGAACCAAACGGCAACTTTTTCCCTTTTTCTTAAAAAAAACTCTCCAAGTTTAATAAACAAAATATTTTATTTTATAGTTATGAAATATTAGTAGATTAGATAATTAATTATTGGTGATTTTACAAAGGTATTATCAATGTTGGTAGTTCCTGAATAAATGCAGGTTTAATTACCCGATTAAAACAAATGTTACGATTTTTTTTTTTTTACGGAACACCAGATTTGATGACACCCATTTTAGCCCTTAAGCATTATTATCCGTGGATTTATTCACGTTCAAAGAATTTTGCAATGATCAAATTATGAAAATGAAATGATGAATTGAAAAAATCATTTTTTGTGTATTAGAAATTGAAGTAATTAAATAATTTTCATAAATATCGCCAATAAAAACTCAAGAACAAAATTGCAATTAGTTTAATTTTATAAAATATTTTGTCATGCCATTTTTTTGGCAATATTTATTTTCGACGCCAAACACACGTTTCTCACATCTCCAATGCATCATAGGAACTGAAAGTATTTCCCAGAAAACTTTCGAATCTCGCGTCTAGAATGAAAGCACACCCATCCCGCTTGTACTTCTACAGCATGATTGTCATGCATTATAAAAAAGGTGTTGACGCACCCTATATTATAAATATAGGGGGGGGGGAGTAAGGATACATGTTAAAATCATTTTTTTTTTGAACTATCATAAGTTTCACAATTTAAAAGATAACTCAACGCCCGGGCAACATGAAATAAGAAAAATAATTCCAAAGTATTTTTTATGTAGTACAATAATTAATGGTCATTTATTGGTTGTTTTTTAAACTATGCCATGTTATATTCGAGCATTTATTTTCCTTTTTATTACAGTTTGTCAGAATAAAGTAAATAATTTTAATTACGGATATAAGATAAAGAAATAAAACATTTACAGAAATAGAGTATAGTTAATAATAAAATTAAAGAAATATTTTTTTTTTGACTATTCACTGTGATGGATAATTAAAGTATAACATGAAATTACACAAAAACAAAACATAATTAAATATAATATACATATATGTCGTACGAGTATATATAATAAAAATGGGGTGTAATAAGTCTCCACCATAGTATTGGAATTAGAATAAATGATGCGAACTGAATATTGAAACTAATAATATAATATTACAAACATTTTAATTAATTGAGCAACATGCTCGACTATGACATTTAATTCGAAATTCGCTATATAACTGTAAGCATTAGGCAACCCGGATTTGATGTTGATTTGATGAAGAAAGGAAGACATTCAATTGTATAAGAACAGAGTTCTTCGATAACTTTACATTTTATAGTTATTGGGAGTGTAACCCCATGTCTCCTCCGTAACAAGTATCTTGACTCTCCTCTAATCAATTGACCATTTAATATTCTGTCCCACATGATACATAGATTCACTATTGCTATTGTGTGTCTTCTTCTTTGTCACGTTGAATGCAATATAAGTAGTTATACAAGACCCATAATGAAAGGTGGGATGCGTGTAAGGAAAAAAATAAGGATAACGATTAGAAAAGGAAAACAGTTGATGTGTATGCTCTTTATTCTTTTCTGAACATTATTTAATAAGGTGTGAGTGTGTTAAAGAAGAACTAACCACCCTTTTTGCTGTAAATTAATTTAAAAATGCGTAATAAAATAAATATATATGAATTTGAATATAATTATACGGGGTGCTAGAACTTTATCAAAATGTATTTCAGCAACCAGTTGTAATCGAGTATGTCAATAAAATAAATATAACTAATATGATGTTTTGGCTACTCTAATCATCGATGTAGTCCCCCTTGGCATCAATGGTGGCTTCCAGGTGGCCATGGAAGGCCTTGGACCCATTGTGCAAACATATAATGTTCTCAGACATGGCATCCCAGTGCTGGTTGTAAGTGTCCTTGAGGTTGTATATATTGTATGATATTTGGGTGACAGACGGTGCAGGCATTGGACTCAAGATGCAGCTAAAAAGGGAAGTCCAATGGGTTGGGGTTTGGTGAGTAGGGGGCCACATTCTTTGGCCAGAAAGGCCAGTTGTCATCCAACTACCCTGACATGAACGTGGTGTTCCATCAAGATGGTGTGCCTTTTTATACCTTTTTGGATTTTTTTGTAGGTGCACCATCCGGCTGGAACACCACGTTCATGTCCGTGTAGTTGGTCTGGATCCATTGTAAGAATTCAATGTCTGTTAGTTTTTGCCAGCGTCCAAAAGTGCGCGGACCGAAGTTCGTTGGTCACGCTCAGATGGCATTTTCTCGGCTTCTAAGACACTGAGAAGATCTAGTTTTTTTTTTGTTTTTTTTTTAGTATTTAACCGGAACAATTTTACAGCATTCCCAAAAACCTTGATTTATGTAGCAAAAACGTCTCCTCTCTTCTCTTTATAGCAGTAATTCATTTTCTCCCTCCAAAATTATATAACAATCAACTGAAATTCCCAATGGTCTTAATTCAGTAATACCATATGCCTCACTCCCGTCTTCTCCTCACGATTTTACAACAATCTCATTTCTAGGCATCATTAATCAAATACGTCTTCTACTTCAGGACATGAAAGAAAAATTTTAGTTGTATATATTTAGTAAACGGCACGCAGTTTCATTAAATAAAACTACGTGCCGTTGACTAAATAAATACAAAAAGTGCCATTTTTCTTTCATGTCCTGGGGTAGAAGATGTCTTGTATGATTCATAAAAAGGGGATCCGCAAAATTAAAAACATATGCTTATGTTAGGTTAAATTAATATGTAATATACTAGGATGTACCCTAATTATATATTTTATCAATGCTTTATATATCTCCAGAATTTAGTAAAACTTGTCGATAGACAACATAGTAATTATAAATATGTGCCTCTTTCAACCATAATGAGGATACATACTAAGAAAAACTCGCTAATCAATTTCCTAATTCCTTTTATAATTCGTATTCAATATACGTTCTCCCTTTTTCCGTTAGGACGTTAATTCCTTTTTTTTTTTTTTTTTTTTGGTGATATCCCAGATTTCCACATAATTCCTCCAATTTTTTTAAATGTTCCCTTTGGTACGGGAAGTTTTCCATGGCGCCAATAAAGGACCCATGATTATTCTTAATACGCCGTGGAGGCCCACTAGCAAATTTTTTATTCCAGAATTGAGTTGAGGAGAGGCATCATGCATTCCCGAGTTCATAAAATGGTTTTTATGGACAAAATCCTCAAACTTACCTTCCCCCAAGGTTAATAGAAATACGAGATTATACCATAACGTGTATACGACTGATGTTTGACTTCCACCACGCTTTTAATATTGACGTCATAGACTATGAGTGGTTGTGTGTTTTGTCAAAATCTGCCTGTCTTGCCCAGTAGTCTGTACAATACATCAGATTGAAAATTCTAGCAAGCCCGATTACATGATTGTCTAACCTTGTGTTTGTATTAACCTTGTATTTATATTAACCTTGCCGTCCCCTAAATATGCCTCTGGCGAGAAAACCTCTTCTATAATAAATTTAAAGGGGCTCTGGGAGCGAGTAAGTTCTTTTCTCCTTCCGGCTCTCTCAAGGCCACCCGAAACCAGATAAAGGAGGCTGCATGAAACGCCTCTTCTATACTCATATTACATTCTTAGATTCTTCTGAGTGTCTCTTCCTCTATTTTGATAATAATTGTGTGATGCATTAAAGTGATCCATCATATTTTTAGGACAGATGAATGCTCGACCACATTCATCGAATGGACACCCTCTTCTTGATAACCCCCTCCCCCCCCTAATTCCTCACCATGATTGATTTAACTCCTTTAATCCTTGACAGGGGCGTCCGCAGGTGATATAAATATATATATATATTTTTTCGCGATAAATTTTTTGTTTTTTAGAAAAAATATCATCAATTTTTTTTTCCTAATAACCTTTTTTTTAAAGAAAATAAATCCTTAAATTGATTTGGGAGGGCTAATTTTTTCCTATATTAATAATTTCTTTAAATTTCTTGATTTGGAGGGGGCCACAACAGCCCCCTCCCTGCTCGATTAGAAAGACTTAGATCTGAGGAAGGAGTTGAATTGTTCCTGTTTCTTGACGATTTATCTCGGGATGATCGTAAATCGACTAGGACCTTCCCTACAAATTCTTTAGAACGTATAGAAGGCCTGACAAAAAACATGGGTACCATTAAATTCTTTTATTTTCCTAGTATTGATCAAAAAATCTACAGAAAAAAAATCGTCAAATTCCCCAATATGTATTTATGATATATTTCTTTTTAATGGTTTTTTACATTGCCCATAATAACTCTATATGTAATATCTATAAACATGGACTTCACAATTTAGAAAAGGAGTTATTTTTTTATCTTTCACGAATGTATGAGTAAAATTAGCTCCAAATTAATGATTTCTCCTTAAAATTAATATGAAATGTATAATTGTATTTTCATAATATTGTTTACATTATATAAAATACCTATTTATTTAAAAAATAATTAATAAAGGTCTGGACATGGGGCAAAGGAGATTACTTTCGGCTGGGACATGGTGCTGATCAGCACATACGAAAACCTAGTGTGGTCGAATGCTTAAGAGGGAAAAAAATAGTACATGTAGCAGTTGGAGCACTTCACTGTCTTGCTGTGACGGATCTAGGCCAAGTCTTTGCTTGGGGTGATAATGATCATGGCCAACAAGGGAATGCTACAACTACTGTTAATCGTAAGCCAGATTTAGTTAACGGTCTTGACGGCCACCGTATATCAAGAGTCGCTTGTGGCTCTTCCCATTCTGTTTGTTGGACCACACCGATTATAATGCCATCCAACTGCCATGAACCTGTACTTTTTAATTCATCAAAGGATTCTCTTGGAGCAGATTTAATTAATAATTCCAACGACAGTAAGTAGAATATTATTCTATATTATGTGGATTTTTGGCCTCTAAAATTTGGTTCAATGTCTTGCAAAGAAGAAATAATATTTATATGATAATTTTTTAGGGGGCAACTTTAAATTTTTCCCGAATATTAATGACTAATTCAATACAAATTTAGGCCTAGGATTTTTGAAAAGACATTTTAATGACGTTTCTTTATAAGGACATTTTATTGATTGTCTTTCTTTTACATTTTAATTTTTTGGTCACATATATATATATATATTTTCTATTTAAAAAAAATCATCTTCTACACTGAGGTCTACTTATGATGTAGCGAATATTTGCATTTGGTTCAGTAATATCCGCATGCGTGTTGGCAATTCATCTAATATTTGTTTCTGCCATTCTATGTTTTGCTAATGTGGATATTACCTTTCTTTTTTCACATATCGATTATCATTAAAGTTTTTTAAATCAAGATGTTCATAACCAGTATCTTATATTTTTGTTACGTAGACAAATTTTTGAGAATTTTGACAGAATAATTTTGGTTTTTTTTTTTAGAAAAGCCTAATTTGACAAATCCAATTTTTTAGATAAAAAATTTGACCAACAATTAATATTGTAAATTTCGAAATTATGACAAAAAATAATTGAGAAATTTGATAACAATATTTTAGTCATGGGCCTGGATAAGAATATAATTTTGGACTAAAAGTTACTTCTTACAATCCTGTTCTTGGCCCACAATAAGTAGTAAAGTTATAGGTCATATTATATTCATAATTATGTTTTATATTCGTGTTCTTTTGCATTGATGTACATTTTGTAATTTAAGTTTTGGTTACTCAAGGCCGCCTTAATTATGACAAGGCCTGGTAAGAAATTGAAAATTAGATTTTTTAAAAACATATATATTTTATAGAATGATGATTTATTTATAGAAATGAATATTTTTATGACCTAAAAACGAAAAAGAATTTTCTTTTTTGACTCGAATGACCTTTATTTTAAATAAATAAATTTCTCGTTTTACTACAGTGGCCTTTTTTGCAAAATAAATCCTTTATTTTTCTTGCAACCGCAGTGGCTTAAGGCCCGCCCTGTGATTAATCTGGAGATATAAAAGGTGATTTTAATATAAATACTTAGGACAATACATCTTTTCTCAAATTGTGCCCAATTTCTAAATATGCATAGTCCTCAAAATAATGCATTGTAATAAATAGAAAATTATTTGTTCCTTCTTAGTCGACTCGTCGTCCGCTCGAAATGATGAAAGACTTGGAGCTGGACATAAAGTATCTTCAATGGAACAATCATTTTTGTCAGAATCTGTATCCTACGTACCAAAAACAAAGAAAAACAGAGCAACACTCTCCCGTATGATACTTTCCTTAGATTCAAACTCCTCTAAACAACAGGCTCTTCAGTACATTTTGAATAGTCTTCAAATTTTGTACATAAGAGAAGCAGCTGTAGCAGCTATTGCCCCTCATGGAGATGTTGTGACTGCACAAGCAAAGGACATATCTGGATCCTCCTCCCTTTCAAATAGTGGTCTACGTGTTCTTCCAACGAATAGCGATATGAGTACAAAAGTTATTTCCGTTCCTCTAGCATCTCCCGAAACCCAATCAGAGGCTAGTGATGGTCTAAATGGGGGAGGAGAAGCTCCTGCATGTCCTAAAGACCTTGCCATGTCTTTACAAACGACTCCTGATTCATCTGAAGAAGTGTCGAATATTTTTGGTAATATGTCCTAATACACAAATATTTAACCATCTCATTCTATTTGTACTTTTAGCATCAGTCAGCGTTGGGGATGACTATAGTTCCAATATTACTTCAATTGAGGATAACATCCAGATTGCCATGAAGCCACAAACCAGTAGTATTATTTTAGATGATTTTACCAAATTGCTTAGTCAGAATGATACTCGAATGTTGGTGGACCTCTTAAAATTGGCAGTGTCTGGTAAGATATACACCTACACATTGTGGAAGGGAAGTCACCTCAAAAAAGGAAAAATCAAGAAAATTAGAAATTCCTAATTTTCGTTTTTTTACTTCATAAATTATACTCAGTCTATATATTTGACTTTTTATTCAAATTTATAGTTTGAGTTAAGATACACTGGGATGTAGCTATATTCTGTAGGTTAAAGCATTATTTGACTTATGATACTTAATGTCATACTCTGTTATCATCCCTTTAAAAAAGAATAAATATTATCTATTTTTTTTTGTTCAGATTGGGAATTTTTTTGCCCATTAATTCCAGTTTGAAACAAACTACACTTAATCAGAAAAATCTTTCAGCTTACTTTAGTACTGAGGGCCCAAATAATATATAACTTTTTTTATGAATTATACACATGAATAATTAATTATATACATTTATAGGTCGATGTAGTGAGCGTTCACGAGAGTCTTTGAGTGTGGTACTTTCTACTCTAAGTGCTTCTTGTCCTTCAAAATGGGAAATGCTGACTGAGTTGTGTGTAACAGAGTTGGAAGACGTTGCTTCAGATACGGAAAGAACGAAATCGCTTTATCAACCTGTAGTTCAAGAAAGTCCTCATCCATACGAAGGTTTGCGTTAGTATTTATGTAAAAATAAGTTTTGACTGAGTGGGGCCATGCCCCTCCCAGGCTGGTTTTCTAGCTGTTGCAGGGCTACATACGAAACGGATGGGGCAAACCCAAAATACCAAATCTGAGTAGGAAAAGGATAATTGAAAATTTGCCTTTTCCTTTTTTAAAGATAAAAATGTAGAGCACTTTTTTTTTTTTTTTTTATTTTTCAATCTAGACAGAATTTTTTCTTGGAGACCAGCCTAGCCCAAACTTTTTGGAGGATCCAATTAGTTCGGTCCACTAAAAATTATAACGGACTGAGACAGTCTAGGATTTTCAGTGTGAAAGGTTGTGTGATAAGATATACAGGTGTAATCTCTCTTAACTTCCTTTTCTCTGTTTCTATATCAACATCTTCTCTTGCTTTTAGCAAATTTATAAAGAAATACATAATCATTAATCATAATGATATGAACTTGATGTTCTGGATCGTTGAAAGTACTCTGACGGTTTTAATTACATTTGAATTTAAAATTTAACCTTGTAATTAAGTTTGCATTATTTTATTTTATTATAAAGCAATGATCTAAAAATAATTATTAACCCAGTGTTACTTCACTAACACAAATAAATTTTTTTAGCTGTCGATTATCTGTTTCCTTTATTGTAATCAGTGTTCTGAACATTAATTGCTTAAATACAAATTATTTCTTGTTAAGCTGTGAACAATTCCCGATAATTACATAGTTGGGAAGAATTGGCCAACATCAACTGATTTTGGCCCTTTTTTCTGTTTCTTTTGGGATTAAAGGTTGCGAGATACAATAAAGGTAAATACACGTAAAAATTGATTTAGAACCTTGTTTTTGCCCACACCCTACTTAATCATCTCTAATATCAGAATATTCAATATTTAAAGAGTATTTCTAAAAAAAAAAAAAAAAAAAATACAGTCGGAATCACTGGTCTAGCATATTAAAAGTCACACCTCGGTATAGCGAAAATGTCGCTCTTATCTGAGATGCATCTAAAACTCAATTTAAAAAAATATATATATTAATTTACCTATTATATTTATTTAATTGGTCCCTTTTTTAATTTTAGGGACATCAAATCTATAAAATTATTTATCTTTTATTAATTAATTAATTTTGGTTTATAAAGTTTGTATAATGTGAGATTTGTCATCCCACCTCAAACAATGGGGTATCATTTTAATATGATGGCAAATTGATCTTTAATTTTTTTTTTTTTTTTTTAATACTCTTAGAATCAGCAAATTTATCTGGTCATGTAAAGTTACCAGGTGCTGTTGCTCTTAGAATTGAATTTGATCGACTATGTTCTACTGAAAGCAGAAGAGATACACTCACAATAACTGAACCTAGTGGTAGAATTGTAGCAATTCGAGCAGGAACGGAATGGAGTGATTGGGGTACTGAAATTCGAGTTCCAGGGGACGAAATCAAATGGAGATTTAATTCTTATAATAGTTTTAAGAGTTGGGGTTGGAGATTTGTCGTCTATCCCATTATGCCACAGATATTTGCACAAGACTTACCCTCTGATAGATCTGTTCTATCTCGACCCTCGATGGATTTGGTTATATGGCTCCTTGATTCAAGTATAAAGAGTATTGAAGATCCCTTGATAGGTTCACGACTGGCAGCGGCTCTTGCTGCTTGTGCCCAATTAAGTGCTCTTCCAGCTTCTCAACGAATGTGGGCTCTTCAAAGTCTTCGAAAACTAATGTCGTCTACCTATGGCTTATCCATCAATATTCCTCAAATGGTGTCTGCAACTTCCTTATCAGAATCTGGTATAAAAGACCATCAGCCATTCTATACTGATACAGCTCTTTCCGTTCTTGTGAAAGGACTTCCAAAGATGCTTCTTCGTCAATTTGAGTATGAGGATGAAATTGTACGCGGGGGCAAACATTTGTTGCATTCCAACTTCTTTAAGGAACTTGTTGCGCTGGCCTGTGATATCTCTTTGGACAAGCTCTCTTGTTATTCTGAAACATATAAATGGGCATGGTTTCAAAGATACTGCATGGCATCACGTGTGGCTAAAGCCTTAATAAATAGAGCTATACTTCCCAAACTTTTTTGTAATGATGTACGAAGGAAAATAGAAGAAATGTCAAGTGAACATGAAGAATATACATCAGATCATGAAAATCATCAAATATTCACTCAAGAGCATGATAGACAATTGCTACTATGGTTGCATAGAAAGCCAGAGGATTGGACATTAAGCTGGGGTGGTGCCGGAACAATTTATGGTTGGGGACATAATCATCGAGGTCAGCTGGGTGGAGCTGATGGTCCTAAAGTAAAAATTCCAACCCCTTGCAAATCACTTTCTGCCCTTCGACCAATTCAATTAATAGGAGGAGAGCAAACCCTTTTTGCTGTGACTGCTGATGGAAAAGTATATGCTACCGGTAATATTCAATATTAACAAACAAATTAACAACTATTTATTATAAAAAATGTATATTTATATAAATTAAAATTTTAGGCTATGGCGCTGGAGGACGCTTAGGAATAGGAGGAGTTGATTCTGTTTCAGAACCTACTCTTCTTGAATCTATACAGCATATAAATATCAAAACAGTGTCTGTCAACTCAGGTGGCAAACATTGTCTGGCCTTGTCTGCTGATGGTGAAGTATATAGCTGGGGAGAAGGTCAAGATGGTAAACTGGGTCATGGTAGTAGAACTTCTTGTGATAGGCCTAGGGTTATTGAGGCTCTAAGAGGGAAAGATGTTATAGCTATTAGTTGTGGAGGTGCGCATTCTTCTGCTATTACTGCGAATGGTGAGTAAATTGTTTTTAATAAATAAAACTTGTATCTAATAACCTCACCAGAGGTTTGGACTAGAGTTGTTAATGTGATGATTTGTGACTCGAATTGCAAAATTATATTAAAAGATTTACGATGAGTTGCAAGAAATATAATTATATTTCAAAATATCTGTCTCAATAATTTATGGGACATGAATTTTTGAGGATTTGTATGTTTTTGTATTTGTAACCCCGGCAAAAAGTTTACATACAATCGAGCTGTATAAACCTATTTATATAAATAATTATATTATAGCGTTCATAATTTTTGGGGTTAACATCCCCCCTTCCAAAAAAAAATAAAATAATAATGATAATGAAATAAGCATTTGATTCCTTGCCGATTTTGTAAGTTTCTACACTGAAAAAGAAAGATAATTTCAATGGTAGGTTTATTTTAATAGTGAATATATGAACTAACAGAAAATGCAACGAAGTCGTCTTTTTCTCTTAGCAGAGAAACATCCCCAAAATATAATGTTCACATGCTCAAGATTGACTGGAGAGATTTTGTTTTTGAGGTTGTACTCCCCATTTTTCTTCTTAAATGAACTCTTTCTTTGACATAAAAAAAATCAATTTTCATAACAATTATAATTATCATCATGGTTTGTCACATCGTGAACATTTACAGCTTCATGATTTAAAAACCACATTAAAAAAATATATTTTAAAAGTTATCTAAGGTTTATTTATTGAATAAATATTCTTGTATATTTATTTATTAAGCTATCAAGGTTTATTGATAGTATATTAAATGTTGATCTCTGTAGGTCACAGAAGCCAAACTTTTGGGTTCTATATTTGAATTTCAATGTTTCTCGAGGAAAAAGGAGTCAGGAAAACACGATCTCAATCAAAAGCAAAGATTTGTTTACTAGTGTAATCTATTTTGAAAAAGGAAATATTGTTTTTGATTTAATTATTTGTATTACCTTTGTCATCTGAGCTATCAGAGAAAGCATCCTAGGTCACGATACCCGAAAATTGTATTTAGATTACTTTGACACCAGTATTTTAAACAGATAAATACATTAGTTTAGAAATAAGGGATCCTCATTATTTAGGATGATTCATATCGAATGTAATTAGTGACTTAATTTGATACCAGTGTATTAAAGACTTGAAACTTGCAAATTAGTAACTTTATCTTACCTCTCTTATTCAAATGTATACATATGGCTTAAATTATAACACATTTCAGGTGAATTGTATACATGGGGGAGAGGTCGATATGGACGATTGGGTCATGGTGATGTTGAAGATCAGTTAAAACCAAAACTTATTGAATATCTTATTGATCACCGTGTGATTGACGTTGCTTGTGGAAGTGGTGATGCACAAACGCTTTGCATTACTGATGATGATAACGTTTGGTCTTTTGGAGATGGTGACTATGGGAAGCTTGGTAGAGGGGGCTCAGATGGTTGTAAAGCTCCTGAAAAGATAGATTCTTTAGCTGGCTTAGGTAATTTAACATAATACATTTATCATATAATAAGTTTCATATTTGATTATCAAATCTAGGGGCAGTTAAAGTTGAATGTGGATCACAATTTTCTGTTTGTTTGACTAGGTCAGGTATGTTCAAAATTATCTTATTGAATATGATTTGTGTACATTATTTTTTTCTTGAAATTTGTAATCTGTGTTTTTAGGGTCTGTGTTTACCTGGGGTAAAGGAGATTATCATAGACTTGGTCATGGAACAGAAGATCATGTTAGACGTCCAAAGAAAGTTGCCTCTTTACAATCAAAGAAAGTCATATCAATTGCAACGGGTTCCCTACATTGCGTTGCATGCACTGATCAAGGTATCCCATATATGTATGTATACTTATGTATTAATTTACTCTTTGTATTATAAGGAGAAGTATATACTTGGGGTGACAATGATGAGGGCCAGCTCGGTGATGGAAGTACAAATGCAATTCAGCGTCCAAGACTAGTTGCATCGCTCCAGGGGAAAAAAATCAATAAAGTTGCTTGTGGCTCTGCTCATACTTTGGCTTGGTCAACAAATAAATCCATAGCTACTAGTACACTACCTAGTCATGTCCCTCTAGAATATGATTTACTCAATGGACTATCTCCTATGCTTCTAAGAAACAGATTAGTTTTGCTTCATTCATTCTCTGATATATTCTGCCCAGGACTTGCTATGTTTCCACTCGGTCTTGTTGGAAAAAGTGAAAAAGAGCATCATCAGCAATTCATTCGAGATGACTCATTCAGTATTGACAAATTACGAACAATTCTTGTTACATCTTCCAAAGAAAGTGCTTTTCGTAAGGTGATACAGGCAACAATGGTGAGGGATCGTCAACATGGACCTATAGTTGAACTTATTCGTATATCATGCGGAAATAAAAAACCTAAGACCAAAGGGGCTCCTGATGGATCACAATCAGTATTCAGTCAAATGACATCAAATACTTCCTTACTTGGAGATAAATGTTTGTTGTTGCCTCACCGAGTTTGGAAAGTAAAGTTTATTGGAGAAAGTGTTGATGATTGTGGTGGAGGATACTCTGAGAGTATAGCGGAAATGTGTGACGAATTACAAAATGGTACTTTATCCCTTCTAATATCAACCCCTAATGGTAGAGATGAAGCGGGAACCAGCAGAGATTGCTTCCTTCTTAATCCAGCCTTAAATTCTTCTCTTTATAAAAATATGTTCAGGTATGTTTGACTCTTTCTACCCATCTACTTAATTACGCACATATGTTTCGTTTGTTATGGCAGGTTTTTGGGAATTCTAATGGGAATTGCCGTAAGAACTGGCTCACCATTGAGTTTAAATTTAGCAGAGCCTATGTGGAAACTTTTAGCTGGAGCATGCTTAAATTTAAATGATATCACTGAAGTGGATAAAGATTATGTACCAGGTCTGCTTTGCATTAGAGACATGGATCCTGATCCAAAATCTTTTTTGGATATGGACATGCCTTTTTCGACTCCAAGTTGTGCTGGCCATGATGTTCAATTATCGACAAGGTTTGTGATACATTTACATCTGACTATGTATTATTGTCTGGGATCCTGGGATTTGGTAACAAACATTAAGTTTTAATAATTAACCATTTTTGGGACAGGGAAAGTGTAAATGTATTATTAGCTGTTACTGTTCTCAACGTTTTTTCATAGACTACACTATTCTTTAAAGAATTAGTCCATAAACCTCGTGATTAATTTATTAAATTTCTCGTGGAGTTACTAACTGATAAGCTCCAAAAAAGTTTTATAGTTTCCCTGTTGTTAACCGGATTATAAGATACAAATAATAGAAATGTGATGTGAGTTTGTAATGTATGATATTACTAGCGGGAGTACCGGGTATTGCTAGGAGTTATTAGGGGTCGATAAGCAGAAAAAAAGATAGGCAATCTTTGCTTTAATAATATGTATGGATATTAAGGTTAATAGAAGTACAAGGTTATACTATCATATAGTCGGACTTGCTAGGATTTATAATTTGATTTACCATACCCACTTCTGGGCAAGACAGACAGATTTTAACATCATAGAGTATAACAACAGTCCAGTAAGGGTATATATAGCTACTCTTGGCAACAGTCATACTCTTTGACGTTGCTATTAAAAAGCGCGGTGGATGTCGCTCATCAGTCGGAAGAGCATTACGGTATAACCTTGTATTTCTATTAACCTTGATAGATATATACTTTCCTTTTCTTTTTTAATATCACGGGCTGAGCTTTACTTACACACACTCGTTGCTACATTGCTATTATTTCTTTGATCAAGTAGTCGCACATTATAAACTTAAAAGTGAGCCCTCGACATAAAAAGTTCTGGGTGACCACATACTTTTCCGCCTAAGCACATCCTCTTTTAGCGTCAGGGGGGCTGGGGATATATATATATATATGTGAGTCCTTTTATTCCTTTCCTTTATTAAAATTTGTGTTTTTAGAAAATCAAATGCTTTTTTTCTATTTTGAAATGACTTTGAAGAAAGAGATCAGCCCTTTTTCTATTTTTATGGTATTTTTAATTAAAAAGTTTGTCTGTATACCTTTTTATTTAAAGGTAAAAATATTATGTTCAGCGGAAGGCCTGAATCAAGTTTTTTCCTTAAAACTAACCCTGTTCCCAAGTCCTAGGGTAAATAAATTATCATTAATAACAATTCCTACCTATGCACTGCATATTATACTTATAGTAATTTCATCCAATTCAAATATAAACTACTTGGAATAAATATTTTTTTCAGATATTCACGTGTAACTCTAGAAAACAGAAATGAATATGTTAAATTAGCAATTCAATACCGACTTAATGAGTTTGATTTTGCCGTATCTGCAATAAGAGAAGGAATGTCCCGAGTTATACCCGTTCCTCTTTTGTCTCTTTTTACTGGCTATGAATTGGAAGTAATGGTTTGTGGAAGTCCGGATATCCCTATACATCTTCTCAAATCTGTATCGACATACAAAGGTAAAAATCATTATTAGTTTTTTTCCCAACCTTTTTTGTGCCACAGACCGGTTTTATGATGAAATAATTGATAACCGCCATTAATTTAATCTGTTTTAATAATTGATAAGACAATGATCGTATTTCTAGTGTAGGGCTTTCGACGCCGGAGAGGGGGGAGGATACGTGTTTTTCAATATAAGATATTTTTTAAGTTTTTATTAGATGTAATTATTACAAAAGTAATTTCCGAGAATACTTACTTCAAAGGGAGAAGTGAACACCGTGACGACCTATTAAATAATGAGGTAATAAAAGAAAGAACAACCGTTTATCCTTTTCAAATTTATAAACATAGTTTTTTCCTTACGTTAATATCAACTCTATAATCATTAGTAGAGAAGGGATTTTTGAAAATAAAAAACTTAGATTAGAAAAGGAAAAAAGGAATTTTTATTTTTTGCTAATTATTTAATAGATGTGTATATTTCCGCAGCAGAAATATCATGAAGTTGGAGTGGGTTGCTCAAATTGTTCGTTTGCTTTAAAATACTTTCGACATTCTAACAACAAAATAAAAAAATAAAATGTTGATAATACGGGCATCACTCCTTTAATTCTAGCTTTCATTTCGGTATCTTTTACATAATCCATAGACTCTCCATCAAGTAATTATAATTTTCTAAAAATAATTCTAAATTTTCACTTCTCACTGTCCACCTGGTAGGAAAAAATTGATAAACACTCTTTGAATTGTTTACCGTAGAGTCCTTGATAGACTTAGTGTGTCTTTTGCCTCATTTTTTTTCATAAGCTGTACGGAAAGTTTGAAGTGAACTGCGATCTTTTTTTCCACATTACCAATACCTAAGATTCCAGCATGTCTATGAAAGTGTATATACAAAATAGTTGCTAGTGAATGACTTGATGTATTTAGTAACGGGTGTAACCTAATGAATTCCTCATGGACTTAGTGTAAGGTGGCATCAACCCATGTAATGCAAAAGACCAGTTCTTCAGTATTGAAAACATCACTTCAACATTATACATATATTCTTGGTTAATCAAATCAATTTGATTCTATGGTAGGAATCCTTTTTTTAAAGGAAGGGAAGCAAACAAAATTGGTTATAAAATTATATTAAACTGAGAATCTGTATATTATTTACCCATCTCTATTATGCAAATTTTCAGAGGTTAAGATTAATTTTTTTGACAATGTTCCGATGAGCAATATTGCAGAAGACATAATTAGTTGTAGATTGCTAAGAAAAACGTTGGCCTAGTAGCCACCTTGATCAAACACTATGAGAAGAGGACTGAGATCCCAGTGCTCCTCCGCGTGGGATTGTCCCAGAAGGCCATCTGGGAGCAGACTTGGACCTCGAGGAAGATGATTTACAATATATTCATGCGGTTGAAGGTCGGGAAGGACCTCAGCCACTCTCTAGGAGAAGGCAGGGTGTGTCCTACATGTACGTCAACACCCTGAAGTTGTCCTTCAAGAAAAAGCCGAATTTCTCAATTGCTGACATAGCTAGGAATAATGAACCAGTCCCCTCAGCGGTGTCCATGGCTCAAAAAAAGGCAGGAGGAAAGGGTATGTGGTGTATTCCGTGGGCTCTGTTGACAGAATGGCAGAGAAAAGTACGTGTGGAGAGTGCAAAAAAATCCTGAACCACCTCGAGAGAACCTGTGGACTCATTGTGATCTTTTCTGATGAGAATACTTTTACTGTTGTATTCAAGAGGCAGAATAATGGACTTATGGCATTTGCGGATGTAGTAGAGGAGTACCAAAGTGTATCCACCACCAAACACCATGATGATGTTAGGTCTGGTTGAATCCAACGGGAAGGCCATGAATCCTCTGTGGTTCCCTTTAGGATACAGGCTGATGAGTACGTCAAAATTCTGGACACCAAAGCTCTCCTGTGGATCAAATCCATGGTTGTCAATTCTCCCTGGTTGTTCCAACAAGATGGAGTAACTCCCCACACCGCAAGGAAAACAAAAGAGTGTCTCCAGGCCAACATGCACTTATGGACAAAGGACTTCTGGGCGCCGCAGAGCTCCGACCTCAGCCCTCTAGACTATTCTATCTAAAGCACCCGCGTCCTGAAGACCTCCATCCACAAGGCCTGGGGATCCATGAGCGCTGAGTACATACAGAGGGTCTGCAGCAGCTTCCCCCACCGCCTGGAGCTCACCATTAGTTTTAATACATTGTCTAACACATGATCTTTGGATTTCAATTAATGATTAATAGTTAATAAACTTGTTTCCTAATTCACCCAGGATCCTGCCATGGACTTCAATACTTTGTTTGTTAAAATGGGTAAATAATAACGGGGTTGCCCCAGTATACATAATGGAGTGTTTGTATGTGTCCTTTATGGGATGTACCTAGGAGGCTGATACTTTGCATGGGTGCCTCTTTTGAACCTGGTCAAGTTTAGACGGGGTGCCGATTTTCGTGGGAGGAGGTCATATATGGGGCTTATTCTACACCCAATGCATAATAATTGTTTTTTGGAGCTTGAGGAGACTAGATAAGGGGTTGAGTTATAAATTAAAAAATGACTGCAGTCTCAAAAAACAACTACACGAATAACGGTGTCTTCTAAATTGATTCAAAATCAAAAAAAGTTATGGGTAAAAACAAAAATCAGTGAAAATTGCCGTTTCTTTTTTTTTTTAATGCCAAAAAATGGATTTCCAATGGAATATTGGATCCGTAGATATAATAAAGTTTGTAAAAATTTGTCTGTAAATTCGTTTGCGTATAAATTTGACACATAAAAATGGATATTTAATTGAAATATCGTGTCATTTTCTGAATGATTTTGAAATTTTTTTACAAAAATAAAAGTTGGACTTCTCATCTGGACAAATTTTTTCATCCATTTGAAGTTTATAACTCAATATTTTTTAATTCATAATAATTCATATATTATAATGGTCGCCCGCACCGAAGGAAATAAATATTAAGAAGAAATAATATTGACCATAGACGATGTGATTTCCCACTCCCTCTATGGCCGGAGCAACGCCCGATAACCATTTACTTGTATATTAATCGTGAGCAGACTTTTAGCGGATTTTTTTTTTTTGCCGAAGGACATTTGACCAAAATATTATATTAAATCTATTGATATATATGATTGCTTATTTTAATTCAATACAAAATGATATTATTATTATAGATATTGTTCATACTCTATATATGTCATATAGGTAAATTATTTGGTGTTCTTTCAGTCTTTGTACTCTGAGTAATTTCATTTCTAGACATTATTATCGTGTGTAATTTCGTTACAATCTATATTATATTCGGACGATAAAATTATTGGATGATGAAGAAACTTGTCATGGAATAGCCCATTTAATATCCCCTTCCCACAGGTTGTGCAGGTGAAGGGCTGGGCCTCAAAGCAGTTTCAAATTCACCACCGGCGCGTTTCTAAGCATTTATGACCCTTTTATAATATGCTGTAACACGCCCCGAATCCCGGGATGTGCAGATGAGCTCCTGGGCCCGAGGTAGTTTTAATTCTTTAGCTTCCCTGAGCATCCAGAAACCCTTCTAATATCCAAAAATACACTCAGGTTGAACAGGTGAAGTGCTGGACGCCAAGGTTGTTTAAACTCTACTTCCGTCGCATTTCTAAGTATCAAGGGTTTCTTCGAATATACCCCGGCCCACAGGTTGTGTACCATGTACTTCTATGCAAGTACTTTGTAATTTTTTGTGCAATGTTTATGTAATATATGATGTTCAATATAAATTTATATGGGTAGAAATATAATAGGTTTGTATTTTACTTGTATTATTTATAATTAATGAAGTATTATACATATCCTATTTTAAGGGATGTATTTTACACAATCCGTGGGTAAGGGTGCATCAGGGAATATTAGAAGATGTCCTCGGTGCTTTAGAAACGCGGCGTCGGTAGAGTTCCTAGGGCCTTTTGGTCTATCACTTCCTTGAGCAACTTGATGTGAAAGGTGTATTTTTAATATTAGAAGGATTGTTTGATGCTCAGGGAAGCGGCGGCCGAAGGATTGAACCGGCCTATGGGCAATGAAAACTCATGTACACAACCCGTGGGTCAGGATGTGTTCTGGCATATTAGAAAGGGTATTTGGTGCATAGAAACACGTAGGCGGTAGAATCGAACCACACACTACTGTGTTGGTTTTATAAAATGATGATTAATCAATATAAAAATATTTTCCTCTAAAAGAACACACATTAATTTACCTATATTACAT
This sequence comes from Lepeophtheirus salmonis, assembly GCF_016086655.4. Lineage (NCBI taxonomy): Eukaryota > Metazoa > Arthropoda > Copepoda > Siphonostomatoida > Caligidae > Lepeophtheirus > Lepeophtheirus salmonis. The sequence continues at coordinate 71,086,016 of NC_052135.2, read as the reverse complement.
GAATAATGGAAATCAAATATACCCATTTATCCTACTATCATTTAAATGGAATTAAAATGTGCAATCGTATATATATATAAATGTAGTATCATTTCTCGCCCAACTGTACCAAATAGGCCTTCAGTGAAATTTCCTTTCTGCAAAATGTTTTTGTCCAATTGTCCTTGAACCGTATATTCATATAGTATTTTTTTTTCTCTGAACATATTGTAACTAGAAAAATTAAAAGCCCGGTGATTACGTCAATTGTCTAAATATAAGTGTAATATTTTCCCTGCACTTATTCTATTTTAAATGTAGAAATCTTTATAGCAGTAATTCATTTTCACCCCCCAAAATCATAATACAGGGAGCTTATATTAACAAGGGAGTTAATTCAGTGGTACCATAAGTCTTGCTCCCACCTTCTCCTCTTGCTCTTCTTAAAATCCTAAAACTAATTAATCAATAATCATTAGTCTTTTAGTTATTCTGTCCAGAAGTCACTTTTAAAAATAAAATATATTTTAACTGATAATAAATTAAAAAAATGAAAATATAAATGTTCTTCGTGACCCTCTGGTTGGGGACCCCATATTTAATTATGATATACTTACTGTCATTTTATATATATATATATTTTTTTTTTACTCGTAGGAATTGATTCATCAGCACCTCTAGTTGAATGGTTTTGGGAGGTGATGGAAGAGTTTTCAACATCGGAGCGTTCATTATTTTTGAGATTTGTTTGGGGTCGAACTCGACTACCTAGGTCCATTGCAGACTTTCGAGGAAGGGATTTTGTTTTACAAGTAAGTAAATTTTTCAATTGATTCTGCGTTGATGACTTTAATTTTTATCATCTTTAATTTAGATAATGGACAAGTATAATCCACCCGACGACTTTCTTCCAGAAAGTTACACTTGCTTTTTTCTATTGAAAATTCCTCGTTATACTAGTAAAAGCGTTTTGAGAGAGAAATTAAAGTATGCAATTCATTTTTGCAAATCTATAGGTGGGTTATTTGATCATATAGTACATCATACAATATTATACATTTCAACAATTTTTACAAAAAAATTTCACGACTACATTGTGTGTTTGTCTCTTGTACTATTATAGACACGGATGACTATGCTCGCGTTGCTATGCCACCTCCAGTTGTAACTGAAAGTGGAGGTACTGATGCATTTGCAATTCTATCTGAGGAAAGTTCTGCAATAGGAGCAGATGTGGAGAGTGTCGTTGAGTCTGAGCACGTAGATTGTATATCCATGGAATCGACAGAAATCATATGATGCAATTAAATTTATTTAACAAATCTGACTGTGATACATCAGATTAAATTCTTCGATATAGACGAAGAAGATAAATCAAAGAAATGTCTTTAAAAGATTATTTATTAGTATTATATTGATTAATTATTGTATACATCTTTAACATGTATCCTTTTTTTTAAGTATTGTATTTGAAATAAATTATTTTTAAATGTAATAATATAACTATATAAATTGACAGATATATTACCCTTCATTTCTTCGTATTTTATGTTTCAGATCATCTTATGAATTCAAATAATGTAAGAGATTGATTTGGAAATTTTAATTAGTTTTAAAAAAAACGAAAAAAAAAAAAGAAATATACACCCATGGATATGTACCCGTTTCTATTTGGAGGCTTTTCTGCCTGCATCGCGGAACTCATAACATTTCCCATCGACACCGCAAAAACAAGACTTCAACTTCAGGGACAACGAATGGAAGCAAAGTACGCCAAAGCCAAGTATAGGGGTATGATTCACTGTTGGCAAACTTTGATCAGAGAAGAGGGCGCTTCCATGCTATATCGAGGCCTTACTCCAGCACTTCTAAGACAAGCCGTGTATGGTACTATTAAATACGGACTGTATTACTCTTGTAAAAGTGTTCTTCCTGGGGAGGAGAGTACGATTAAAAACATTGGATGCGGCGTTGTTGCCGGTGGGTTTTCTAGTGCAGTTGCTAATCCGACTGATTTGATTAAAGTTCGCATGCAGTCTCGAAGAGTAGAAAATGGACTATTTTATTGTATTAAGGACATCTATTTAAAAGAAGGCTTTTTGGGACTATGGAGAGGTGCATTGCCTACGACACAGCGCTCTGCGATAATGGCTGCTGTTCAGTTGCCAATTTACGATTACTGTAAAGGCTGGCTTGTGAGGAACAAATGGGTTCAAGAAGGCTCTGTACCTAATCATTTGTGTTCAAGTATCTGTGCGGCATTTTTTGCATGCTTTGCTTCAAGTCCTTTTGATGTGATTCGCACTCGTCTCATGGACCAGCAAAAATTTCGGGAATTACCGTGTGGTGGTCCAGTTCGAATTTACAAATCGGGTCGTGACTGTTTCTATTGGACTTTGAGAAATGAGGGAATAGTCGCATTATATCGTGGTTTTATACCCGCCTTCTTTAGGACAGGCCCTTGGAATGTCATATTCTTTTTGGTATATGAGGAGTTACAACAGCTTCGCTCCTGACCCATGTTGCTGTTTTTCCGATTTTGAGATGATAATGTCAGAAAAGTTAGTGATGCACTAATATACGAGTATATGTGGTCTCAGAACTTTATATGGTTGTGTTTAGAATATAATTTAGAGGATCAAATGATATTGTATTAATATATTTAAGGATATATTATAATAATTTGTACATTTGAGGTGATATTTTGTATAAAAACGCTTGCTAGCTTTCCCATAGCTAGTTAGTTTAAAGGACATTACTAAATACACATATCCTTATACTATCAGAGTTATTTTTACACGTATATACATACATGGAGTAAACTGAATGTTTTCTTATTGAGGAAAGAAAGCTTTCTATAATAGGATAAAAGATGTTGCCCCTTTTTGTTGATGTAGGGAATCCAATTGAATCATTCTTCTTCACATGTTTAGCAATCCTCGGAAATCTTAAATGTAAATTAAGTTAAGCGAAAAAATTAATTATTATTTTAATAAAATGTCGTCATCATTTGATATACTTGTATATGCATGTTTCTTCATCTGTTAGTACTATAAAAGCTCTCTTTTGCAGTGTTAAGAAAAAGAAAAAGGATGTGGTCTGTGATAGTTAAAAAGTAGTAGTCATTAGAATTAAGAAAATATGTCATTATCAGCGAAGGCCGTCCTCACTCCAAAATTAACATCCTATCCATTTGAGGATAGATTGTTACTCCTTGATATACCTGCTAAAATTGGTCGAAGCCATAAAGAGGGTATTGCAGCCTCAAACAATGGATACTTTGACTGTAAAGTCCTCTCTCGACAGCACGCCATTATACTTAATGAAGAAGGTAGATTTTACATATTTGACACTGGGAGTAGTAATGGATCCTTCGTAAATAACATCCGCCTCAGCAAAGCAGGTGAAGAGTCAAAACCAACGGAGATATTTAGTGGAGATATTCTTCGTTTTGGTTCAGATGTGATTGATAAATCCAGGCAAGTCACACAAAAATCCATTGTTGTTAAGATTCGTCTCTACAATCCAGATGGGTCAGAATATGGAAGTCGCCCTAGTAGTTCAAGGTTATTTCGTCCTCATGATTCTATGGAAGACTTGTACGCCGTTACGCAGACGCTACAGGAATCCCTTTCTAGAGAAAAAATGCTCGAAGACAAACTCTTGAAAGTTAAAACCCTGATCGGAAAAAACATTGGAAAAAGTCACACGGATTTATTGCGGCTATTTGAAAATATAAAAGAAGAATTAATGCAACTGTATTCTGAGAGGTCACAGTTATCTATAGAACGCTCAACATATGAAAAAATCACTTCAGAAAACCTAAGTAATATTTTATTATTTAATCATTTTAATAATTTATATTGTTCATATTTAAAGATTTAACGAAGAAAAATATAGAACTGGAAAGATTACTTGAAGAACGAGATCAATGCTATTTAAATGTACAGACAAGACAACAGGCGGATGCTCTTGAGAACATGGCTCTAAAAAAAGCTTGCCAAATTCAAAAAACTGAAATTGGAAATCATGAGCGATCCTTGGAAGATTTGCAAAAGGAGCTGGACCTCTTGAAAAAGGATTGTGAAGTCAAATATAAGAATAAAATTGTGGAAGCAGAGCAAAAATTGAGAGACACTGAGGATCATTACGAAGAAGAATTGAAAAAACAAGAAAACATTTTCTCTGAGGAGAGAGGACGACTACGAGATCAAATGAAGGTCATTGCTGCCAATGAAGCCAACCTACTGAACAGAATCAAGTCCCTGGAAAATAATGAAAACTATGAACGTGTAGAAATTGATAGAATCATCAACAAGGAAAAGGAAGATGAAGAGACCCGAAGAGAGCTCGCATATAAGATTGAGGTACTTGAGCACAATCTCAGTAAAGCTCGATCTACAATTACAGAGTATGAAACTCAAAAAGATAAACAAGTGCAGCGCGATCCCAATGATGTTAAAAAGATTATCGACCAAGAGGCTATGATTGATAAATTTAATAAGGATTTATCCCATTATAAACAGGAGTTGGTTGAGGTCAGAGCTCATAAGGCTGCCTCAGATGATGAATTATCAACTAAATGGGGGCAGATTGAAACTTTAGAAAATTCAATTGCCTCACTCTCTGATGAAGGTGATAGACTAAGGAAAAATCTAGATATCTTGGAAAAAGAATCCAAGGAAGCATCAGCCGAAAATCTTAGATTAAGCAATTTGGTGAATCAAATGGAAAACTCTTCGAGTCAGGAGGAAATGTTTAAAGTCCAAGTGAATGATTTAAAAAATGAGTTAGCTAAGGCGGAAATGAATCTGAAATGTAAGGTTCGAGAAGCTCTGGAAGCGAGTAATGAGTCCAAGAGAAAAGACGAGATCATTCAGCAAAAAGAAATTGAGCTCTCCTGCGCACTGGGTCAGGTAAATCGTGATGGCGATATATCGGATGATGATGATGATAGTAGTACTCTAACGTTTGTCAGTGCAGATTGTTTATTAGATGATTTAGATAGTGATTGATTAATTGTGCTTACATTTTTTTCTGCCATATCATATTAATATCTGAGAGCAATCTGTATCTAATATTATCCAAAATATACCTATAATATATTAACATCATTATTTTCATCGCAAAGCATTTATTTATATTTAATAAAGATTTATATATATATTTATAGGTACAAAATGCGCAAGAGGAGATATTAATTCACTCAAAAAATGCAATCAACCTTAAAGCCCTGGAGGTGGATAATGAAAACATCTTAAAACAGCTCTCTCATGCAAATACGAACGTCAATAACGTTACTTCTGAAAGGGACTTTTTGAGCAAGGAGCTCTCTGAAGTACAATTCCTCTTTGATGAATATAAGAGCACAAGTGGTAAGGAGGAAGAGATCGAGCTGATCCAAAAGCTTAAAGAAGAGGCCCTCTCTGCAAAGAAAATTTCTCACAAACTTGAGCAGGAATTAGATCTTCGGAGAAACGAGTCTGATGATTTAAAGGATGAAAAAATTCGTCTTTTGAGAGAAGTAGCTCAATTAAAAAGAGAATCAGGGATTGAAGAGACCACCTCGAATCTTTTGGATCCAAAAAACTCACCTTCTATAAATGAGGTGGATGCTGGAGAGAGTAAATTAACAACAAGTGAAGCGGCACTTATAAAGGTTGGACATTTACGTGTGTATGAAGTTATTCTCGGAGTCTTTTTCATAAGTGTCATATTGAATTATATCATGATGATGTGAGGAGGGCGAACCGTAAATTCGAAATGAAGTACATGAGTGAGATATTATATAAGGATGATCAATTTTTAATACATGCAGTTAATAGCGATAAAGAAAAGACTATGCTTCCATTTTCGGACAGTTAATTACCAAGTATATACCTAATAAATACATTAGTATATATTCATCAAAACGCGAGTTCAACTTAAAGTCAATCATTTTCAATGTTACATTTTATAGATAATATTAATTAATTAGTTATTTAACATATACATATATATATATATATATATTATAGTTTATTTTCAAATGTTACTCATTTACAAAAAAAAAAAAAAAAAAATGATTCACGTTATTTTATATTAATAATTATCAATTGGACCAATTCTGAATGAATAACAGAAAAATAATAAATTAATCATTATAATCATAGTCTTAGAAGGAAATCCTATTAAATATTTAAAATGTCTATTTACATAATACATATATAGATATATATTATTGCTCTTCTAGTCAATAAATTATCATGCCAATCCATATTAAAAAGTTTGATTTCCCTTCGTTTGTTTATACATTATCCCTTCCTTTTCTTTAACAACTACAGGAATTTTTATTAGTGGAATAATTATGAAATGAAAGAGAGAATTGAACTAGAACCGCCGTGTTTCTAGGCACCAATAAACCCTTCCAATATGCTATAATATACCCCATTCTACACGTTATGTAGATGAACAGTTGGGTCAGAGTAAATTTGAATTTCTCCTTTGCTGCGTCCCAGAACATCAAGAAACCTACATAATATCCCAAAATACACCATGGCTCTCAGGTTGCACAGGTGAAGTACTGAGCCGCAAGGTAGCTTAAACTGCACTGCCACCCCATTTCTAAGCATCAAGACCCCTTTCTAATATGCTAGAATACACACCCACCCACAGGCTGTGTATATGAGCTGCGGGTCCCTGAGACAGGCTAAATTCTTCCACCACCGCTTCCCTGAGCATCAAAGAACCCTTATAATATCCAAAATACACCCTTATCCCTCAGGTTGCGCATGTGATGTGCTAAAAAAGGCTATTTCAAGGCTCCCATGGACTGGAAGGCCAAGCAAATCGTTACCAAAGCCGTTTCGTGAGCATTAAGAACCTGCATGAAAAATATCAGCTAAATCCATTCATTGCCTTGGCCGTGATTGAAGGACAAACACACTCACACATAAGTCATATGAATGGATATAAATATTATTTTATTGAGTAGTTACGTGTGAATGTCCTCATGAAAAACGATAGTAACACTGATGTTTTTTTCGGAGTTATCCGGCACCTAATTACTACGGACAATCCCGTGTACTACCACTGGTTCAAATTAAGTCTAAAAATTTGTATTAGGAAAAACTTTATTATACATTTTCTTTATTAAAGAAAGAAAAGGGCCGTCCATTTGTTTTTATTTGCTCATGGTAAAACTGGCTCTGGTTCGGATATTCCTATATACATATGTATAATAGTAAAGGTTTTCACTTCAGATTCTAAAATTTTATAATGGTGATTACAGTATATACGTCAATGTTAAATTAGAATGATAGATTTCAATATATGGTAAGAGAGGTTGAGTGAATGATATACATAAAACATCCCGTTTATATTATTTTACAGTCCAACGTTTACATAAGAGATGTTCGAGGGTGCTGTGAAAAGTTTCTGACCTCAATGTTAAAATCTAGCATTTCTTGACAGTTACTCACCAAAGTTTCTGCCATTTTGGACGCGCAGTTGTTATGTAACAGTCGTCTAATTCAGTTGATGTGAGTATTTTTAGAAAAAAAAATCTGAATTCTTAATTTTATTTTTCAAGATAGTTTCTTTGTAACTCTACACACTTCCCCTGCGAAGTTACAGACGGGACGGGTTACAGAGATGGGAACTCTCTGACTCATCACGTCATATATCTTTTTATCAAGCTGTTATTATTAGTCTTTTATTCTTGGGGAGAGAACATCTAAGTATTGAGTATCTACTCATCAAAAAAGAAGAATGACACTAATAAATCTTCTATATTATTAAAGCGAGTGTTGTCTGTTCGTCAACTTATAATAACTCCGGACAATGCCGGATACTAGCCCTGGCGACCTTTAATTGAAAAAAAACCTTTCCTATACCACTACTAGGAAATATTTATATCTATTATTACTCTTTTTGCAGTTATTTTCAGTCATGTATATGCTAGGGCAGCAAAACGTGCGGACTCAAGAGATGGATTTAGAAAATAATTGGTAAAAAAAAAAATGTTAACAAAACATTTAGGGAAGGTTTTTGAACAACATTTGTCACTCAATATGACCACCTTCGTTATGAATCACAGCCTTTACATGTTGCCTGAAGACCATGCATTTTTACTTGATGTAAAACTCCTCTGACAAGTTGTACCAAGCCACTATGGAGAACTTCAGTGACTACACATTTGGGTGTGAGGTCCTGTTGGTTTCCCTCTCTAAAGTTCTCCATATATAAAAGGTCAGCGGGTTTAAATCGGGTGAGGAAGGGGCCATATCTCCTCGGAGCAGAATCAAGCCATGTTATCTTCGCTGAAATTTTGGCACTTGACGTACGTGTGAGAGGGGGCGCCGTTCTGAGTCAACACGTAGTTACTCACCGGGTAGTTGGTCTTCAGCCATGGCAAGACGGCGTACCTAAGCACATTATAGTAGACCTCCTTGCTGATTATCCGTCCAGCCTTGAAAAAGAACTGATGTATCTTCATTCCATTAGAGGCTGCAAAGCCGGGGAACATTGTTTGGGCCGTATATTTGGTGTAGTAAACTCCTTGGACCTCTTCTTTTGTTTCTGCAAGCCAAGGGTCGTTCTGGCGATTGTGGAATTGATCTACTGTGAAAATCATCTTGTGCGAGTAAATTTTCTCAATTAACCAATTTGCCTTGATTCATGGAAGGATTTTTTGCACCTCTCCAGCCTCCTGGCTTTTATGCCCTCTGTCAGAAGGTGTTGTGGGATGTGAAATAAACTGATCCCAAGTTGTGCTTTATTGCCCTCCTGATAGCACTCCTAGGTAGTACAGATAAGTCGTTGGAGGGCGATTCATCGACTTAGTAAGATGTCCCTTTATATTCTTCTCCAAACTTAACAAGAACTTCATAACCCTCTTTAAGTTATGCCCTCCAATTTCTGACATCCTGTAGAGGTCTTCTCCTTTTTTTTATATTGGCCAACTTAAAAACCAGGCTCCTAGAACACTACACAATGTCCGAAATCTTAATCACATCAACTCCAGCATCTAGGAGATCTGAGATGTGCTGCCTTTTTGCTTGTTGCTCACTCGTGATGATGAAATGACTGAATGATTAGTATAGTTTGTTTATGTAAAAAGGTCTGCGGAAAGAGAATATCAATGAATAATCACTAAACCTCTTAGTAGTAAATACAAAATAAACATTAATTAACAGTCCACGTTTTGCTGCCGTACCCTTGTTTATCTGTTACAAATAATTATACACTTTATTATTCATCTTATTTCACCAAAAGCTTTCAAAATATCAAAAGTAGGGGAAAACTTCTATGATTTATTTAGTAAGTGGATCTTTGCTTGTTTTTTTATGAAGACTAATGTATTTATTTCATCTTTATTATTTATTCATTCTCAATTATCCCATGGAAATAAAACACCTCGTTTCTTTTATCGTATCACGCAACCTAGCCTCTAACAATCAGCCAATTCTTCTGAACTATAATATTATTAAATAAAAGAAATGTCGGTAATTGTTTAAAGCTTAGAAAGAGTTCATTCTAATTCAACTCGACACTTAAAAAAAGCAGAAAAATCTAGAGTTGACAACAAAATACATTGTTAATTTTGGTATTTTTATAGTGTAACGCCATGATAATAAAGAAGATTTATGAATAAAACTCGCTGAACCTCTCAAACTTTTTTTAAAGCTATGTTTCAAATTTATCATTGAAATGACGTACACGTACCTATAATAAAATTATATATATAATAATAATAAAGTTATATAAGCAAACGCACGTGTTAGCCAAATCTAAGTTTGATTACAGGGTCAAATTTAATGGGTATAAAGTCCTTTATTCATTTAAAAGCATCTATTCAATTGTAGGTCTATTAAGCGATAATTTTACTGATGTTTTTTGTTTGAGGATCCCATTTTTATTTAATATTTGCACACATAGAATAATAATTTTGAAGGTACTATTTTGCAAAAATTATGAGTGGCTAATTTAAGGGTTCATATTACAATGCATATCGTGATCCAAAAGTATGCACAGATTCTTCAATCTCATACATACACACATACCTGGTTGTTGAAATACCTATATTGTAAAAAATATCTAATTTAATAATAAAATTTACCAGCTAAATTTAAAGGACACTGAATCATTTATTCCACTTTTAATAATGTCCAAATCCTGTGTATGAGGTAAAATCGTGGACTTGAGTTTAAATAAATCTGGATTACTTTGGTTGTGTTATTAAAAGTAGGGGCTATTCTGGTTAATAAACAATAAAACAACTTTCAAAAATCAACAATTGTGAGCATGAAGGTGAAAAGGCTAAGGATGTCTGATTTACTCCACACTTAAGTGAGTGTCGAGAAGATTGTGAAGGTCGTAGAGTGTTGCGTCTTGACGAGGGAGAGACACAAACTTATTTATAATAGGAGAGATCCAGGATGACCGAGAGACATGGGGAGAAGAATTCACGTGGAGGAATAATATAACACTTATTACAAGATCAAGTGTATTCTTTATAATACAAAACCATACTCTAATTTATTTACAAAATACATACAAGAAAATACAAGAAGATAAGAACATGAAAGGAAATATGAAATACATAACATAGAGTGCTCCTGAAGTCTTGATTACAAGATTAAAAGCATGATTGCTTCAGATCCTGGTAGCAGTAGACTCCAGAAAATTGGAATCGTGGATGATGTGGACACCAGAAGTCATTCCAAGTCGATGAGGCCGCATGTTAAGGCTCTCCATGTCCATGTTTGGAGTATGAAGATGTATATGAAGGATTTGGGGAAGATCTCTTATGTACAACGACATCAATAACTACTTTTAACAGCAACCAAGGCCAGCTGCGTCCATAAATGCCAGAAACTATTGACTTGCTTTTAGAATAATTGTCCACAATTTGCATCTTCTTAGAAAAAATGTTGTCCTCATTTTCATTCTTGAAAAGGAGGACAGTATTAGTTCCTTATCAAAAAGTCCACGATTATATCTCGAACACTCTATATTTGTGAGGCACGTCATACACGAAAATAAAGAAAAGGAGACAATTTGAATTTTGAAATATTATTTATTTTCGGTCATTTTTTAATGCATAAGAAACTGGAATATTTCAATTCCAAATTAGGCTTCTGATATTTTATTTGATTTGATAGAGGTATATAATAAATATGAGACCATAATTTATTTTGAATTTTTGCTAATTTGATCCGTTCCCTAGTGCACAATTTGGTTTTAAATATGTCGATGAATCAAGGTCTTAATTCCTATTTTGTAATTTATTTATTTATGAATAACCCTAATCATTATGAAAATACAACACAAAGCCAATTCGTGATATGTTTAGATACTATCTTTAGAGATATTTTTTATGCACAAGTAATAACTGTCTCGACACGCCAGCGAACAGATTGAAAGCCGTGTCTTTGGTGTACCCCGCTGTCATGATGGCAGCTCGGAGTGAAATCTAAATTTGAATGAGAAATGCGGCAGATATTCTTCTCCAAGACACCAAAACTGGCAAATCCAGGTGATTGAAGTCAGGGCTGGAAGAGGACCACTTGGAGGGTGGTCAGAAGTAAGTCATAATGTTGCTGCAGAAGTTTAGTTTCTTCTTTTGTCTGTATGGGATCGTATATATCGGGCCGTGCAGAATTATTTACCGATTTTTGTTCAGAACATATCGTGGACAATAATGACATTTCGAATGACTTGAGAAACAATTTATTCATACATTTTTAGAATAATAAAATAGTTTGTGATCAAATTTAATCAATGTAGCCACCATTTGACTCAATGACACTGGTCAGGCGACGTTTGAGGCTGCCACAGACTTGCTGGATGTAATCGGCGTCCATGGAGTTCCAGACCTTGTTGACAGCAGGCATTTATGTGGTTGTGTCGTTTTTTGCAGGCCTTGGTCTCCACGTGCTCCTAGATAGAGAAGTCTAGTGGGTTCAGATCTGGGCTCTGAGGGGGCCAGTAGTCCTTGGGCCAAAAGTTCATGTTGTTGTCCTTGAGCCACTCCTGAGCTTTCTTGGAAGCGTGGGTGGGTGATCCATCTTGTTGAAAACCCCAAGGAGAGTTGCCGACTATGGATTTGATCCACGGAAGGACCTTGGACGCCAGAATCTTCACATAATCCTCCGCTGTTAATCTGTAGCCAGTGGAGAACCATACCGGCTTCATGGCCTTCCTGTTGGAGGCCACGATACCCAACATCATCACCGAAGCAGGGTACTTTGTTGTTGCCATATAGCGGTACTTATCTTGCACATCTCCAAAGCTCACAACACGGTAATTTTGCCTGTTGAAAACAGGATCGACCGTAAAACTTTTCTCATCTAAAAAAATGATGATGCGTCCAGATGAGCTCTTGATATCATTCAAGATTTTCTTGGCACGCTCAAGTCGGACTTCTCGCTGCCGTTCAGTTAGTAGAGGGCGTTCAGTACGCCTCAGGGACTTTCCTCCAGCCCTTTTCAATGCCCTTGAAACAGTTGATCTCGACGTTCCCATCTTTCTGGCCATGTCGGCAATGGACCTGTTGGGAGTCCTCTTGAACACTGCCTTTACTTGCCTTGTTGAGACAGTGGGCTTCCTGACAGCCACAGAGGAATGCTTGAGATCACCCCCAGCCTCCAAGCGCTTGGAAACATTGTAAATTGTCTTCAACGAGACCCCAACCTGTTCCTTAATGTTGTTATGAGGCACTCCCGCTCGGAGGAGGGCTGCAACTTCGATCCTCTTTGTTTCCTGATTGGACATGGTCTCACGTGTGGAAGTTGTTACGCTCTCACAGGAAGGATTTTTGTTTATTTTAACAGTAAATATACGAAACAATCAGATTGGTTGCCACAAAACCTCTTAAAAGTATATTTACATCATCGGTAAATAATTTTGCACGGCCCGGTAGCTGTAATTGACTTTTTCATGATGTAAGTAGTTCAGATGGAAATGTTGACTGTTATGTATATATTACTTGTAAGAGCCTGCCCGTTCCACGGAGGCATGAGGGAGGATAATGAAAGTGTGATGTGATGTTTGTTTCGAAATGTATCTATGTTTATACCCCCATTCAATATTGAAAGACGATGTTGTCTTAAGTAATCACGAAGACATCTTTCCAAAGTAATATGTTAAATTAGTTATACAATGTCACTATGGGGCTTTCTTGAAGAGATTAAATTCTCATAAGTTTTCCTTTAAATGACATCAATCCAAGAGGAATCAACTGGTTCATACAATCTGCTCTTCTATTTTTTAATAGTAGAGTCTCAAAAACTGGCACACCAGCAGGTGGACGAATAGGAGGAAGAAGATTCAAAAGTTTATTTTTGTATATATAAGATGGTTCCAGGACTTTATGGATACAGTTTTGTATCTATATTTTATCCTGTCTCCATATATTTAGTTTTCGGTCAAATAGAAACAGGAGATTATTTAAATATAACAACTAGTTCGAACTCATCGTCATATGAGCTTGTTAGAGGAATGACGTTCTCGCCTTGTCCCACTTTTGCCTTGCGGCATTTTGTGTTTTCTACTGTTTTTGCATTGAGTTTTTTTCGCCTTGGATAATAATATAGCAATAAAAATTATAAAATGTTTATCACTATATTGGAGTTTTTGAGAAATTAAAAAACAGGAACAAAAAACTAAGCAAAACACAATTGTTCAAACATTAAGACGTAGGATTCAAAGCATTTGGAATAAATCACATAATTACTCCTACTACGATCTGTTGCAAAACATATTGGGTATTCGTATACCGTTCATTTTTTCATCAAAAACCCATGACAAGATATTGCAATCTTTACTTGCATCAAGGATTGTAATTGTACTAGAGTTATAGTCATAGATCAAGATGTGGAACTCGTCCATGAACGTCTACATGAATTTGTGTATATTATATATCAGTTAATTATATTTTATGTGTATTTTGTTTTTATATGGGAGCACCAACTCGTTAATTTGTGTATCAATTATCCATATACCTATTTCTGTGAGGATTTTAGATCCTAACAAATTGAAAAAAACAAAAAACAACATAGTTTTGTGACCCTTCAGGAATAAAACATCCTTTGCATGGTTGATAAATATAAGAATTCGATTGATCTGTAGAGTTGTCTAGCTTTAAAGGTTGAATAGGATAAGGAAATCTTCACAGTTTGAGGTTTAAAGTTGGAATATATTTTATTATTAAAATTTGTTTTTCTATTATAAATCGCTTGTAACAATTTGAAATATAATTGAATTATATAACAATAACTATAATTATTATTCCACAGTCCATTTCAAACTTATAAAAGCACAAAAAGTTCATGCCTAGAATGGGACAGTGAACATATTATGATTAGTTTTTGTGAATGGAACTCATATTAATAGAATAAAGTGACAATTTTCTATAAAGTTATAAAAATATATTAAATCATCTTAATTCCAAAGGTACTTTTTAGCCTGAAACTATTCTGGCCGACTATGAGAAAGGGATACAGAACGCCATCCTATCAATCCGGCCCTACACTTCACTGCGTGGATGTTATTCTCACTGTAAGCATTGTCTGTGGAGAAAGTTTGCAGCGCAGGATCTCGTCCCGGAGTAACGGGTTCTCAGCTCTGAGATCACGCCGCCTTCCAGAAAAGTACATGCCCTTCTGTTTGTTCCCACTGGATCGAGCCTGTTTCAATTCTATATTCATGTATACTAATTATGGTATTTTTTAGGGGTAGCTCTCAATCTAAGCGATCATGATTAATAACTTATAAACATTTGAGGCCATATTAAATTATTACTAATTTATTTTATTAATAATGAAATCGGCCCTTAACGCCCCCTAGCAGAGAAAAAGGAGTATAGTAGTCCATTCAATTTGGACAAAAATTTATCACACATTCATTTGGTCGCCACTTGGTTTGTCTCTACGTTACCTTTATTACGTCACACAACCTTTTCTTCGAATAGAAACTGAAAAAGGCCCAAAATCCGTTGGTAGTTTTGCCAATTCTTCTCCCAACTATGGAATGATTATTTTTTAGATGTTGAACATTGTTCACACCTTAAAAAGAGTTAACTATAATTCAACCAATCAACGTTTAGAACACTAAAAGAAGTACACATATCAACAGCTGACAAAGAAATACAGAGTATATTTTTGTGTTAGTGCCTTAATGCCGTTTTATAGCTTAGATTCGATTAAAAAAGGCTCAGACTTGATTGACTACATTAATGTTTTGTAAAAAAGTAAAGTGAAAAAGTCCTTTCCCGCCATTAGTTTTTTCAAATTTTTCGTTTATCTTTAGACAGTCGATTTTGATTGGATAAAAAAGCTAGTAATGTATGTACGTACATAATAATACGACAACCTGAATAGATTAATAATATTTCGATTTATATACTAAGTATGAAGTATGCTGATTAATGATTATAACATTACTAATATAACACGATCCACAAGGAGCGAAAATAATTAAAAGGTTGAAGCCTGAGGACAATTTCTCCCATCAATTTAAAATGGTTTTGCATTATTTGTATAGTAATTTTAATCACAAATAATAAATGTCATTGCAAGGCCATTTATATTTTTTTATAAATGAATACATCCAAATTACGGGACGGTAAATAAAAGCTCTTGAATAGTTGTATTAGGTATAATAGTTTCAAAATATAATAATTATATATGTAGTAGTCGATATGTTACTCAGAAACCATTATTAAGAGAAAATTTATTACATATCAAATGCCATTTCATAGGTAACTATAAACTTAAAAATGAAGTTTAAAAAAAAAAAAAAAAAAAAAACAACGCTATCATTATTTAACAGAAATGATCCACATTTTTCGTTAAAATGTATATACTTAATTCAAATCAAATAGAATGAATCATTTCTTTAATTGCAAATAATTATGGATTTCTTCATACTTTAAGTTCATATCCCCCCTTCCAATATCATAAATATACATATACGTATTGCAAATTAAAAGATTCTTTCCTTATTCTTTGCAAAAATAAAATAATAATTGTAACAATAAATCTATAATAAATGATTTGAACTTTAAGTTGCATTAATCTTTTAGATCTGTGGAAATATTCCATCATCTACACATACTAGACTGGTTTTTTAAGTTTTAAATGTTGGGGGTATAGGCCCAATAAGGTTTTTTTTGTTAAAAAATATAAATTTTGACAAAAATCTATTAATGTTTAACGCACAGTGACAAACTTTGAAATAGTACATTACTCTATTTTTTAAGAAAAAAAAAAAGAATTTGTAGCTAAAAATAGTCAATATAAGGCCGAATATAGCAGTTTATTAAAAATAACTTTGTTCGATGAATAAACAATCTTTCAAAAGTCTTTGTGTAGTCTTTTGCAAAATGGCAAATTGTATATCTCTCTTTTTTGTCCATTTGTATAAATTAAGATCTAAAATTATTTTCTTCGAAAGTGTTTTTCTATGATTAAAAGTGCATTTAAGTAAATCCATTATGAGATCTACCAATGACAGTTCATGATTCCAGACTGCTAAATTGTATTTTCATACTGGACTACTGCCCAAGAAAATGCTCATAATCAACCTGGGGCGTCCACATGATTACATATATGACATAGTTTGAGATTCGACCCCGGTTTCACTGCCAAAATTGAGAAAATATCATGATTCGAATTCTTACTAGTCATACAGGTTTTTAAACCAAAATTTTATGGTGACTTCCATATTCAATATGAAGTAACTGCTAGTCATATGATTGCGCAATAAACTGCGTTTCGAAATATGGATATTTTGCTCGAAAATCGAGTTTATGTTGTGCTTCGTAGAAAAAAAAATCCAGAAGTATTAATTTGTTTGACTCAATAAAGTATCATTTTCATAAAGAATTATATCTTGGGGATAATCGATTAAGTTTTCACGAACATCACTCATTCTGTATTTTGGTTGAGACCTCTTGTAATACAAAATTATGTGTAAAATTTTAATGCGTAAATCGTAAAAAAACCAAAAAAAAAACCGGAAATATTATTGCTGGTAGAGAATTATAAACATGTCAGCCTAAAATATACTATTTCAGGTAAGAACGATCAAATTTTCAAGTATCTAGCTCCAAAGGTTTTTATGTACCATCCATTTAAATGGCTGACGGTATTTTTTTCACACGTCAATAAAATTAGGGAGTAGGGTATTATTATTATTTATTTTAATGTTTTTGTCCAAGAAATAGTAAAAATTAGGTTTCAATTTATCTAATAGTGTGAATTTTCGATTAAGTTTGTCACTTGAGAAATATTTTTTAAATGACCATTGTAAAAAAGTTATGGAAGAAACAACTTAACATACAGTTTTTTTTTTTTAAGTCCTGGTCATTATTTATCATTTGAACATAAATAATGGTTTTTTTAATGTCTATTGTAGATTCTATAGATCTACGAAATTGGGATTTCAAATTTTTTGTCATGCAAAAACTGTCATTTTTGGGGAAAATGCGTCACAATTTCAATTTCTTTTGGATAAACAACACAAAATACAGGATTGAAACTTAAAAAAATCATTATCTACAGACCTTTTTACCAAAGAAAATTCTGTTTGGCATTCGTTTGAATGCCGAACAGTTTATAAATGGTTTCAAAGCTTTACAGTAAGAATATCTGGTCACCCTGAGCCTCACTACCTTCACCATGATTCCTGGAAATCCCCCCTGGAGAATTCCACTCCGGTGAATTTCCACCTATATTAATAAAACAATTTCAATTTCAACTATTACATCTTGCCTATTCAATGGTTCCGGGGTAGGTCATTTTTTTCCCTAACTTTTCGTATATTTCTTCTCATCTCTTCAGTTGTAGCAAGATTAGCAGCAATCATTATTTAAGTTTCTTAATTATGTGGATATTATTTGCTGTGAAGAATCCATTATTAATTGAGCCTTTCTCTTAATATTGGCTGTCGTAATAGTCACTTGTGTCTGAGTTTGTGATGGAGCCTGTGTATGATCGTTGTTTTGTTCAATAAATTCATCGTTTTTGTTGATCTTGATTGTTGCCTTGCATTGGTAGGCTTATCGTCGCAATATATATTCAAACCAGTAGTCAAATCCTTCTTGTAGATATAGGTGTACAGGATTCGGAAGCAAAACGTGGACTGTAAATAAATGCTAATTATGTAATTAAAATAGAGAGGTTGTGTGATTTTCCCCTACATATTCCAAATCTCCTGTCCTTTCTGCATAAGTAAACAATAATAAACATTTCTCAAATCTTTCATCATGAGTGAGCATGTAGCAAAATGTCAGAGAATCTCAGACCTTCTGGATGACAAAATTGAGGTGGCAGAGATTATGGACATTGTGAAGTGCTCCAGGAGCCTCATTTTCAAGGTGGCCAAGATGAAAAAGGATGGAAAAGACCTCTCAAGGAAAAAAGGAAGTGAGGACACAACTTGAAAAGAGATTCTGAGTTTCTGGGGGACCTGAAGAAGAAGATCAAGGAGGACCCCACAAAAGCCATGAATCCCCTCCCTAACGAGTTTGACGTGGACGAGGGGACAATCAGGAGGGCTGTGAAGGATACTTGGGTTTGTCTTCTTACACAAGGACCGCATACAACCTGTCAACGGACACTCTGAAGGAAATGAGACTGCATAGGTACAAGAAAGTCCGTGCGTGGATCAAGGCAAATGGATCCACAGTAAAAAATTTCTCTGACGAGAAGATTTTCACTGTGGACCAGCTCTACAAACGTAGGTACGAACGTTAGCTTGGGGGATCACCAGAGGAGGTCAAGGGGGTGTTCTGTACAAAACATCTGGCCCAAACAATGGTCATGGATGTCGTGGCGTCCGGTGGTAAGAAGGAATCTCCCTTCTTTTATAAGGCTGGTGAGAAAATCGGCCAGGAGGCCTACTACAAGGTGCTGAGTTCACCATATTGCCATGGCTCAAGGCCACCTACCCGAAGGACAACTATGTGTAGACCCAAGATGGTGCACCCTCACACACATGGGCCAAACGCCAGAAGTTCTGCGCCGACAACATGGCTGATTTTTGGCCAAAGGACATGTGGTAATCATCATCCCCGGATTTGAACCCGTTGGTCTTTGATTTGTGGGGCACTTTGGAGTGGGGGACTAAACAGAAATCTCACCCGAATGTGGACTTCCTGAAGCCCACCAATGTGAAGGATTGGAACATTTGTCCAAGAAGTTCATCATCAACTCCTGCAAGGCATCCGCGGAGTCTGTGATTGCTGCTGAGGACGGCCATATCGAGTGAACATTTTTACAATTGGCGTGTCTCCAAGTTTTGGCAAAACAAATTTCCAAATTATTTATCAAAAAATAAAATTATTAACATTTTTCTAAAATCAGTTATTCAGTCCAGGTTTTGCTTCTGAACCCTGTATAGTGGTAGTCCTAGATTTTCCATGAAATTGTAGAATATGCTCAATCAAATGGGCGAAGAATTACGACGGACAAACAATAATGTAGAAGGGTCGGGTTTCCTCGAAAGTTGTTTCATACCATCCAGTTCTCTGAAAGTTTCTCGAACTTTTGAAGGATGAAGAACACTTGATCCTTGATCAGCTTAAAGGTCGTCCTCCGCCTGTTCAAAGAAGACAATATCGTAATTTTAACCAACGTTTTGTGACTATTTTAATGATTAAGAGAATCGTGAAAATTTTTATTTTTTCTTTTAAAATCCTCCTCCTCTTTCTGCTGATAAGTGAAAGGGATGGCGGTAGGGACTATTGACAAATATATAATTGGGGGAGGAAGTAACCCTTCTTCTTCCTCTTGGTGGAGAAGGAATCTACGGCATCTACTTTATCGTCTTATCCAAGATACGAATTTAAATTCGCGTGGAAATCCTTTGACGCGAAGAAATCCACCTTGAAACCAACTCTTTTCATCAAGTGCTTCCACGTTTTTACAGTGATATCGTTTTTAGGCGTTTCACTTTGATACCTCCTAAACGTAGAAAATAAATAAAAATGAGTAGTGGTATTATCCACATAAACTAATACCTATGAGTGATTGAAAATCGAACTTAACACTTTATCGACAGCTAACATTTCGAGCTCGTTAATATAAAGATATCCATCCTTCCCTGTTCAATGGAGCCGTCTGATCAGGCGTTGGATTAAATATTCTTTTCAATGGCGAACAGGCTATTCTTAGTTCTTCCCACCATAACATATCTTTCTCGCTCTACGAGGAGATTAGGATTTCTGGATTGAAAGGGTCATCAAAATTTTCCTTTTGTTAAATCTAACTGAAGGTTTCTCTCAGAGAGTGGGGCGTACACAAACACTGGTCTCACAATTTCAATTTACCCAGTTATTTGTTGAAGGTCTGGGACTGACAACCATTGCATTTGGCGGAATTTAGCAACAAGATCTCAGATCTTTTCCGTAGTTATTTGTTGAAGGTATCGGACCGACAACCTTCTCCAATGGCGGAATTTAGCGGCAAGATCTTGGATCTTTTGCTCTTTCTCCACAGGAAGGGTAATAGTCTTGGACACATTGTCCCATAACAGCCCTAGATAAATAAGTTACGTCCGTGGAATCCGATAACTTTTATTCAAATCGACCTTGAAACCAAGGTTTGTTTATAACATCAATGCGAATCACGAGGAGAGGTAGGCATGCACAACAGCAGTGACCTACGAAATTAAGACATCTAAATAGACGCTATAACTTATCTTAAGTTGATACCTAAAATATATGACACTAATTGTTTCATAATCTTTGTAAAAATTATCGGAGCTGATGTCAAACTGCAATATCAAACATTAAATTGCTAAATATTGTTTCTCCATCAAAATCTGAAAAAAACAATGATGGTCAGGGAAAATCTTAAAAGAATGATATGCATCAATCAGATCTAAAGAGCATAAAAAGCGAATCTTGGTCTAGTGAAAATCGTAATGAATCAACTGATTCTAATTTAAATTTGGAATAAACTTGAGATTTACTATTACTCTCCCTCGAGAGTTATCCTTCTTAGGAAAAGTGAATATTCACTTTCAGTAACTGTCTCAATGGTTCCAGAAAACAACATTTCCGCAACTTCTTTATCCATTGCTTGTTTAGCCTTAGAGTATGAAAGAGGATTGCCTCCCGCATGAGAACAAGAAGGTCTTCAGATAAAAATTGTGGTTTATAAACATATTCACAAATATTAAGTATAGATTTACTTTTAGTTAAAATTGCCCAATTACGTAGATATAGTCATAGCCTCTGTGGGTAGTTGGAAAAAAAATTATCATACGGGAAGTTAAACCCAAATCTGAAAGTAATTGAATTGCTTTATCTAAACTCTCAAATCAAAAATATTCCTAAATGAGTAATAAATCAAGAAGGTGCATTTCTGTATCGTCCTCTTGGAGGTCCCGTTTCTTAGGAGGAGCTTTATTCCTAAGGAAGGATTAGGGTTGGAAGGCAAGGTAGCTGTTTGTTTACCCAAAAGGTATCTTTCGATACTAGGAACCCCTTCATATCGCATTAGACAATGCTTGGACATTCCAAACATTGTCCAACATTATCTTGATAGATAAAGGACCAAATATATGATGGGTTCATAAGCAAGGGTCTAGAAGACAATCTGAAATTATTGTGTTTGTCGAAAATGGATGCATAGAAGGAGAATAGCTTGTCCTGCGTCGTTATTTCTAGAGATTTTTGCACTAATGTTTATTAATTTTTATTTAACTATTTATATTTATACGTCCTGACTCTTGAAGGGTAGAAACAGAAAGAGGAGGTGGATAGGGAAGGAACCTATCTCGTAGAGGCAGTGAGAGTCAGGGTGACCAGATTCTTATTGTAAAGTTTTGGTGTATATTTCTAAAACAGCTAGGGTAGAAGGGAATTATAAATGCATAGGCACGCTCTGACGAAAGTGATACGTATGTAGATGTAGGTTTAATTTTTCGTTCATCCACTTTCATAAAAGCTTTTAATAATTTTTCTCATCATTTTCAGATGAATTTTTGGAACATTTTGACTTGCTTGTTGTATATAATATATATTTGTATTTATAAGTCCTCTGCACCTGTTTTTTTTAGTGTAAAGACTAATTTTTCTATTCATTATTTGAAATATTTGATAGAATATATATTATATATAAGTATATTATCTATTCTAATATTTGTGCTCAACGCTTCAATAATATGTAAACAGTTAGAATTTGAGCGTCAAAAGCAGTGCATACTCATAGTAGAGGTGCTTCTACGATGGCGAAAGAGATGGGTGTCCAATCTACATAGGTAATAGCAATAAATATCCAGAGGGAGATCGGTATCCTGAAAGAAGACTTCCATGATCCCCTCTCTTTCGATCTGACACAAGGTTATGAAAAACAAACAAACAAAAAAAAACCACATAAAATATGCGATATTTATTATAAATCCCAGGAAACTTCCCAGGACTAAACTACAAAAGGTGTAACTTTTGATCACCATACTACATATGCTAATGATTGTACAATGAATGTTTGTTTGTTATCTAGAAAGATCCTGATAATTCTAATTCTTTTACTATAATAAGAACGTTTGCATTGTAAAGAAAAACACAAACCTATCAATATTTTTCTCGTCCTTGCAAAAACAAATAAGTTATGGAAAATAATGTTCTCGAACAAATAACTGGTTTATTTTTGCAAATATTGCAAAAATAATGTAATAAAAGGTTCCCAAAATTATAAACACTCTAATGCATTGATAATTCTACAATTTTATTTACCAAATGCATCATCGTTTTGAGGCATTTCGCCTTAAAAATTGAAAACTGACGTTTGATAAAAAAAAAATAAAGAAACAAAAAAGGAAAAGTTATTCAGAAAATGAGAGATATTTCAGTTAAACATGAATTTTTATGTGTCCAATTTATATGCAAACGAATCTCTAAAAAAAATTCTACAAACTTTAATAGTTACAAATCCAATAAATCTTTTTAAGTTTTTGTTTTTTGCACCTGAAAAATAAAACGAAATAGCAATTTTCATGGATTTTTTTTTTTGGGCATAACTTTTCGATTTTGAATAAATTTAGAAAACGTAGTTATTCGTGTAGAGACCAATTACTTTTTGATTTATAACTCAACCCCTTATCTAGTCTCCTTGAGCTCCTAAAGTCGGTTTTTGTGCTTTGGGTATAATATAAGGCCCCCCTCCCCCTAAAAAAACACCCCCATCTTAGCCTTACCATGTTCGAAAGAGACACCCACGCAAAATTTCAGCCTCCTAGGTTCAAGAGTGTGATTGCACATAAAAGACCCAAACACACAAACTTTATTTTATATATACAGATATATTATTTCCCAAGTCCAGTATCAAAAAGTGTCTGCTGATATGCAATTGGTGAAACTCCATCTGAACAATAAAGGTATGAAAAAATACTAGGAAATAAAAAATTGCCTAATAATGATTTTATAAATTTCTAAGTCCATAGCTTAGTCTCTAATTTTTCATTCTGTCAAAAGTTAGCGAATCAATATTTTTGCAAATTGAAATCGAGCAGGTTGCCACAAAAAAAAAGGTACAGGTTGTTTCTTTTTTTATTCTTTTTCATAGATTTTGACTAGGAATAAATTGGGCTATTCATCCTATAATATAAAAAATGATGTCTACATATTACATACCTTAAATTAGCTCGTTGATTTATAAAGGAATTTTTTAATAATAATTATTGATATTCTATTTATAGATTATGTTTAGATTGATTTCCATCAATGTTATGTTGATGTATAGATTAATTACTAATTAATCTTATATAAATAAATGTGTTTTTTTGATGAATCAAATCATGAAGTTAATACATATTAATTGATGTAGTAACATGGACGTCCTTTGTGAAAGGGGGACATGTCCCCCTTTCCCAAGATTAATATAAATACAAGGTTATACCATAAGGCTTTTCCTACTAATGTTTGACTTCCACCACGCTTTTTAATATTTACGTCAAAGAGTTTGCCCGTTACCTAGAGGAGCTATATAACACCCTCCTTGACTGTTAGAGTAGCTTCGTTATACTCTATGACGTCAAAATCTGTCTGTCTTGTCCAGCAGTTGGTACGGTACATCAAATTGAAAATTATAGCAAGTCCGATTACGTAATGGACTAACCCTGTATTTCTATAAACCTTGGTCCTTCCCATATATTCTGTAATCCTAAAATATCTCCCCCCTAAATAACAATTATATCATTCTTATCCTATCTAAAAAAACAAAGAAAATATTTTGAACTTATTGACCAAATATACCAAAATTTAAATGTAACCACTTGTCTATATGTATTTCTTTATCACATGTTTTCCGTTCATTTTTATGTCTTCAACAGAAAAAAAAAAAAAAAAAATCCTTGAACAACGAACTTTGTTCATCTTTCTGTACCATTTTGATGTTGTTCTTATTCTTCTTTTTTTTTTGGCCCTCCTCCACTAACCTCATAATTCTTTAAGGGGAATCAAAAGTGAATTCCTTAAAGGATATCTAAAAAACATGTACACAAATTTTTGCATTCTTTTAACTCTCGCCATTTATTAAATATTTATTCAAAAATTCCTTAAAAAGTATGTACAGCTTGTGTTCGTAATTTCAAAAAAAAATTCCCCTCCTACCTGCATACGTACTTTGTACTTATCCCAATAGGATGAACCCATAGCTCTTGCAACGAATTTCAAAGTGGTGGAGATGATTCTTTATTCATGCAGTTTTGCTTCCAGAAATTGGAATGGGCGCAGTGAATAATCATTATTCCAAAGTAGGTAATTTTACAATTAGTTAAGAGTTGGGACGTATTTCTCCCTTTCATACAGGTTGCGTTAGCTCTGTTACCCCTAAGGGTCCTTAGAGAGAAACTTTTTTCGGGATAATAATTCAGACTAATTCAGTGTACTGTAAATCATATAAATATTTTTGATAAAATAAATAATAATCTAGTCGTATGAATGCAAGATGGTAGGCGTGTGCTTATAAGAAGTAGACTATCTCTGTTTATTTTTGTTACTGGCCTCTTATGTATATCAAGGTTGATAGAAATACAAGTTATGCCATAATTCGTGTAAGACGTAGGCTTGAGTTCCACCACGCTTTAATATTGACGTCATAGTATATGAGTGGTTGCGTGTTTTGTCAAAATCTGTCTATCTTGCACAGCAGTCGGTACGATACAGTCTTGGGCTAATAAAGCCGTATTGCATCATAAATAATAATTAAAGGAGATGCCATCAATGGGACTCAAAGTAGATATTTTATGACATAAACTGGACAAATTTCCAATAAATCTTAATTAAATTCTATGAAATGGCTTTATGAATAAAAAAGTACATTCATATGCAAAATTACAAGAATTAAAACCGCTAAGATGAACCACCCTTTAGTTCGGAAGAATTTTTTAACTCATTTCAACTGATTTTTTATGGAAAGGTTGCAAGATACACTAAAGTTAACAAAGTGAGTTGTGAAGAAACGAGTTCATTTGGAGTCACCATTCAAAAAGTCCCATACTATATTGTATATTCATTATCTAAACCGTTACAGGTCTTAAAACGGTGTAAATATGTAATATGGTCCATCGTCTTTAAGAGCCACTCCGTTTCACCTGTATATATGTACATTTGCAATATAGTAAAATATTCTTTGTTGGTTCGTGTTCAGACTTCCTCCTTGATACTTTTATGTTATTTGGAAAGGCCCACGATCTTGTCTTTACATATAACGTTACTAACTTAGGTACAATTATATTAGATAATGTGGGATCTATTACTTACATATAACATAAATGAATGTTTTGGTCATCAATATATATTTTAAAGTCTTTAAATAAGTCCTCATAATTGTTTAATAATTCACTCTCAATTGGGGAAAACTTTATCTATTTACAAAGTTTTTAAAAATCATGAATAAATGCTGTTTAGTAAACAAATCAGATGCGATGTAGAATAATTTTAATTGAACTATTAAAAACGTTAATTTAAAAAATATCCTCGAAAAGTATTTTTTTATATGTATAAAGAAAAACTATCTGTTAAAAAGTGAGGAATTAAACATGAATTATGTCACCTCATGGAAGATATTCAAAATTTAAGTATGTAAATATCAAGGAGTACCTTCTACATGTAACATAGATAGAAAAGGAATTGATTGCATACATAAAGAGGCCTTTTTATGTATGTACAATGCACATTCATGACAGTGCATAAATATATGTACATTTTCTATCTATTTACACCAAAATACTAGTGTTGCCTAGGGGTATATTTGTTCGGCCCAGTCCAGTCTGAAGAAGATAGTCCTGTTTTGTTGTTGTTTCATTGTTAAACATTCTTATTTACATAGGGTGTAATTGGGTCGCTCATTTCCTTGGAAATTGTCTTTAGTGGTATCCTGGGAGACAAATTTTTAAATATCGGGATCCGGTTAGTGTACGCATATTAATAAAACAGAGTTTTCCCGTCTGTCCGTATGAATGTAAGGCGGAATTTAAGGCTAGTCTTACCTATAGAGACTCCAAGGAAAGAGATGACAGCCATATCAATAGAAAAGCAAGTTATCACCTTGAATACTATTAATACGTATAAAATTATCTACTTGTACTCTATTTTAGATTAGATTTTACAGATAAATGAACTGATTTGGAAAGTTTAAAAAAGTGGGTTAACAGAAAATGATTTATATTCATAGGGTACCATTGGCTTTGGATTCCGGTTCGGCCGTTTCTTTCAGTTTTATGACTGAGGGAGGCGTCCGCATTTTGGAACTTATACTAAAAACTAGGCAAAAATGCTTTTCACACGTCGTTACCTTGTATATTAATTAGATATTGCAATCATTCCTCCAAAGAATCAACTGAAAAAAGATTCAAAATTCGTTGGCAATTTGCCAATTCTTCCAACTATGGAATACATTCTTTATTAGTTTAATTAACAACGTTTGAATTTAAATAAAATGGGATTTATAAATGGAAATATATTTTAAATTTGTTCAATAAGTAATTTAAATTAGGTATAATTTGAAGAGTCAGACCATTTGATATCTGTGTAGAATGGAATATGATTATTTGAATATATCTATAAGTACATATATTGTGATTAAGACCATTAAATTATTTCTATTTTAAACTAAAAAAGGATGAAAAAATCCTTCATGAATTGAATTTCATTTTTAATCCCTTCCTATCTAAGTATCCCTCTAATATGTGCTATACGTTTGGCTCACCATTCATTCCTGATCAATCAATTTTAATCTGTTTTTTTCCCCTGATAAATTTATAAAGGTATTATCGAAATAATTAGATTTGGATGAATATATGTAGGTATAACATATACCTACGTAAGTAGCCTGTGAAAATGAATCAATTTTTCTTTTGCTGGACTGGATGAATGATCCTGAAATACTACAAATACTATATTTAAAGCTGTAGAGAAGCTTATTCTTAGAATTATAACATTTATACGGAATTGCTGGTAATTTGTAGAACCAGGATTTCGAGACTCATTCTTAAATATTTTCAAACTACGTCATCAAACACTTCCCAACTTTATAAATATTATTCAATAGTTCTTATGAATGATATTAAGAGCAACATAACTAGAGGGAATCAAATTCAACCAATCAACATTCGGAGGACTGGCACGGGGAAAAGAAGCTGAACATTAGGTAGAGTGTCACAGAATTGATAATTATTGTATTCCTCAACCTTTTTTATAAAAAGAAAAAGAAATGACTCATGATTGATGCTGGCTAATTGATCCCAAATCAGTCATTATTCTTCCTTTGGTCAAAGCTTAATAAGATCCCATTTGAGTTCCTCAATTGAGAATAATACCACTCATAAGGACAGGTCAGTGCCAGTTTCTAGATTAGGCAAATTTAATTAGGGGCGTCATCAACCGGAGGGCTTTAGCCTCCAAAATTAAAGAACTTTTTATTTTTAGTAAAAAATGTAATATTTGAAAAAAAAAAAATCAAAGAATTTAATATTTAATTAAATTTTTCAATTTTTTTTCAAAAATTTAATTGTCAGTAAATATATATTAATTTTTGAAATTTTTGGAAACAACTCTGGATTTTTGATTTTTTTTGAGAATATCTATGGATTTTTGAAAGTTTTCTTCGAAAAATTCTGTATTTGAAATTTAATTTTTTTTTTTTTGTATTCTTATTGTTTGTGAAGAGCTCTGGTTTTTTGAATTTTTTTCACAAAAATATAAAATATATATATACATATACTAATTTAACTGCACTTCAAACACGAATCGTTACTCGAATTAAATAAATAACTAAAAGACTCAAAACTTTACTAGAACTTGTCAAAAATAACTCGTAAACAATTCTGATAAATAGTAATTTTAAATAGAGTTTATGACATGCATTAGGTCTTTTTTTTTCTTCATATTTCATTTAGCTGTATTGTTAGTTCCTTTGGTGTGCTTCGCAAATTTCTACTATCGAAAAATGATAAGAAAAAAATCAGTTCAATGGAAAATTGTTTAAAAACTTTTGCAAGAGTGGTTATTCTTTTGAAATTGTTATTATTTTTTTTTGAGACGTCAATTTTTTTGTGGACATACGTACCAACATAATACAAAAAATAAATTTGAAAATCAAATGAGAACTGAATGCCAAATTGAGAGTTAGAAAATAAAGGTTTATTTCTGATCAGACCGTGTACATATTTATAAATAATGCTCAAGAAATATCTGTCAATTTCAACTCTAAAAGAGGTGAAGGTTGGCCGTTGCCGTTTCCCATGCTTTAACATACCTTTGACCATTAAAATAACTACGCAAAGAGAATGAAGGAAACAATTTATTAAAATTGTTATTGATCAAAAGTCAAATTTATATAAATTTGATTGCTCTCTTTTCAAGGATATTTACAAAAATTATTTGTGGGGGTCATTGATTTTTTTTCTAGAGGGATATAAATAGATCATATAATATGTAGTCATAATTAATTTGAAGAATATTTTTATGAGATGAATGGGAAAGATCTTGTGAGAGACACACAAAACAAACAATTTTTGAGATTCGTTCTTTTTGGAAAAAATGGAACAATCATCATTTTTAATGAATTCATGTAAAATTTTGATTATTTTGAGTTCCAATCATGGACAAGTCAAGTCGTAATTGAATGAGATTTCAAGATGATTTCCTCAAAATGTATACAACATCAATTAAATTTGGAGGAGTTGTTAGGGGAACAGACAAACTTTGTTTTAATAAGGTAGAAGATAATGACCCAATGAATCCGTTGTTTTACTCACTTGTAGTGATTCAATACTTGGATTTATTCTCATCAATAATGTAAGAATAATTATAAGTGATTGAGAAAATAAAAAAATATGGCTCCCAAGAACAAAAGAACTCGCGCCCTTAAAAAAGAATAGGATTTACAGCCCTAAATATAAATAGTACATTTTTATTTTTGAATATGACGCGCTGAGCAATAGTTTTGCACGCTCTTGATTTCCTAGATAAAGTTGTACCACTAAAAAAGAAGCTACGGACAAACTTCTAAACATTCATACCAACTTTGCTTTATTAATATAGATATTTAATTCTTGGGAATTTTTCGTAGCCCTAAACAAGATAGGATTCAAATTTAACCAATCAACAACGTTCAACACAATAATAAGAGGGGGAAAAAAACAGAAAAATTGTCATTCGACAACAAAATAAAAGGTTAATTTTGATGTATTTGACCCACGTATGACTCAAGTCCGAATACCAAAGTCTGGTTTGTATATTATAGTTTAGAGTGCGCAAGGGTCTTCCTACTCATGAATATATTCTAATTTTATATGCTATCTGGAGTGTATTCATTTTTAAGAAAATATAAATTTATGACGACCTCTTTATGTACTCCGTAGCGCCCTCTATATAGAAGAAGAAGAATCAATGCATATATAATAATTAGTGATGCCCAAATAATCCATAAAAATGTAGCTAAAAATTCTAATAAAAAACTCAAAAATGCAAATAAATTTGGTAAAATAGGATGTAGTCTGGTAACAAATAAATACATCACTAAAATTTATCAGTCAAGTAGGTCCTTGTTTCATTGAATTATCATCTGGTGCGGCTACGTCCTCTTAGAGTACTTCTCCAAAAAGTCTTTGAACTCCATGTTGTTGATCTTGACAAGGGGAATACTAGTAGAGACGAAGGGGTTCACTAGATGAGTATTGAAGACGCCATCGCTGTTATCGTTGGAGGATGATGTTAAGCATCTTCTGTGTAAATATGTCTCCTTTACTGTTTAAATCTACATTCTTTTAGTGGCTGGCGCACTGTCCATGCTGTTATAGGACACACTTCCTGTTGGCTTTAGCGCTAAGGTTCGAAAGCTTACATCGTAAATAACTTGTGTCAGGCACATAAGTACATGTCTTGGTTCCACCAAGCTCTTTAATGAGCACTGAGGGGTCCATTATCTTAAGCATGGTCAATTTAAAAAGATGGGTTTTCACTTTGAGTGAGTGTAAATATATTGAATAGAAATTCCACTGGACGCCTTTTTATATTTATAGAGAAAAAACGGATTGTAAAAACTTAAATAGCTTTGGTGGCAAGATGGATATAATATATTTTTGGATATCCTAGTCTTTATAATTCATGGTGCCAATGGATTCATCCTTTCCTCTTCTTATTCTTCTCTTTTCCTGCAACTATCACACTCAATCCTTCCTTTACTCCAATAATTGAATATGTTTTACCTAAACATGGTGGTAAGTATGCAAATAAAGATAAAAAGTGCAAATAAATCTTACTTGCATAATTTGGACATCACTAATAATAAGATAAGATAAATAGGTTAATAATAAAGAACATTAGAGTATACTTTTCAAGTAGAAAAATTGTTGACTTGTCCCATTTTTTTAGGGTCAAGTCGACTTTTATTCGACTTATAATGAAAGTCAAATTATAAATATGGAAATAAATTTAACTTTTATTTATTATAATCCATAATTAAGAAGAATCAAAATTTATATCTTAATATTTAAGATATTTTTCAATTTTATACATGTTAAAATATAAACAATAACCGTATCACCTTTCTAAAGCCTTAAAACCTTCACTGACGGAGGTTGCACGTCCTCTTTGACCACCCTTTATTGTTGATGAACACATTATTTATAATTGTAGTTTTATTATTATTGGAGAACAATAGTTTTACTTTATTTTTGTATGATTCTTAGTAAATGTACATTCTACATAGGTATTTTTTAAAAACATAAACAAAACTAGGTGGTCGAGAGTTGTTAGTAAAGGGGTAAACGAACTCCTTAATTAAAACAAATCTATTGATTTTGGTTCCTGCTTGCTGAAGTAAAATGTTTTTTAATCATTTTATTTTCCAATAGTCCTACTACAAATAAAGTAAGAATATTTTGCAAGTTGCTGATACTTGCCGGACTATTCCATGCCAACTGGAATCAATGGTTAATTAGAGGGATCCGCAGGATTATATATATATATACATTAGTGTTGAGACCCGGTCCAGCACCGAATTTTTTTTTCGGTTTGGTCTTAAGTGATTTTTTCTAGCCCGATTTTTCGGTTCAGACCACGGTCTCAGATCGTAGACCGATTTTTTTTTGGTCTTAATTTATGGACCGATTTCGTTCGGTCTCATATATTATGAAATATCATTTTTATTTTCTAGACCAACTGTCATTCATTTTTTTTTAAATCTCAAAAGTACATGATAAGTTCTAAAACCAAATACTATATTTATATAATAGACGGCGGGGATCAGAATTAATCCGACCTATCTCTGTTTAAACTTCATATAACGTCATTGTACTTGAAAAAACAAATGATGTCATTTTATTAACAATTTATCTGTAAAATCGGTCTAGACCGATTTTTTTAGGAACGAACTAGTCCGAATTTTTCCTTTGAACCGATCTAGACCGAAATTTTTCTATAGACCGATCTAGACCGAATTTTTATATGAGACCGGTCCAGACCATCTCTTTTGTTGGACCGAACTAATTTCGTCCAACAAAAAATTAAAACGGTCTCAGACCGGTCTAGGATTTACAGAGCGAAACCCAACACTAATATATATATTTTTTTTTTTTCGGAGAGGGGGGTTCTTGGTTTTTGGAATTTCTTTGAAAAATTTCCAAATTTGATTTCCAATATTAAATTTTGTGAAAAAGAAATTCAAAAATCTACAGCTGCTCCCAAAAAATTAAATGTTTTCGAATTTTTTTTTGAAAAATTCCACAGTTACATAGAAAATATTTAATTTTTGGAAACAATTTCAAAAATCCATAGCAATTCAATAATAAAAATAATTTTTTTCTACAAAATTTCAAAAATTAAATTTTTTTGCAAAAAAATTAAAAAATCCACAGCATTCTTAGAAACATTCAAAAATCCACAGCTGTTCAAAAAATTCTAATATAAAATGTTTTGCCCCATTTTCGCGTACAACCCCTCCAACCCACCCCCTGCGGACGTCCCTGTTAATGTTTTGCATGAGCAATCCTTTATTCCGACACATTTTCCCCCTTCATATGAAGAGGTTAAAGCACTCTTTCTCGTATACTATATATATGAATCGGAAATGCCTATAGGAGATATCTTCTTCTTCCTCCTTAGTGCTTAGGAGTATGTACCGTTGCTTGACCTTCAATTCAACAGCTACATTTGTGGATTAAATATTAATATTATTCAATGGGAGACAAAAAAAGAGGAAAAGAAAAAACAAAGTTTCCAAAAATAACCAAAGGGATTTTTGGCAATGAATATTAAATTAAAATTCCCCCGTTTACTGTTATATTTATTTGAACCCAGGATTGAAAAAAAAAAGAAGGAACTATTGATTAATATGAAGACCATACCTCCATACATATGTCAGTATAATATACATAGTTTGTATGTATTTAAAACACCCCTCCTTCATGTACTTTTGTTACAGCCTCTAACTACTCGCAGTCTTGAATGCAATGAACTTACAATGATGACGGGCGTACTCAAAACAACAACTACTGGTGGACAACAACATCTCCGTTGCTCGTTTTGTTATTATTATTATTCTGAAGAAGAAGAAGATGAATTCCGTTCCCCAAGGTCGTAGTGTTTTGAGGGGTTTTTCCTCCTCTTTCAATAGGATTTAAAACCCGTATCTGAAATTAATTCATGTTGCAGTCAAAATGGAGAAGACAAAGTTGATACTTGTTTATGTGTTTGTCTCATTTAGTATAATCCTTGATGAATCTCTTGGGCATGGAACCTCTTCCTCGGATCAAACAAGGAAAGTTCAGAAAAAGGAACTAGAAGAAGATGGTTATCGTGAGGCACGAGCTATTTGGTTCTCCCTTAGCTCTTCGAACAAAAAACAGTGCAATGGCTCTGTTCAAAAAATATTCCCTGGAAAATCGTTAATGATTAAAAGTCATGAGGACTATGGGATAGGTGACTATCCACCCAACTATCAGTGTCGTTGGTTGATCATTCCACAAGGCTGTACTTCTCTAAGGGTCTCTTGTAAGGTTCATACAGATAAAAAAAAAGGACAAAAGTGTGATCATCACTCGGATTATCTTAGAATGATTGGCTATAAAGGAGCTTTCAGTAATTACTTTTGTGGGTCCGAAAAAAATGTGCATTTGAATCTAAATGGAAGGGACGCACTTTTACTCATGTTTTACAGTCATTCCAAATTTAAATTCACTACTGAAAATAGTCCAACCAAAGGGTTCTCCTGTAAGGTATCATGTCGATCTCCTTATCAAATGGAGTCTATTCAATCATCAACAGTTCCCAATCGAGAAACCACAACAACGATAGTTGATATACCTACAACAACAGTTCCTACTACTACCGCAACAATCACCACAAAACCAGTTGCAACAACCACTGTAGATTTCACAACAGTGACTGACAGCTTTAACGAAGAAACTCAGAGGAACTGTAAATGCGGTATCTCTGGTAAATCAACGAAAGGAAGGATTGTGTGCCCTACAAATCAAAATTGTACAGCAAATGCATTTGCCCATCCTTGGCAGGCTGCATTGGTGTGGAAGAGGCAAGGGAAAAACTCTGAGCCATGGTGTGGTGGCTCTGTTATCAATGACCGCTATATCCTCACAGCAGCACATTGTGTTGTAAAGAAAGCAGCCAATCGAGTCCTTGTTGTTTTGGGACAGCATGATTGGATGAATCCTGAGGAAAATTCAACCTCATATACTGTCGAGAAAATAATCAAGCATCCACGTTTCGACTCACGTGCACGATTCGATTATGACTATGCCTTGCTACGACTAAGCCGGCGCATCATTTTCGATAAGGACAATCATAGTGTCCCCAATTTGTATACCCAAGTCCTTTCACCCACAAATGAAAAATGGTGCTGTGACAGGATGGGGTGTAATGGATCCTAATAACCCCAACGTACAAGCCTCACAGCTCCAAGAAGTCTCCGTTGACTACGTTGATTTTGATCACTGTGGAAGTTCCTATGGAAAGTCTTCTATTACAGACACTATGATTTGTGCAGCAGCCCCTGAGGCAGACGCTTGTTTTGGGGATTCTGGTGGACCTCTTGCTGTGAATTATTTCGGACGAACTTATTTAGAAGGTGTTGTGAGTTGGGGACGAAGCTGCGCCTCTCCTCTGTATCCTGGAGTTTATGCTGCTGTGAAAAAAGTGACGTCTTGGATTGAAGAGAACACGTGGGACTCTGTTTATTGCGCAGGATCGCCTAGAGACGGACATTTTTAGTGCATTTATGTCTTGATTTGTTGTTATATACGAGCTCGATTACCTACTTTTATAATTTATTTATATACAAATGATTTTTATATTTATTTATTGTTTCTTTGTTTACCTGAGGGGTTGACTGAATAAGAAGAACCATGAATTAGCTGAGAACATGACGTCTCGTTTGTTTCATTTCCATTTTGGATCCTTCATCATCATGTTTTGAATTATGCTATAAATTATCATACAAAAGACGGAGGAGGGAAAGTCTAGGCTTAAAAAGATGTCGTGTATTTAAAATATATGCGTTTCAAACTATGTAGACGATCCTTGAGATAGTTTTATGTTCTTATATCAAAGGTCTTATTATCTATTTTAGAGTGATCACAATTTTTCAAATGAAATAGTATAAAGGTGTTAGCATTTAACGTAAAAATGTGACATGTCCTAGTAATACAAAAATAGTTTTCACATCCCTTCATGTCTTGTCAAAACTCGTCAGGGCCATTTTAAAGATTTTGAGAAATTTTAGTGCGACGTTGATATTTCCCCTACACTCATACTATTTTATATATAGAAGGGTTGCCTCTTGATAGCTACTGCCACTACTCAGCAATGGAAGTGGGAGGCTTAATGAATATAATATAAACAAAGAATGCAAATTTGTTGTGGGTTTCCGTGACAAAGCAAATGTCATCATTTGGAAAATGTTGTCTGTATTCATGAAAATCTTGTAAAAGAAAGTAGGGAGTCTGTTTAGTATAGTTATAAGTTAAAAAAGTATAAATAAAAAATAAAAAAAATCCAACTACTGATCAAAGAAACATAACAAAATTGAACAGAAGATTATAAATATTTTTTAGTTTATTAAAGAAAAGTCTAATATTATCAAATAAAATCGTTTCTACACATGTTGTTTCCCCAGTTTTTTATTCAGTTATCTATATTCGTTTTTGTTACAAATATTTATGACCCTTTTAATTGATCGAATTTCTTGAAAAGTTTTCAAAATATTCAAATTTTGAAAGAAAAAAAAAATTATTATTTATTTAGTAAACGTTTGTTTTGACGACTAATGTATTTTTTTATTTTGTTTTGTTTCATTCCTTGTAAGTGGAGCCCATCTACTAAGGGGATTTGTTCGGGGGATATTCAAAATCAATATATTATCTCAACCTTATACTAAAATGGCCCAAATAGTTGTATTAAGTATTATAATGTGAAGTTTTTTAACTTCAACATTTTTTTAATCTTTTTTTTTTTGCATAGAACATGATTTTATATGCTGATGTTTTTACGACATGAGCTGGGAAGGGGAGATCCTAAAATAAAGGGGAAAATAGATCATCATAAATCATGTAGATAAAGTGGTAAAACTAGCCTCTTGAACCAATTAATTATTGGGGCTTATCATAATAATTATTATTTTCAGTACTACCTATGCATAAAAGATATCTACATCATATTTTCCTGGCTTGCAAATTTGATAGCATCATCCCAATTGGACTCCTTTTAAACAGGTATCCAAACACAAATATCCGGGATATTTACGTATAATTTTCATTCTATCTAAGGTTACTTAACGTTTTCTTTTTCATCCTACCCTATGGAATGCCCAGGTTTTATGCGACAAGCAGTTGAATAGCGCCTTACCTTTAAAAAGTAAAAATATAGAATTTTATCATCCATTTTTTAAAACAAGGTTCAATACATTTTCCCCACAAAAAATTGTATTTTATACAAACCAGAGATGTTCACAAGTTAAATCTCAAAATCTCAAAGAGGTTCAAAGACTTTTCCCTTCTTTTTTGCTTGATAGGATATGAAAAATTAAAAAAAAAAAACTTAAATGACTCTATTATGGTGCACATGAAATAAGTTGTCGTAATAAACAAATAAGTAGGATTTATGAGTGAATTTTGTAGCCAAACCGAGAGAAAAAAAGAGCACTAAAATTTTGAATTTTGAAAAATGAGCATCAAAAATATCAAAATTGAGAAATATTTATATAAAGAAAAATATAGGATAATTTAAATTAATAAGTGATTTTTTATATTTATCGTAATTTATTGACAAATTTTGTTATACTTTAAATCGAAAAATCAAGATTTTCGAAAGACTTCGATCAGTATTGGTAGTTTTAAAAATACTAAAAGACCCTTCAACGTCCACATAAGTAGTAAGATCATATTTGATGGTGGTAATATATTCAGATGTCTTGTGTCTCATTGATTCACTGATTAAACATACAACATTATGTATAAATGGAAGATTTTGCAATTTGGCGCAAAAGTATTTCTCCTTTATTGCTTAATTCATGGAGGATTTTTCAATAGTCAATTTTGGGGCAAATTTCCCCTTCTTATCAGTGGCTGATTTCCAAATCTGGGTCTCTCACATATCCGATGATATGCGAGTACATATAGAGAGAGTAATGAAGGTATGTGTTTGAAGGTGGATTTTTCCTCAAAAAATATAATCAAGGAATCATCCAAAGCTGTTCTGTAATCTAAATAGAATCCAAATTTTCAATATTGATTTCATACCATTTTAGACAAATGAACAATTAAAAAAAAAGGCACATGAACCATTTTTTCAGCGATTGAGCGATCGCTCACAAATCTTCAGTTTACAAATAAGTATACAAACTGCTAATACAAAATAATGTCGCAAGGTGGCGTGACTATCCTCCGGTATGTAAACAAACTACTAATAAGTAAACAATACTCATACTCCAATGAGTTTGACAAGGAGAAGACAAAGATTTTGAGAAATCGAGACATAAAAAAACAACATGGAAAAACTCAATTTCCTGTTTTTGTGGTACTCAGGTCTCCAGGCTCTACGTAACCACGGATATTGTCTTTGATTCTCGTTGATATCATAATGACCCAATGTTATATTTGTGTAAAATATATTGATTTTTCATAATTTACTTAATTAGTTTTCCTAATTGATATTTGACAATTCTTTAAGAGTATGAACTTTTATAACTTCGTCTTAGTAATAATATCTAATAATCTTTCGCCTTTGTTTCTTGGTATTTTTAATCATGAATTTGTGCTTTAATGAGTTTCAATAAAATATATTTTCATTTTGCACAAGAGATACAAAGAGAGAGAGAGGGAGATTATCCTAATAATTTTAATGAAAAGATTTCCGGAGCAATCCATCTATTTTTGTGTATGTGTGTATATAAAATTATTCAAAGGATTCTTTAAAATGCATTATTTTATTTTGTACTAAGTAGATTAGGGTGGGTCCTTTTTATAGGACCAAAAATTTCATATAATTTGTGTAAAATATGAACTCGAAGGAATTGGTTTCAAAAGTTCCCCAATGAATAATATCGTGGAATGAGAGCCAAATCGTTGTCACTCAAATATTTAGAATACAGAAATAAGAATGAAAACTCCATTTTTGTTATGAATAATGGTGCTTTAAAAAAAAAATTCCAATTAATTGATCAGATGAAGTGGAACTGATTAAGTACAAATGATCATTATAATATTGCAATTACTTCATTTGGCATGGGAATGGTTCTTAAAGCTCATATACATTAAGTCGATTTTCTCCTCTATGAGCGGCCTAGTATCGAACCTGCAGACATTGAGTTCAGGGGAATTGTTTATACTGAGTGTGCTGTCCCTTGAGGTACAATCCTCCATATGATATTTTCCAATTTTTCCATTAAAACTGATAATTCAACAGTATGATCTGATACAAAAACCTCGATATACAGTTTTAAATGTGGAACGACTTAGCTCAATGGACATCGCGATCATAAAAAATATTCTTTTGAACTCAATGTGTGTATGTTCGCACGTCATTCGTCCCTAGTCAAGGAAATATACTTTATATAGTATATGGACTTCAAAGAAGATTCCTAGGTTTGATATTTACTTATACTTAATCAGTGAAACTCCATCTAACCAATTAAAGAAACATTTAAAAAAAGTATATTTTTAAATATAACTAATTTTTTTTTATAGAATAACTAACCGAGTTTATTATCTTCAAGACATAAAAAACTCGCCAGGGGCGTCCAATGAGGGTGGGCTGTATCCCCTCCAAATGATGAAATTTTATTTTTATTTAAATTTTTTTATGGAAAGGATGATAAAATTTGTCGGGAAAATAGGGGTAAATTGTTTTTAAAAAAGGTTTATTTTATTATACAGTAAAGAAAAAAATTTATTAAATTTTTTTTTTAATTTTTTGTGAATAGCTATGAATTTTTGAATTATTTTTCCAAAAAATTAAATATTTGAAATTTTTTTTAATAGCAAAAATCCTTTTTTTTCAAAAAAATGTAGATTTTAATTTTTTTTTTTTTAAAAATTAAATATTTGAAATTGAAAAAAAAAAAATTTCTTGAGATTAGCCATGAATTTTTGAAATTTTAATATTTACAGTTTAATTTGGAAATTTTTTCTCATAAAATTTAATGTTTTGGAAACAACTTGTGGGTTTTTGAAATTTTTATACTTAAAAATTTTATTTTTTGTGAATAGCTATAGATTTTTGAAATTAAAAAAAAATAATTAATTTTTTGATTTTTTAAAGAAAAAAATTTACAAAAAACAATCCCATCACCCAAATGTAATCCTACAGACGTATTACCACTTACATATTTTTAGGAGAATTGAATATTTTTTAGGTGTTTATTATGATTAATTATTATGTTAGCAAAAGAAAAAAAAAATATTTTTCTAATTTGTAGAAAAAAATCAAAAAAATATAATCCCCCCCCCCTTCCTTCAAAAAATTATATATATATAATCCCGCGGACACCCCTAAAATTATAATTTTCAGCCCACTCTAATGTACATTGCACAAACAAAAACCTCCTAATAATGGTATTAATCAATCAACACCTGAGAACCTTAATAGTAATATAGGTAAGCCCTAACCAGGTTTTTGCTATTAATCAAACGCAAGACTTGTAATTTCTGATCCCATCACACCCTTTAACAAATGATGATCATAATAATCAAATGGAAATAATATAAAAATACATTGATCAAATAATATTTCATACACATCACATTTAGAAGGAACTGGCTTTAAAATATATATACTTGGATATTTAGGTCAAAACATGCGATTCTATGTATAATATTTATCACTGAGTTTTGCATAATTATCCTCCACTTTCTGTAACAGACTAATCAATTAAGAAGAAGCCTCCCATTGTTGTTAGTCCTCTTAGAAACTATTTGTTAAGTAACTTATATCAATTTTGATATATTGATATTTTGATATCTAAGGCGTTACAGGGCTAACACAAAAATATCCTTTGTATTTTTTGTCAGCTGTCGATTACCTCTTCTACTTTGATACGCCATGGCTATTTCATAATTTATTCTTTTTCATAAATACACAAAGTAATAAGTTATTCTATACATATGCTCCGTTTCCAAAAGAACAGGAATACGATTACATGTTGATCCCTCGTCGTTAATATATATATTGGCCATTTTCAAGGTTAATAGAAATACAAGGTTATACCATAATGCATGTACAACTGATGTTTGACTTCCACCACGCTTTTAATATTGACGTCAAAGTGAATGAGTGGTTGTGTGTTTTGTCAAAATCTGTTTTTCTTGACCAGCAGTCGGTACGATACATCAGATTGAAAATTTGTGGAACTTTTCTATTTAAAAAAAAATTACATTTTGTAAAAATTCTTTATCAAATGGTCACTTTTTCTTTCTTAAAAAAGGTACTTTGTTTTTTGTTTTTTTAAAGAAATACTGTCAAATTTTTCTCTTCTAAAAGAAAAGACATTTAATAAAAAACTCTGGTGGAAGAAGATGATTAAGATATGGGATTTTTGAGGAACTTGGTCTTTCAGCAAGGAATTCTAAGCTTAGCTTACGTTGATCTTAAGGTCAGTCC
Organism: Lepeophtheirus salmonis; assembly: GCF_016086655.4. NCBI lineage: Eukaryota > Metazoa > Arthropoda > Copepoda > Siphonostomatoida > Caligidae > Lepeophtheirus > Lepeophtheirus salmonis. The sequence continues at coordinate 71,045,431 of NC_052135.2, read as the reverse complement.
CAGAACAATGTTTCATGTCGCTACTGACCTCCAGGTGTATTATAGTCTGTGTTGGAGGATCTATTCTGTTTTACAATCTTCTTTCTGTGCCATCCCGTGCAGGGAAGTTACTAAAATCTCAATTTGTACTGCTGGGCCATTTTAAATACAATCAAACAATTTTTGTGTCTACATATAGCCAATAATCTATTATATTAGTTCATATTTTAGACACTTTTAAATAGTAAACGAGAACACCTAAAAATAAATTGAGAAATAAAATTGCAATATAATTATGCAATACCCTGTTTATAATCAGTAGATAAATGACCTTGATATTTCTTCTTGAATAGTGCTCCTTGAAGATTTGCAAAAATCTGACCTATTTATGATATTATCAACAACACAGATGTGCTTCTCGAGACAAAAATGGGTGTATATACATTGTGTGTGATAGTAATACATGTGTATATTAATTTAGTTGAGTTATAATGCAGATTTCAAGAGCTACAAGGCTAAATTGATTGTATTATGATTAGAGTTATTTATGGATATTAAAACCCATTAAATTTTTTTTTTTGCATAATGAATAGCTGGCAAGTGCTCGCTTGAAGGCTACGCCTAAAAAGAGTAATAAACCAAAGTTTGATTCCAACCTCTCTTCTTCCGTAACATAATAGTTGCGTCAAGGACCAACAAATGCTTTTTTGGGGAGAGAAAATACTCCATGAGTCCATGAAGAAAATATCAATTCAAGAGAGGAAGGAGGGCAAAACTGGAGAGGCACTTACTTATATAATTCTTATTAAACATTGACTTCACACTTTACACGGAGTTCAAGTCCAAATATTGATTCAGGCTTGATTAATAAACCGCTCCTAGCTTTAAATTCACTCAAAAGAACAGAAACACATGTATAATTTTATGAAAAGTCATTAAGGCACAAACAAACTAATATATATATATATATATGATCCGCAAGATGGTGTGAGAGTCTGTAGCTTGGTGTTTAAAAAAGATGGCGAATGCTCGAGATAAATTTACACAGCGCCTTCTATACACCTATATTTTATATTAAATACTATTATCATTCAAGGAGTTGTATTCTTTTCCCGAAAGATGGCACCACTCTATGGTGCTTTATTAACAAACTACTATAAGTAATTAACAATCATGACCCATTAAATTTTAGCTTATGACTCGATGTAGACGTGAAGTGACAAGATTAAGACTGAAATAAAACTCGACACAAAAATCTAGATTAAATTCAAAGTTAATATCTAATATCGTTCTGAAACTAACCTTAAGCCCCGGTCACCGTAAAATCGGCTCTTTTTTTTTTCTTCAAATTATCATCATTATAGTGTCAAGACCATTTATTGTTTTACTTCCTTGGATTTTAATATTGATAAAATCAACTGAGTTTCTTTGCCTGTTTAGTGTGTACAAAAAAAAAAGATAACGTCATCAAGTTTGTTTTAGATCATGAAATAGAGTTTCGAATTTAATTCAACATCGACTTCAAACTCAAATCAGAATCGAAGAGAAAATATTCAATTTTAAAACTTCAATAAGACTTAAGGTAGTCAAATGCATCTTTTATCTATTTTAAATTTTTATAATAATTAATGTCACGGCAACATTTATAGCTTTAAATGAATAACTTTTAAATATACTGATCGGGGATGCACCAATTAATATATGCCTTATTGATGACTGGCAAATGATGATAAACAAGGTTTTTTTTTTGTGGTTTAGCAACTATTGGTATGGAGTCATAAAAAAGATTTAATTTATATTTAGTTTGTTTATGTTAAAATTCCAAATTAAAACGATCTGCTACAAACTATGAATTTATAATGGGTAAATTTCTATTGTAAAACTTTCTTGCATGCAACATTTTTTTGTTGTTTTCTGTCCATTTGATGTAAGTGTATCATCAAACCTGCACCACCTTGTGACACTCTTGAAGATGCAACATATAATTGAGAAATTGAAAATACTGATTTCGGACAGAGAGTTAACATTTGAGCGCTAATTACTTTTGGTTCCATTTTTCTGTAGAACTAAACTAAATTTTAATTATAAATTATTTAATTATACGAAATGCTCCTTCTTCAACCATTATAGAACAAGTTAAGTTTATGGCAACATATGCAGTGAGGGCCGTTGCGTGTGAGAGGGGGACAGCCTTTTATGGAATATCAGATTTTTTTAAAAAATGGGATGGTACTTGGCATTTTTGTATAGAATAAAAACAAAATGCATATCCCTTTATCTCTAAAAAAAAAAAAATTCTGGAAAAAGAATATTATATTTTTTTAGATAGAAATGTTATATTTATTAAAAGAAAGTATTCCGATAGGAAAATGAAGCAAATTATTGATCAAATACCTTTTATTTTGAGAAAGATACAAAAAGGTGGTTTAAAAAAAAGTAATTTCATAAGTGAGTCAGAAAAAATGAGATGTCAGTCAGAAAATTTGAGAAAATTATACGGACCCCCCCTCCTCTCCTAAAGAAAAATCATAGAACCGGTCCATTGTGGAGCTACAAAAATCTAAAACTATTGACAAAAAATTAAATTATTTGGGAAAAAAATTCAAAAATCCACACCTATTCATACAAAATTAAATTTTTAGGGACTAGATTCAAAAATCCACAGTTATTAACAAAAAATTTCAAAAATCCACAGCTATTTACAAAAAATTTCAAAAATCACAGTTATTCATAAAAATAAAAAAATTTTAACAAAAAAAAAATTTCAAAAATCCACAGCTATTCACAAAAAATTTCAAAATCCACAGCTATTCACTAAAAATTTCAAAAATCCACAGCTATTCATAAAAACTAAATTTTTCCTGTTTTTCTCAAAACAATAAATTATTTCCCAAAAAATTTCAGAAATTAAATTTCAAAAATTATATATCCAGCAAGAATTAATAGTTCAATACAAGGAATAAATAAGAATCGGACTCTGCAAATTAAACATTATTTTCCGGATGCAGATTCCAGAAAAAACACCCGATTTTCCGATTCACGTTTCCGATTAATCATCCCATCACTACTCTGTATAACAAACATTCCATAAAACATATCATTGTTTAAATTAACACCCCTAGTTGTGATTGAGGGTCTTGGAAGAAGATTCAACCATTTTAATCATATTGTATATATGTATGTTGTAGTAAATACGGATCTTGCCCATTTGGAGGAATAGCGGAAGACGATTTATGAATTCAACAGTAACAAGGAAGCATTGGAGTATAATTGTATCTCTCTCTTATACATCCTATTCTAGTATAATATATATATATTGAAATAATTATGATAGACCATGGCAATTAAGAGTAAATCCATCAATTCAATACATTATATATCAAAGTATCTTTAAAATACTAAAAGGGAAGATTATTAGTATTATTATAATATATTAGTTGTAGATATATTACAAATTATATATTTACATTGGCAGAAATAAACATATTTACAAGCAAATTGGATTTTTTTAGAACCATTGAGTGCTGCATCTTTTTAATTTTGCAATCTATTCCGTAACATTTATATAATTCAACAATTTTAGAGCATTTTCATGGTAACAGGGGGCTTCTTTTTGGGGTCTAAAAAAAGTTTCATAATAATATAACCCTTTAGTATTTAGTTTTATTTAATATTAATTAGAGACGATTACGATTCTTTATATATAAAGGAATTACATAAACAAAAGACGGAATGATTAGTTAAGAGCCCATAGTCTTAAACTTAGGTTAGTTTATACTAGATCCTCAATTCGTTTCATTGATTTTTCGTAACATGCATTCTACCTCTCCTCTATATAAATAATTAAGCACGGGTATCTGTGGAATCGGCTTTAATGAGAGGATTCTGAGACATTACAAAATACCGATTTCTTCCTGAATCTGAAGCATAGGTACATCTCTAATATTAAGGATACGAGTAAAATATTGGATGTCAAAATGGGTTATACCAAATAAAGGGTCTTAAGGGCGTCCTCAGGATGTTATTTTTTTTGAAGAGGCTTGGTTTTTGAAACTTTTTAGGAAAAATTTGCAAAAATTAATTTTTTCTGAATTTTTTTTTTGAAAAAGTAAATTTTTCAGAAAAAAATTTCACATAGTAAACTTTTTGGAAAGAAAATTAAAAAATGTACAGCTATTCACAAAAAAATTAACTAATAATTTTTTTTGAAAATAAATTCTAATATTCAATCTTTTGGAAAAAAAACAATCCTAAATCAATAACTATTCTCAAAAAATGATATTTTTTGAAATTTGTTTTAAAAACCCATAGCTGTTCAAAAAAAAAAAAAAATTCCAAAAATTTCAAAAATTTAATTCCAAATATAAATTTTTTGGAGAAAAATTTCAACAATTCATAGCTTTTAACAGAATTTTTATTTGTGAAAAATTAAATTAAATTGCAAATATTATATATAGAAATAAAAAGCCAAAATTCCTTAATTTGGGGGAGGGACAATAGCCCCTCCAGCCACCCCCGCGGACTCCCCTGGGTATAGAATTTACTGTCGATCAAAAATCTATTCCTCTAAGTCTTAGTTTTGTTATACCTCATACCCTAAATCCTATTAAAAATACTAGCAGGAACACACTATTTTGAAGATAGCCAATGAAATATTAATTTTTTTTTATTTATACTTAGTTTGTTTATGTTAAAATTATAAATTAAAAGCGATATAGTATAAACAATAAATTTATAATAGGTACATTTCTATTGTAAAACTTCCTTGTATACAACATTTTTTGGATTTTTTCTGTCTATTTGTTGTAAATATAATTAAAACTTTTTTTTTAAATTCGTATTTAATATACGTTCTATTTGAGCAATAATTTGTTTTTTTGGATATTTAATTTTATCGTGCCTTTTCCAATGGACTACCTATACTTTATAAAAACTTTGAGACACGGAAAATTAATCTTTATTTTATGAAAAATTCAACTTATTAGCAAAAAAATAAACCTTGCGCTCTAGAGCCCAGGAATCTGATCTGACCAGAATAAAACATTACTTTACGTACGTAACTCAAAATTCTGAACGACTATGTCAAAAGTCTGCATCTTTCTACATTTTTGAAATAAATGCGTTTTTATCATTACACACATAAATTATTTTAATACTACGTAAGTTTACATCTTTAAACAATCTTAAGTATTACACTGGAAATAATATAATATTTTTCTATAATTGTCCTTGCTTTATCGTCCATAATTGATCAAAAAAATAAATATATATATATATAATAATAATTGTCCAAATCAAATCTTTATAGTACCTATTACTCTGATTTAATTATAATATCTGTGTTTATCATTGAAATGAAGTTGTATTCAGCCCAAATTTTAAGCATTTTTTTAAATATATAAAGCCATTTGATGAAATTTCATCAAGATTTATTAAAAATTTGTCCAATTTATGTTGTGAAAATATGATTTATGTGCCTCAAAGTTGGTGTTACCTTTAAATTATGATGCAATTATAGACCATTTGTTAGAAATACATAATAATTAATTGTTTCTTTCCCTAAATACATACGACGTACCGAATACTTTTTATTTCAATGTACTTAATTCAAATTTATAAGTTTATTTACGAAATTGTTTTTTAATCTTTGAATTCACAGTTTAACATGCCCGAGGATGAACTTACAGTTTAATTCATTTTACCATGACAAATAGTGATTTTAAATAGTCTTTTATCTCTTCACTATTTAAATAATAACTTACGGTCAACAGTACTTTTATTATTATTTAAAGGCCCTAACAATTTAATTGAAGGTTACATGTTCTATGCTTGGGAAAATGTGTGCGAAATTCAATGAGTTTGATAGAAGCGTGAGAAAGGTTTAACTTTCTACCCTATTGTGTGAGACGTTAGAACACTGGAATGATGACACCTCACAGGGCGTCCACAGGATTATATATATATTTTTTTTTTTTGGGGGGGGGGAAGGGCTTGGTTTTTGAAAAAAAACTATTAAAAATGACAATTTCTTGAATTTTTTTTTTAAAAAATTCACAGTTATTCACCAAAAAAAAAATTACTAAAATTAATTTTTCTGAAATTGATTTCAAAAATCAATAGTTATGCTCCAAAAATTAATTTTTTGAAAAAAATTACAAAATTCACAAAATTGTTTTTTTTTTTGATAAATATCTAAAATAAATTTTAAATATAAGATTCTTTCAAAAAAATTTCTAAAATTAATTTTTTTGTGGAAAAAATTTCAAAAATCTATAAATATCTTCCAAAAATGCAGAGTTGTCCACAAAAAAATGATTTTTTGTAGAAAAAATTTCAACAATTAAATTTAAAGTGTAGAATTTTGAAAAAAATTCAAATGCTGTATGAAACATAATTTAACAAGGTAATTTTTCCCTTTATTATTCAACAACTATTACTTCAACTGAGCTTAAATTTTATTATGTTATCTACATTAATTAGGCAAAGTTTGTCTGTATGAATGTATCAAAAACAGTCAAGAGTTAAACTATATATATTGCTCCCTGATGAATATTATTTACCAATAGAGTATTTAAAAAAAATGACTATAAAAACAGGGAGAACTGTATAAAACAAATGAAATCTCGCTTGCGTTTAGTTCAACTCATATATAAAAAAAAATAAAAAAAATGGGAAGTACTTTATATAACATTTAAAAAAAATGAATGGCTCTTTAGATGGCGTTTAGCAATGAGATAAAGTACTCCCTGGCTCATCAAATCATATTGTGTTTTTTTTCTCTATTTGTTGAGATTACCTTTTATTCTCGATAAGAAAAACGTGAGTAGCTACGTGTGAGTGTGCACATGAAAAGTAAAAAGTAACAGCAACGAGTTGTTGGTGAGTTATATTTCTTTTTGGAGGTCTTACAAAAAATAGATACCCTGGTAACCCTCACAATTTGAAGAATGTTTTGGGGAAGAGCAGCTTTGCTACTATAGATCATCTATAATAAGCTGTGACATGGAAAGAGGGGGACATTGGCAAGAATGAGTCCGATGTCAATCCTCAATTCTACTTTGAGTCCTACAAGGACTTGCAATTATAACTCCTCAAGTAATTTCAAAGTTCCTCTCCGTCTTGAATGAGCACTCACGAATGCTCAATCAGGTTTTGAATACTACCCAGGAGCTATATACTAACGACAATAACTTAGGAGTAGAAAATTCATTCTTCAGATTACAAATTTAAAAAAACAAAAAAAAACAATTTGTTATCAAATATATTATTAAAGCAAAATTTGTATGTTTGTCGACGCCTAATAACTCTGAGCGATGCCGGATACTTCCTCTAGTTGCTTGATAAAACAACTACCTATAAACCAATAATGTACTGGAGTATATTAGGCGCGTCCGCAGGGGAGTGCTTGAGGGATGTAGTCTCCTCCAAATAAAGGAACTTTTTGTTCTAACTAGAAAATGTAATATATATTTTTTTTTCAAAAAATCATATATTTGAAATTTAATTTTTCATATTTTTTTCTAAAAAACATTTAATTGTCTATGAATATCTATGGATTTATGAAATTTCGAAAAAATTTAAAATTTGAAGTTGTCTTTAAAAATTTTGTATTTGAAATTTTATTTTAGAATTTTTTTCGAAAAAAAATTCATGAAATTTAAAAATAAAACTTAATTTTTCGTATATAAATATGGGTTTTTGAATTTTCATTTTTGTGAACAGTTCTGGATTTTTGAATTTTTTTACAAAATATTTTAATTTTTTGTGAATAGCTCTGGATTTTTGCCTATTTCGGTTTTTTGATTGTCTTTAGCAGAAAGGTTATTTTTGAAACCTGAAAACGGTACTGTCTATGTACATTATAGTTATCGTCATTCTAGGAATCTTTTCCATTTGCTATTTACTTTAATTACCCATCTCAGATGGTTCCTCATTCGTCTATGAAGAAAAAAAAAGCAAAACAATTAATTAAATAATTAAGGAATTAAATACACATGGGGTGAGAGATGCAATCCGTTTCCTCGAATGTTTGTACATACAAATTACAACAGAGCAAGCATACACATTAATCACATTGCAAAAAAAAAAAAAAAAAAAAAAAAAAAAAAAAAAAATGGTATTGAGACTCGCTTTTCCTCGTCTACCAATGCGATTAAAAACTTTTAATCACACACAAGTCAAAAATAAAATGGATGACTGCATTTTGGAAATGATTCAAAATATATATATTTAATTAATTTTTTTTTTGTTAAACTTCGTTTGGTCTATTCAAAGGAGCTATATACAATAAGTAATTGTAATTAAATGATGATTATAATCAATATTACACTTATATAGCAATTAATACATTACATATGGATTGATCAATAATTAATATGCATATACATAATTATTTATGGGTCATCAACCTCCCAAGATGGTGGTTACATACGAGAAGGACTCATAGTTTAATTTATCCTAGGATTCATAATTAGTATTTTGAATTTATTTGTAAAAAACTGAAGCGAGACTATTTGTAGTTACATTTTGAAAATAACTTATGATTTTTTTGTAATGCTTTTATTGAAAAGCCCCCCAACCCCAGAAAAAAAAAATTCTAGAAAACCAAGGTTAATGAAAATACAAGGTTAGACCATCATTTAATGGAGATTGCTATAATTTTCTATCTCATGTAATGTACCGAATGCTGGGCAAAAAAGGCAGATTTTGACAAAACACCCAACCACTCATAGTCGATGACGTCAATATTAAAAGTCTGGTGGAAGTCAAACTTATGTCGTACATGCGTTATGGTATAGCCTTGTATTTCTATTAGCCTTGCTAGAAACGGTCTGCTTAAATTATTTCTCGTTCTGTGTAGTGGATATCCTTCATTCCATTAAAAAGATAACAAAACGTATCCACGTGACGTCACCATTGTTGATGTCATCCATCTTTTGGACCTAAAGGGCTATATACAAAGTATCAATGTCAATTTTTGACCTTTTTTACCTCCCCCATGTTCGCGTTTGGTACAGATAATCTAATGACTGTATTATAGGTTGTTTTTACAATTTCAAAGCCCCTTCTATCTGCATGTGTACTTTGAACATAATTGTAGCCCTAAACAAAAAGTTTTAGCAAATTAATAACATTTTTCAAATCCCCTTTAACGGTTTAAAGATTTTTAAATGAAACCTCTTAATTTAGCTTTATAAAATTATAGATATACATAAATATGTAACTATATAAATTTTAGTAAATAAGAATATCCTATAGTCCATTTGGGCATCCATTCACCATTTTGTTTATACACCACTGCAAGGAAGGTTTTCGTACATGTGGTCTTAGTTTGAAAACCTGTTATATGACTGTCCTTCAAGCTACATTGAACCATTGATATTGAGAGCCTCGATAGATCTTGTGATGAAGTAACTTCTAAATTTAGGTACGCAGAGACTAAAAGGTCATTTTGACCCTTAAGACAACATAAAAAGTAAAGGAGATTTAATGCGTTAAAATGAAGGAGAATGGTGAGTTACTGCCCTGTATTTGGATATCAAAATATGGCTGGTAAATATCGGGATCCCATTAGTAAATATTGAATATTGAGACCGTACCCTTAAATGAAATTTTCCAACACCAAATCGCAAAGTGGCTGTTGTATAGCCTCAATAGCTTCACGAATTCCATCTTTGAGGTCTTGATTTGACGCTGGGCTGATGGTGTAGACCTTATCTTTCACGTGGGCCCAAAGGAAGAAGTTACAAAATGTTAAATCACAAGAACTCTGTGGCCAATTGTGATCACCTCTTGGAGAGATAACACGGTCTGGAAACTTTTCTTGTAAAAGAACGATAGTTTCGTAGTGGTATCTTGTTGAAAGTAAACGTTGTCCAGATCAATACCATACAATTCCGACCATAAAAAATCATTAATTATCTCTTGATAGCGCAATTCATTCACCATAACTGTTGCTCCAGCCTCATTTTCGAAAAAGTAAGGTCCAATGACCCCGCCAGACCATAAACTGCATCAATCAGTTACATGTTGAGGATGGAGAGGCTTTTCAACAATAAATCTTGGGGTTTCCGATCCCCAGATGTGACAGTTTTGCTTGTTGACGTATCACTAACCTGTCCCAACAGCTGGAATTGTTCCACCAATTTCTGTATTGGGGTCTGAGAAGGTGCTTCACGACGACCCAAAAATGTTTTAGTTTTACAAACTGTCTGTCAGGTTTTCCCCATTTTTATAGTGAATTTTAATAATTTCAATGCGTTGTTAAAGCGTGTATGTTTCCATTTTTATTGATGGCGTAATTTGTAACTGTCAAATGTAAACAAATTAGAGCTTCAAAAGTGACATCTATCGAAATAATGGGATACTCAAAAGAACACCTCTTATTGGAAAACTTTGTATAAGTCCTTGTAGATCTCAGAGTAAAATTGAGAAATGCCTTAATCATTGCTAAATAAGAAGTGGGGTTTGGGGTTCTTTCCTTTATCTTGAAGCGAATTTAATAAAACGTTATGAAAGCTGAACTACTCCGTAGGATTGTATATATATTTTATTCTGGTTTTGCCTTGCAATTTTTTATATTAAAAAATGATAATTTTACCTTCATCAACACCAACAATCCAATCTGTTTTTTTTTGCTTTTTTTTACCTTACCGATGATAATATTATTTCATCATTGAATATCTCCCATCCGCAGTCATTTTGATCGAGTGTGTGTCATTGAGTGAACATATTTGAGGTGCCTGTTTTTAGATTCGTAATTATTTTAAGCGGCATTTCATCGATTCCTTTGAGTCTTTTCAATTATAGCACTAATAAATTTTCAATTCTCATGTTCCCCATTATTATCATTATCATTAATAGTTCTCGGGTTGTTTTTAGAGCACACGAGTCCAACTTTTTGGATATCTTTTACCCAATCTCACCCACAAAAAAATCACATCAATTGAAAGTGATGAAAAACTTAAATTTCGATGAAGTATACAATATAATTAAACAAACATATATTATGAAATTATTAAATGTGAGACTTCTCAGTGAAAATAATGTTTTCTGGTTATTTCTCTTGGGTCCACAAACCCTAGAAATCCCATGAAAATAGGACTCTGGGATCCCGCAAGAGGACCCCTTGCTTATTAATTACTAAGGATTATATATTTTTATTAACTTTCTACTTGTTTTGTCTCAAGTCCATCCCAAATAATAATAATAGTTGTAAAAATCTAATGTAGTATTTTTTTTTATTAATAAAGAGATTTGATGGAGTTTTATTTTATAAATATCCATATTGCATTATATGATGTAATATATGTATTTTACTGTATGTATGAGGCTAAAAAAAGGACTAAGGGCGTATAAAATTGATGTTGCAGTAAAGTTCCATCATTGAAATAAAAATAAAAATTGGTGGTTTGTTGGATATAATTTATTATCGATTCATACATTTATGTATGTACTTTATTTTTTCCAAATAATAAATCAAAAAAACTTTCATCCTGATTCACACACTCTTCATGATCGGGAACATCAACAATGTCAAACTTAGATCTGAATCACTTTCAACGTTAAGTAGATTGGCTTCATCCCTTTAGAAGGATTTCTAGCGAAGCATTCAGTAAAAAAAAAAGTAGTTGACAAAGGAGACTATATTTAAATGTATGTTTGAGTTAAGTCATTGATTGTTCTATTTATCTAATTTTTTGATTTGTGTTTCAAAAAAGACACACAATGAAGGTAGTGTGATTTTGATGTTTATCATGAGATAGAGGCCCAAGGATAGATGATAAATAGTCCTATTTATACCCCCTCCGCCTGGTGTATAAAATGGTTATTGCGTATTCAATATTTGATTTAATCAATTATATGAAATAATTAGATGCAGGATTTATTGTGGAAATTTCCCGTAGCTGTAGAATCCGGAGAAAACTGTAGAGAGAACTCTAAATTCCTACCATTAAATATAGAACGACCCACAAATTTGGATGCATTAGTTTTGACTAACTACCAGGAAAATTTCAACATTCTTTGGGAACTGTTTGAAAAAACTAACATTGAGAGATGGAATTATTATATTTTGCAACTTTCCTCAAAAAATAAATTGAAAAAGGTCCAAAATCAGTTAGTAGTCAGTCAATAACTCTTCTTATTCTTTAATAGATTATTATTCAATAACTTTTGAGAATTGTTGAACTCTTAACAAAAGCTAATTAGAATTCCACCAATTTACGTTCAAGTGAAACATAAATAGACACTCCACTGTTGAAAACAGAAAACATTTTACATTTTTATTTCAGTGAGGTAACCCTGTGTCTTTTGTGCAATCTCCTCTAAAGAAAAGTAGACTTCAAATAATTTGTAGAACTTTGTCCCACAAACATTGAAATATATATGAAACGACCTAGCTCAATGGACAACGCACTCGAGATAAATAATTCTTTTTTACTAAACGTCTGCATCGTTTATTCCCGGTCGTTCCTTGAAAAATAAATATATATGCACTTCAATAACAATTTCTAGGTCGGATGGAGTCACAGTGATTCAATAATGTTTACTTATACTTAATCAGTGCCACTTCATCTGACCAATTAAGGGAACATTAAAAAAATATATAAGTATATATTGTCAAGTTGAAAACAAATCCCTTCTGTTAAATAAAAATATTCCACTGGTTAGAGAGGATGACATAATTGTCTAACAATGGGGACGTCCGTAAAGGGTGGGCTGGAGGGGCTGTAGTTCTCCCAAAATTAAAGATTTTTTGTTTTTTGAAAATTTAATATATGAATTTTTTGTCAAAAAATGTAATATTTGAATTTTAACTTTCAAATTACTTAAAAAAAATTTCATTTTTCCAATTTTTTTCCTAAAAAATTAATTTTATGTAAATAGGTATAAGTTTTTGAATTTTTTTTATCAAAAAATTTTGTGTTTAAATTTTTTTTTTTTTTTAATTAAAAAAATTTTTTTTTCAAAAGCTGTGGCTTTTGAATTTTGAAAATAAAATGTATTTTTTGCAGAACAAGTGTGAAGTTTTAAATTTTTTTCCAAAAAATTTAATTTTATGTAAATAGCTATAAAAAATTGAATTTTTTTTTTCAAAAAATTTTATATTTGTAATTTTTTTTCAAAAGATTTTATTTTTGAAATATATATTTTTAGAAATTTTTTTCAAAAAATGTATCTTTTGAAACAAGTGTGAAGTTTAAAATTTTTTTTTTTTCCAAAAAATTTTATATCTGTAATTTTTTTCCAAAATTTTTTATTTTTTATAATTTAATTTTTACGAACAGCTGTGGGCTTTGAAATTTTTTTTCAAAAATTTTTAATTGTTGGGATCCCCCTCCCACTAGACTAGTTAGTTTTGAGGATGAGGAAGAAAAGGTTGAGAGATGCGATGGAGATAGTTATTATGTAAATGACTTTGAGCATTGTCATAATGTATAACTGTGCATAGTTTTAACTCTAGTAATGCTTTACAAATCATTCAATAAGGAAGAATTAAACCTTTAAACCAACAGGTTCAAACTCTCCATGGAATTCCCCACTCTGAGCAATGGAGAAACGGTAAACTCATTCTGCGAGTATATTATACTATTATTCATCTGTGGTTTTTAAAGATCTGAGTCATACTCATTAACTAGCTAGCATCAGACTTCCTAGGAACGATACATAAATATTAGTATTGGGACTCGGTATGGAACTACTAGACCGGTCTGTGATCATTATATTTTTTGTTGGACCGAATCAGTTCGGTCCAACAAAAGAGCTCGGTCTGGACCGGTCTCATATAAAAATTCGGTCTACACCGATTTTACAAGTAAATTGTTTATAACGTGACATCATAGGTTTTTATAAGTAATATGACGTCATACGAAGTTTAAACAGAGATAACTCGGATTAATTTTGATCCAACCGTCTCTTATATGTATACAGTATTTGTTCTAGAACTTATCGTGTACTTTTGAGATTTTTTTGTACAAAAAAAATGAATGACAGTTGGTCTAGAAAAAAAAAATAGTCTCTCATGATATCAGACCATAAAGTGAGACCGAATCAAAAACCGGTCTACAAAGTGTGACAAAAAAAGTCGGTTCAACGTATAAAACCACGGTCTGAACTGAAAAATCTGTCTACACCACTAATAAATATGTAAGGGTTTAATGATAGGTTGTTGTTGTTTCATGATTTCATGTACGTCTGCATTATTTAAAATACTAAAACAACAATGATTCAATTAATAATTAATTCCATTATATCAAATCGATGATGATGACTCTCTCCCTTAGAGGGATAAATAACTTTGAGGGAAAGAAGCGTTTCATTGTCTTTTATTCAAATCCATACATACATACGATATAATTATGAACTGATAGCTATTGATTACTTGCTTACAGAACTTTATCATTAAATTATCTCTCAACCTTACATCCTCAAAAAAGAAAAGAAAAATAGGACACAAAAGTAGTTGCCGGTCTAGGGGTTATCACTAAACAGGAGCGTCCACAGGATTATGTTTGGTTTTTGGGGGAAAGGGTTTGGTTTTGGTTTTTTGTTTCTCAAAATTTCCAAATTAAAATATTAAATTTTCCGTAAATAAAATTATACAATCCACTGCCCATCACCAAAAATTCAATTTGTCAGAAAATAAATTCAAAATCTACAGCAGTATGACCAAGAATCTACTTAAGTCATTTTGATTTAAAGTTTTATGGATTGATATTCAACTGTTACCGACATATACATACATTTTTAAATTTACACTCACTGCAATTTAGCAAATATTCACACATTAAGTATTAATATTATTTAAGTCCTTTGGAGAATTTTGTCCATTTTTTAAAGGCCGCTTGTTTTCAACTCTTTATACCACTCTCCAAATTATTTATGACCTCTTGCTGACACCCAAAACAGTGGCCTGTCAATTCATTTTATATTTTAGGGAAGAAATACTTTTATTTGCCATTATCATTCTGTCATTTTTCTGTTGTGAGGAAAAAGTTATTGATACCTATCTTGAACATCGATTTAGAGACCAAAATCCTCATGAAGATATTTGAAAATAGTTATTTTTAATGTATTAACTTCACTTTACTTGCCATTTGTTAAGTTCTAAACAGTTTCCCACAAATAATACGAAACAATTACTTGTCAGCTGTTGATTTTGATTATAAAATGCTTCATATTTGTGTTCTAAACAATGATTGGTTTAACTCAACCAATTGACTATTCCCCATGGAATAAAATAGATTAATTGCAGTTTAACAATAATAGATAACTCGATTTCAACCAATACACAATCAAACCACTTATTAGGAGGGGCATCGTTAGCCTTACTGTAACTTACAACCTTTCCTAAAAATAAAAACACTTATAAGATAAAAATAAGAAGAAAAATGGACAGCTGACGACCAAATACAACGTCAATTTGTATGTAAGTTTAATAAAATTTTTTTATATATATAACCCATCTGGCGGGGAAAAACAAACCACGTGATCACTATCTGTCTAAATATAGTTGGCGGCGAGAATAGTTTTTTGTGTACAAGGGACGGCGAATATACTTGAATATTACTCCATATCTAACTATAACATCTCCACAAAATCAACCTATAAACTGAATGTAGAAGGTTAATTCTGCAAAAGAAAGGTAAAGTTGCATATGGCATAAGGGAAAATAAGAAAAAATGATATAGTGACGTCATCTGTGGAAACAACCACATTTTGAGAAGGAAATAGGATGACAGGGAATTTACTTTAGCTAAAATTCCGCATGTCACGACTTAGTTTTATATCTTTATTGAATACAGAATATTGTACCTATGTTAGTGTCCACGTCTGCAGAGGTTGGGCTGGAGGGGCTGTAGCCCCTCCAAAATATATATATATATATATAATTCTGTAGACACTCCTACCAATATTATTGTGTCAATCCTTATTTATGACTGAAAACTGCTGTCTTGTCAAGTTAAGTCCCGACCAATACTTTTTCCTATCTTTTTTAAATTAGTTCTAATACTGAATGTCCGTGGTCCCAAGGACTGACTATACTGTTTCTACGACTGGACCGAATAAATAGTAGTCACTTGGAATAGCACCAAGTTGAAAATATGTCCTCAGTTGGAGTGTTCTAAAGGATACTTTTACCATACTTATATTCAATATAATATGATAGAAGATAGGACTTGATTCTCTTTCAAAAGAAAAGCTGGAATAATATTATAATGATATCCTCACGATTCTCTTCCAAAGGGTGGGGCTTCTCGTAGGAACATACATATATAGGATACATTTATTTTTATTATTATTGCTCGTGATTCCTTAATTCATGTTGTCAATGATCATCATATTATCATCAGTTGTCAAAACAGCAAGAAAAAACAAAGGTATATCATTTCTAACAAACAAAACACTGACGATTGTGGCTGGTCATTGCCATCGATCAATCCCTTCCTATTAAAAGGGGAAAAATAACCCTCCTTTTAAAAAAGAAAATTTAAAAGAACTCATATATGTACTTTGGGCCACTCAACGAATGGATTATTTTGAGTTATTATTTTGTTTTCAATTACTCAATGATGTTGAAATAAATATTTACTTATTTTTTTGTGTCTTTTTTAATCAAATTAATGAAACAGACAAAATAATTCAACTTTCCCCATTGTGTCAAATCAATAGGTCTCGTTAATCATGTTTGTACATATTTTTCTAAATGTTAAAGACATTTTTATGCGTTTACATAATATACGGTGAGTCAACACAAAAACAGTATGATAACGAAGATCAAGAAATTGAGAAATTCTTCATATATTTTAACTGTATGAATATACAGGTCCCAAAATAGTCATTTGATTGAAAATCAACCGAATTCAAAAGGGGGACCTTTATTAAAAAAAACATATCTTCTTTTTTTTTTTTTAAGTAACCTCATATGGGAACTTTGTTAAAAATAAAATGTCATTAATAAAATGTCATTCGGAAAATTTGAAATAAAATATTCAAGTTCACGGGCCTCAATAGTTTTTCAATTGACCCCTCATTCTGAAAATCGATCTTACAATTACTCGTGATGAGTGTAAGTCTTTAACCAGCATGTCCGAGTGGAGTCTCATGTCTTTAATCCCAAGTTCGAGACCTTGAATATTTTCATGGAGTCCATTTCAAGTCATCACATTTATTTTGAACACATTTTAAGTGTTCTATAGTTGTAATTAGAATAAGTTTCATAGTCATCCGCGGAGTTTGCAAGAGGGCTGGAGAGAAGAGCACTTCTGGATCTCAAGATTTATTATATGAACATATACATTTACCCCTTGTTAATATAAAAAACCTTGAGAGGCAGAAGTAAATTTAAAATTTATACTCAGGGAGACCAAATGTATGAATTTCATAAATTTTGCCTCTCCGAGTATAAATTCAAAAGTCTGACTATGCCCAATGTTCATAAGGTTAAGGATTTTCTTGAGTACAGTATAAAGATATGAAAGATCATTCGCAATGATCTTTCATATCAATAATTAATTACAACTATTGTGAATTTTTTGCAAACATTAAGTGCAATTTTCGTTGCCTCTAAAAGGATGAATCAGAATATTGTATAATAAAATAATTATGTCACTTAGTTAAATAATATAAATATAATTAATCTAGACTCATTTTTAGTTGGATTTAATGTTGATGAGCTACTTATATCCCTGGATATTGACCGAGTTTGGGCTTTTTGTAAGTTCAAGGGTTGCATTCTACAGAAAGTACAAATTACATTTGCTGGTGCAGATGTGCAACATTTTGAGACAAAATCGTTATAGCAAAGACATATGTAGTTCCTCACACAAATGACCCTGATTAATCCTTTTCTGAAGGAATTACGAGTATCTTCTAATCAAGGTTATAGAAAATATTATGATTAGCAGCAGATCAAAAAATTATAGCAAAAAAACAGAAACCATAAATACTAGGATCAAAGGACTCCTATTACCTAATATTCTTGCTCAAAAACACCATTCTATAGATTGAACATCTACACGACCTGCTATTGTAATAAGTAAGGCTTAACATCGATTTAATTTATGAGTGAACATAATAAGATTTTAACAAAATCCAAATAATATTTATCCTAATGTATTAGAGACGTTTTTGTTTTAATATTTGGTATGCACAAAAAGGTATTCTGCTGGGGATAATAAAAGACCTTGCTTTGGCAAGTGACAATTTAAGTTTGGGGAACAAAAAAAGTCACACGGACTTAAATCAGGTGAATATGGTGGTTGATCGATGGGATCTATTGCGTGTTTGGCTTTGCATCTGCTCACAAACTCAGTGCGATGGTGCGTTATCGTCGTATAAAATCTATCAGTTGTTCTTCCATAATTATTGCCGTTTTTGATGGATTTTTTTTCCCCACACAAACGCCTTAGTAAGTCCAAATAGTACTCCTTATGGACTGTTCGTCCCTTTGTAGCAAATTTATGATGCATTGGACCGCAGATTTCACCTTGACGTTTGAGCGACTTCACATTTTTTCGCTTTTGGATCGTTTTTCTCCATCTATTCTGATGATTATTAGCTTGTTTGCATATTATACTTGTAGACCCACGTCTTATTACCAGTTACAAAGCGTTCTATTAACATTGGATAAGAATACGTACGATCAAGCATGTCCGAAGGGACCTGCTCACGGTACTGTTTTTGCAAAACATTCATCACTTTTGTAATAAGCCGTGAAGTGACGCGTCTCATTCCCAAATTTTCAGTCAGAATGGTTTTGAAATGACTCTTGAAAGATGTTAAGGCAATGTGATAACTACCTTAAGCTTTTATGACGATATTTCAACACAATTTCTTTCTACGCGTTGATGTTCAGTTCGGCGGTAGAGGATGAAGGTTGTCTAGAATGCCTTATGTCTTCGACGATCTCACGGCCCTCCTTGAAACTTTGTAGCACTCATATGCACGAATATTTGATAAAACTGATTAACTAAAAACTTTTTCTTACATTTTCAACGCGTCAGTATATGAAATTTCGTTCGCAACACACAATTTAAAGCAAATTCTTTATTCAATAATTTTGTTCATTGTAAAAATCGTTGAGTACTGGTGAGGTAGACTCACTTATCCAGCTGTTGCAAGACAAACGGCTCTACAGATTGCGCTCAAACTTGGCATAATAATGAAAGGCAGTGTTGTAGCCTAGAAAAAAAAAAGTTTTTAAATCCCTTCAGCGTGGGCAATTTAAATTAACAATTCATTGTAATTTTTTGACAGAATGTATCTTGGTTGATGCAAGGTATATGGGTGATAAAAGAGGCCAGTTGTGAGTCAAAAATCCATTATTTTTTTCAAATTAAAATAATGACCAAAATGACCAAAGGCCTTTAGCATTGTCAACGTCAGTTTCTTGATTGTCCTCAACAGAAAAGATTGATGCACAGTAAAAAATATATATATACCCGAAAACGGGACAGCCTAACGTATACGTAGTATCTTATGTAAATTATCCTGGTGATGATTTAAGCTATTTTGAGTGTCTGTGTAAGGTTTTAATTTGCTGGACTATTTTTTCAAACCCTTTTGCATATGAATATAAAATGATGATGATTGTACCAGTTAGAGGAACGTACCTAGACAATAGAAGAAATTTTGAAGTCCGTGTTAAATCTGGTAGAATTTTACATTACTTCTTCTTTGTTTAACCATATGTTGAATATTATACGCATATATATATATATATTTCATTATTGGCAATAAAATGTGTCTTAAGATGGGGTCATTAATCTTAACCTTCAGTATAAATTAATCACATTGTAAAGATAATAAAAGATCGTAAAAAGGAAAAAGAAGATGATGATGAACTGTGGTCTCTTCTTTAATAAGGTTGTGTGATTTTTTGAATGATAAGTTCCGAATGTATTAGCAATCTAAGGGGTATACTAATTCACACAATAAATATAGATGATTTACCTATAGATATTAATATCTGGCAATATATATATGTATATCATAGTAATAATGAACATATATATATTCCAATGATAATATTTTTTTCCACTTGAATTGAAATAATATCAAGTTTTAATAAAATACAAATGAAAGGAAGAAAAAAACACCGTAAAAAAGGTATAAAATATATTTGAAGAAAAGGGTAAAAGTCAAGCAAGTAAATAAAAACGAAGAGAGAGAGAGAAGAAGAGATGAAGACTTGATGGTTAAAGCAATTTGATGATGTATAAAATTAGCAAACTGTACTTACTTGTACATTAGTTAAACTAGGGTGACCATATCATTTTAATTTCCGAAAGAGAAGAGACTAATCAGGGGCGTGCATAGAGGGTGGGTTGGAGGGGCTGTAGCCCCCCCCATATTAAGGAATTTTTGCTTCTTACTAGAAAATGTAATTTTTTTTTTTAAAAAAAATTTTTGACAAAAAAAAATTAATACTTGAAATGTAATTTTTGATAATTTTTTTGCAAAAAAATTGATTTTTTGTAATCAGCTGTAAATTTGTGAATTGTTTTTTCAAAAAAATGAATTTTATGATAATCGGTAGGGCTTTTTGAAATTTTTATATTATTTTCTAAAAAATTTAATAAATTAGAAATTGTTTTAAGTGAATAGCTTTTTACAAAAAATTTAATTCTGATCTTTCAAATTTTTTTCCAAAAAATTTAATTTTTAAAAATAGCTATGAATTTTTTCCAAAAAAAATTTAAGATTTGAAATTTTTTTTAATTTTCTATGATTAACTGTAGATTTTTGGAAATTTATTTAAAAAAAATTAATTTTCTATGATTAACTGTAGATTTTTGGAAATTTATTTTAAAAAAATGAATATTTAAAATATAACTTTTGCAATTTTTTTTAGAATAAAAATTTTTTCAACCAAAAAAACAATCTTTTAAAAAATGCAATCATGCGGACGCCCCAGCTATTTAATTAGAGATCATTTTTATGGAAGAGGGTAGGGGTTAGATGTTTAAGTTTTTAATATGGATGTATCGATCCCAAGATTTTTAGGTCCCCTCCCGTCTTGTACTAAATCTTTGCTAAAAACATATTTAGAGTTGTAATACAATCAGTTTGCAAAAATAAAAAAAACGAAAAAATCACAAGGTAACTAGTGTTATGTCAGTCCGTATTTATTTGGGGTAGTCTATTCCAGTATTAGGACTGGTCCTTAAGACAGTCAGTCCTCCGGACTGTCAGTACTAAAACTGATTAAAATAAGAACAAATAAAGATGAGAACGTAATAAAGGACAGAAAGTTTCAGGACTGATCCGCGAGACTTAACTCGACAGAAATGCAGTCTTCCGTCCTATATAAGGACTGACACAACACCAACTTATTGGTTTTTCATAGTGTGCACAAGTTGAATTGTAAAAACGTCGTAAAGAGAGAGAGATCCATCTTTAATGTACATATCTTCAACTGCTGTTTTAATGATCCTACAATTAGTGCTAATATATGTTCAAAACTGACAAAAAAACTAAGTAAAAAATTAAAATATCCAATGGAAGACAAAATTGATCAATATTGCTTTGTTCTTAAGGACGGCATCGATTTTAATTCCCAAGTTATGGACCGAATAATTTTGAAATTGATCATCTTAAGAACAAAGTAATAATTTTATCATAGATTGGATATTTCAATTTTTACTTAGTTTTTTTTTGTTTGTCAGTTTTGAACATATATAAAGCTCTTGATCTCCAAAAAAAGCACGTTTTTTAAATTTACAGGCTGGCTCGAAACAAAGATTAAAAAATGGAAAGAATTGTTCATACCCATAAATTTTTATTTATTAGACTTTTGGATTGAATATTGGTAAATTGAGAGTTGAATAATAATTGTTATCTTAGTTATCTCCTCTATGGACAGGACATCCAATGCCTCCCTGATGGCTGCCTTGAGGGAGTCAATGCCGCTGGACTTGCTCTCCACGATGTTCCACCAATAATTGCCCCGAGGGCAAAGGTTGAGAGCTGAAGTAGAACCAGGATTTTATCAACCCCAGAAATTTACAAATTTAAACTTGTGAAAGAGTTGCAATGATTTTTCGATATCCTTCCTTTGAATTCATTTTTGTAAGCTATCTGTACAAAACTTTGCAAAAATATATTAATAGTACTTTACTTTAGGCGTCCATGGGGGTGTGCTGGAGGTGTTGTAGCACCCCCCTCAATATCCAAAAAATTTAAAGTTTAATCTTTCAAATTGAAAAAATCAAGCCTCTCACTCTAAAAAAATACAATCCTGTGGACACCCCTGAAAAGGGTTGCAAGATGTCGTAAATTAGCATCAGGGTCGTTTATATTTATTTCCGGCCGCATTGTAGGTATATAAAAGGATAGGATGTAGAAAGAGAACACTCTAGACTTAAACTACATGTAATCATATTATATAAAATTTTTGTAAGACGGATCCCTCGAATATTTTTTGAAAGGATTCCCTTTCTGCAAATACATCACAAAGGTCCAAGGCAGTACTTTGCTAATAATTATAACAATAAAACAATTTCCCTCCTTATCAGTATCCTATTAAGCACATTGAGTAAGTGAAAACGTAGTCCTATCCTCATAAAAATGATATGATGACCTTTGCTCTTTTGAAGGAATCAGGATTATACCTACATTTGAGGGCTATTATATTAAATCTATCTACCTATGTATATATCTTGTGCATTTTTCTCATGGATAAAAATACGACACATTATTGCTTTTATTTGAATCTTTGATGATGACCAAAATGAGCTGGTATTTGAAGCAGGATATCACTGATACTAGTCAAACTAAGATGATTGTTTTAGTATGAAAGAGGAGTGATTCTTAGTTCGTTACATTATGTCCTTGAATGAAATACCAATATACTCGTACTTATCCAATTTTAAAATACATTTGTAATAATTATTTAGTATTATGATGATCCTTTGATTATTATAATATCTATACTTATTGTTTTTCATAGTGTGCACAAGTTGAATTGTAATGACGTCGTAAAGAAAGAGAGAGATATCCATCTATAAAGTACATATCTTCCACTCTGCAGATCTTTTGATGATCCTACAATGTATCTATAATTAGTGTTGTTTCAGTCTTTATTCAGGACCGATCACTGAAGTCCAGTTATGTCCAGTGCCACTTTGTAGTTATTAAAAAATGAAAAAAAATCGACCCCTTGTGACGTCATTGAGGTGTTCCTTCACTAACTAATCTATATTAATAAAGCAAAGTTTGCTGGTAACTCATTTTAGAGAGTTACTACTTGATCTAAGACAAAATAACAATATAGCAAATTGGGGTGTCCGCAGGGGGTGGGTTGGAGGGGCTGCAGCTCACCCCAAAATTAAAGCATTTGTTCTTTTTAATAGAAAATTTAATATTTGAACTATTTTTATAAATTTGATTTAATTTTTCAATTGTTTTTTTTCGAAAAAATTTAATTTTTTCATAAATTGTTCATTTTGTGTAAATTTGTGAAAAATTTAAAAGTTGAAATTTTTTTCCACAAAATTTAATATTTTGTGAATAGCCGTGGATTTTTTTTGGGGGAGGGGCAACCTGGGAATTTTTGAAATTTTTTTCCAAAAAATTTAATTTTTTTTTTTTTTTCAAAAATTTTTAATTTTTTTCCGTAATGTTTAATTTTTCATTTTTTTCTCAAAAAAATAAATATAAATATTTAATCCTACTTATCCCCTGGCAACACGCGTGTGGAACTAGAGCTCAGTGCATCATTTTCAAAATGAAATAATTTGTGAGTACTCACCTGCAGTTGTAAATCCTAAGCATTTGTTAGCGTGTGATTTTTGTTGGTATTTTTTATTATTTGAAGCTGTTATTAATTAATTATCAGTATTATTTTGATATTACGTTACTTCTTTAGCACTTAAGAATGTATTGTGTATTTAGTTGTCACCTGTCCACATTTCTCTTTATTTTCTCCAAATCAGCTTTCTGAACGCTGATTGGTTGAATTATAATTTTCTATTGTTAAACTGAGAACAATTTCAAAGAATCATTGAACAATAGTTTGATATTTGGGAAGAATTGGAGAACATTCAACTGATTTTGACCTTCTTTTAAAAAAAAAGAAGATTGCGTGATACCATAAAGGTATAAAGGAGTGAGTGTGCTCATAAAAACGGTGGATAACACTGATGATTTGTTGGGGAATTATTTTCTATATTAATACAGCAAAGTTTCTCTGTAAGTCGACGTCTAATCACTTTAAAGCAATGCCGGATACCACCGCTAGTGAATTAATGTTATTTAGTTTTTATTTAAGAATCTACCCTTTTGACTGGTCTTAAACCGGACTACATCAACACAACACTACCTATTATATGCTTACATCATACATATCTAGATACGCGTCTCTCTTCATAAATTATAACATCTCGAAATGGGCAGAAAAAAATGATACTATACTTTAATGATCATCAAAGGGAACAAACTTACTTACTTGTGATGCACAGGTTTTTTTTTTAGTTACGTCTAGCAACATTTTGACTACTATAGAAAGTTGGACAAAAACACATAACACATTATTTCTTGGTCAACAACCTAATCGAAAAAATATTAGTTCAAGTTATTTAATTGAAATTTAAAAGTTTATTTTGCAAAATTGCCTATTAATACTTTCAATAACCCACAAAATACTTCTTAAATTCTTTTTTTTAAATATAACCAACACAAATTGTAATACTACTTATCACAGAAAGGGCAGATACCACAACCCTCAACCATACGTTTAATGTTAATTACTAGTGTTGAGACTCGGTCCAGCAACGAACTTTTTTTTTGGTTCGGTCTTAAGTGATTTTTTCTTGACCGATTTGGATCGATTTTTCGGTCGAGAACACAGTCTCAGACCATGGACCGATTTTGATTCCGCCTCACTCTATGAGCCGATTATTTTCAGGCTCAATTTATGCACCAATTTCTTTCGGTCTCACTCACTGGACCGATTTTTTTCGGGCTCAATTTATGGACCAATTTTTTTCGGTCTCAATTTATGCACCGATTTTTTTCAAGATCAACTGTATAAGAGACGGCAGAATCAAAGTTAAGCTGAGTTATATCTGTTTAAACTTCGTATAACGTCATTGTACTTAAAAAAAGGATATGACGTCAGGTTATAAACAATTTATCCGTAAAATCGGTTTAGACCGATTATTTTGGGATCGAACTAGACCGATTTTTTCTTTTGGATCGAACTATACTGAACTTTTCTTTTGGACCGATCTAAACCGAATTTTTAAATGACACCGATTCATACCGAGTTTTTTGTTGAACCGAGCTAATTCGGCCCAACAAAAAATATAACAGTCTCAGACCGATAAATGATTTCCATACCAAAACTCAACATATATTAATTACCAAAAACATGCCCTTATATCATATTCAAAGCTACTTTTCAATGTCAAAAATAATAGTTACAAAATTCAATGTGTGGCATAGAAAGATGAGGAAGGGCGGATTTGCTTGAGTTTCTATCCAATTGTGTGAGACTTCAGAGCCCTGGAAGGAGGTAACTTGTTTAGTAAGAAATATAACCTTAAAAGTCTAAAACAAACAAAAAAACAAACTAGAACTGAAAAAAAACAAAAAAGAATGGATGATCGATAGACCATAAATACGACAACATTATATAGCTAGATTGACAAAATAAATTTAAGATCTTATTATGAATCAATGTCCTGGTTATGAATTATTATTTATGATTGCAGCAATTACAAATACTTCCACATCTGGAATGACGTAGTTCTAAAAAAACTGTATAAAAATCCGTCCTAAGATTGAACAAATTAAACAGGACAGGTCCGAGAGGACTGTAATCTTTAAATTTTTAAAGCTGGTTCACTTCCAGGTTGAAAATACACAGCCCAAACTGGAGGTAACCCGTGGGCTAAACATCCCTATTTCATACATAATTGATAATAGTTATTGTTTTTATAATTAAGATGAGTACAAGTTGTTCAAAGATAATCAAAACGTAAGAATATGCGTCTTTGCAATATATGAATGTGTGGTTTTTTTTTTTTCAGTAGTTCCATACTACAACCTATTATGTGGTTTCTTCATCGTCTATTCTTTAATTAATGGCACACCGATAAATGGAGCGAATATAATTGTACAAAATCGTAACTTTTAATGGTTATTAATGATGATGAGAGGTTGTGCACGAGTCATTTTATTTTAACGAGTTCGGGTCTTTGAGCTTGAGTATAAGTTTAGTCGCAAGTAGGATTTTCATTCTGAGTAAAATATGAGTTTGATGTTTTGGGAAAAGAAAGATCAAGGCTTACATATAAATTTACACACTATTTTGTTGTCATCTATCAATATTTCAGCTGCTCCCCTTAGAAGTGTTCTGAGCGTTGCTGATTGGTTAAATTTGAATTATCAATTCCTTAGAAATATGAACAATCCCAAACAATTGTTAAACATTACTTCCATAGTTGAGAAGAATTGCCTAACTGTGTACTAAAAACTGAATAAGGGCATTTTTCTACTTCTTTGGGGTGGTAATGTTGGGGATCAAATAAACATAACAACGTGCTCTGATTCAGAAATAATCATCAATAAAAAAAATGAACTCATAGATATAAAAACATGATATATATGTATAACACTAAAATAATCTACTAATGATTTAAAAAAAGGAAATTTCTGAGTCTCTCGAAGACTTAAGCTTCGAGTCTTTCTACTCCAGTCAGAATCTTTAATATTGATTCCCAGTTAAATATCAAGCCTTGTAACTTATAGTTCGACTTGAGTTTGAAGTCGTAGTTTAATCATAATTAAGTATGAATCGAGTCCAATTTGCAGGTTTGAGTCCCCAGCTCTAAATACATGAAACTCAGTGTATATGAATATAGGTTTTACACTGCTTACATCTATCTATGTAGCAAATAGCAATATTCTGAATAAACAATTATTTAGTTTCATACCTATATATATCATAAACTGTTTGAGATTGTTAGGGCGACGAACTGAAAGGGTATTCCTTTAGCTTCTAATTATACATTTCTGTTTATTTGATGAATAAAAAATTGAACTACACATTGTGAAATTTCAAATGATCGAATCCGGATTAAATAAGACGGATATATTGCTTACATAAAGGTTCTTATGTAGATAAATAACTTTATTATTCTAAAAGTATATCTTTGGCTTTCGGTATTCTTTTAATATTCTTAACAAAACTGTATGGTCGGAAATAACCTTAAATTAAATTTAACATTACTTTATATCATGTCATTGCACATTAAATAGCCATGGCTTCGAGTTTACATAGAGCATAATATATTGATTCAATTTGATACAAGAAACATGGGGCACACTGAATCAGTTTGGCTTGAAAGTATTAGTGTGGAAGGGCCCTTGATACATTCGTGAGAATTGAAGTTGATGCATAAATTTGTCGTGTTCTCTTCTAATATGATTGTCGAAGAAATTCAGGTGCATGAGCCCAGTTTGGAACGATCAAAATCGGGAATAATCAAGTATATTTTTTGAAACAGAGTAATTCTAGTTATACCTTCCATTTCGGATCTGTTATTGGAATTAATAATTAATCAATCAAGCAAGGTTCCTGACATGGATTGAACTCTAAACCAGTAATTTTCAAACTTTTTAGATTGTCTACAAACTGAAAAAGAAAATATATAAGGATCTCCAAGTATCAACATTATTCAAAATTTGACAGCTTGTTTTTTGATAAACTTTTATTCATATTAAGATAATTTTCTGGATGATTTTTTTTGGAACAAATTAATCAGACTAATGTCGTTCAAAATGTACTTCAAATTTTACCAACCAAAGTTTTTTCGTGGTGCCCAGTACATATATTCTTGAGCACCCCCATGGCCACCCAGTGCTTACCGAATAAAACAATAACGAGATACATTGTTGCCTTGGTGTCCTGGGAATAGAGTCCAGAACGTCCAAAGCTGTAGAACTTGTATTTGTTGACCCTTTCGCCAAATAGCCACCACCTACGTAATCTGCTGTTGTAGTGTGATGTATCATCTTACACTAACGTAATCTGTGTTTTATTTTCGTTCAATTTTTGGAAGTTTTATTGTTCTATTTGTATTCTTGTAAAACATAAATCTCGATATGATCAGTAAAAAAACAAAAAACTAGAATCTCAGAATATTTTTCGTTGTCATTTTTACTGTTCCCTGGTTAAAACACTGGCCTTAAATTACATTTTTCTAGAACTACTACCATAACCACTCAAGTTATGTATACTTGTATCACAGTTTGAGAATCACTGCTTCAGACTAGGGATGCATTGATAAACGACTACTGATTTATCGACACTTGTTAATAAAAACGAGCCCAATAAATGGCAGTAAAACTTATACCATTTAAAGATCTCAACATAGCACTAGTTTCTCACTAAGTTATATTCTAGCTGTCAGAAGAGGAAGATAAATGTTACTGCTCAGTGCTGTCCATGCTGCCTTCCCTTTCACTTCAAGAGTATCTTCTTACGTTTGTTGGACTCTTGTAGGAATTAAACGAAGGAATATTTATGTTTTGTATTGGTGTAGCTGTTTGACTAGTCATCTGTTCTAAACCAGTAGTAGCTAAGTCACTAAAAACTTTTTTTGCAGCATTTCCCGATTTATTAGTATATTTTTACTTTAGACAAAGGTACCCCGTTGACCAGGGGTATTGGGAGCTTTGAGCACGTTTACTAAAATCTACCATCACCACTTTCTCTTTTTAATTATTCTTCCTTTTTTTCCCCTCTCTCTTTCTATACCAAGAACTTTTTTTCCCTGGACTCAACTAGATATTTAATATGCTATAACATAAAAAGGTATTTATATATAGGAAATTAATGAATTAGACTCTACAAAATTTTATTTTTTCTAATTTGAATTTGAATGAGTATTAATCTATGAAGTAGCACAGAAGGAATAATACTAATTTATATGTTTTCAATATAGACCCAAAATATTTTTAACGACCACTTCCACGACCCTGATATCAATAAAATAACAGTTATAAAAACTCAGTGCCCTACTTGGTTCCCTACCTCTATGATACTTCATCTT